>NW_027256894.1:4815732-5258232 GCF_029215685.1 Pituophis catenifer annectens
TTATTTTGGGGGGGGGCTTATTTTAGCGCATGCACTCAAAAGCCTGATTGGGCTTATTATCAGGGGATGTCTTATTTTCGGGAAAACGGGGTTTATTATTCTCTCCGACCACTAAAGTTAAATTTGAGTCTGGAAAACCTTAGAAAGTGTTGAAGTTTATACAAGAGGTAAGCGGGCGGGAGGGATCACTGCTCTGAAGGGACACGTTGCACTTCATCCGTCTTCCTTCTTAAGTGGACTTCTGGGCTCCGAAAAAGATTCCTTTCAAAGCCCTTGACGGATCTTTCGGCGCTGAAGTCATGCTCAGGGTATGCTGATGATTTCATAGCCCACGCCGGTGCACCTGTTTCAGGATTATTTAGAGTAGCACGTTCCTGACCTTAGAGTAGGATAGAGAAAGATTGCTTTTGGGTTGGCTAGCAGCGAAGACAGAGAACATAGAATAATAGAGTTGGAAGGGAACTTGGAGGTCTTCTAGTCCAGGGGTCACCAACCTTTCGGACCTCAGGGAGTTTGGCGTTAAGTGAGTTTTGCCTTGTTTTACGGACCATTTCGCCACCATGGCCGAGTGAATCAATGCAGCTGTTAACACGGTCATTGAATGAATCTGGCCTTCTCCCATTGATTTTGCTTGTCGGGGAGCCCGCTAAGGTTACAAATGCTGATCATGGGACCTTGGGACACTGCAACCATCATAAATACATGCCAGTTGCCAAGCATCCGGATTTTGATCAGGTGACGGTGAGGATGCGGCAACAGTTGTAAGTATGAAAAATGATCAGAAGTCACTTTTTCATTGCTCTTGTAACTCTGGTCACTGTATAACGGAATAACACAGTTGGAAGGGACCTTGCAGGTCAATCAGTCTATCAGAATAGAGCTGGAAAGGTCCTTTGGGGGGGGGTCTTCTAATCCAGGGGTCAGCAACCTGCGGCTCTGGAGCTGCATGTGGCTCTTTCACCCCTCTGCTGCGGCTCCCTGTCACTCAAAATATGTGTCACAACCGCCAATGTGTGACACCCACCGGCACACGATTTATTGAGCTTTTCAATCCCCGGTAGGCCAACCATGGATACATCCAAGAAAAGAAAAGTTTCAGAAGAAAACAGAACATTTAATTCAACTACATATGTTAGTTTTGTGGCTGCTCAAGAAATAGTCAGGCACGGGAAGGGTTTTGTGGCTCCCGGTGTTTTCTTTTCTGTGGGAAATGAGTCCGAATGACTCTTTGAATGTTTAAGGTTGCAGACCCCTGTTCTAATCCAACCCCCTGCTCAAGCAGGAGACCCTTACACCATTTCAGACGATTGTCCAGTCTCTTCTTAAAAGCCTCCAGTGATGGAGCACCCACAACTTCTGGTGGCAACCAGTTCCAATGGTTGATTGCTCTCACTGTCAGGAAATTTCTCCTTAGTTCTAGGTTGCTTCTTTCCTTGATCAGTTTCCACCTGTTGCTTTTTTGTCTTGCTTTCTGATGCTTTGGAAAATAGGCTGACTCCCTCTTCTTTGCAGCAGCCCCTCAAGTATTGCAACACTGCTATCATGTCCCCCCTAGTCCTGTTTTTCACCACACTAGACATACTCAATTCATGTAACAAATTTTCATATGTTTTAGCCTCCAGCCCCCCTAATCGTTTTTGTTGACTTAGGAGCAGAGTGGGTGGGAGAAAAGGGGGTGAGGAAACAGATGGGGTCTTAAATGCAATATCTTTTCCCCTCCCAGCCCTGTCAAGGGTGGTGAGCTGATGAAAATGGTCTGCAGGATTTGTTCAGGTTAATCCTATTAAGAGTTTCGACTCTGTTGACAACAAATTGGCTCGAGCAAAATCATGCAAACTGTTTAAAGAACCATTTGCAAGTTGATGTGTGGTGCTGGTAGGAATTAGGGATCTAATGTTGATCTGTTCTTTGACCCTGGATCCCTCCCCCTTTTTCTGTTTTGCTTCAGAGTTCAGTGGGATAAGAACGCAGCCGCGCGAGCTTTCGTGGGTGCACCTAGGTACACCCACATTACAACAATTCTCCGCGAGCTGCACTGGCTCCCTATTGGTCTCCGGTCACAATTCAAGGTGTTGGTTATTACCTTTAGAGCCCTACATGGCTCAGGGCCAGGTTATCTTCGAGACCGCCTTCTGCCACATAGCTCCCAGCGACCGGTAAGATTCCACAGAGTTGGTCTCCTCCGGGTCCCGTCAGCTAAACAATGCTGGCTGGCGGGCCTGCAGGGGAGGGCCTTCTCTATGGCTGCCCCAGCTCTCTGGAACCAGTTACCTCCTGAGGTCTGGACCACCCCCACCCTATTGGCCTTCCGAAAAGTGGTGAAAACCTGGCTTTTCCGGCAGACCTGGGGCCATTGATCTCGATCTGGCGAGATCTGGCCATGAATGGCGTGAATGAGTTTTTAATGTTTTTAATTTTTAAATGTCTTTTTATAATGATTTTTAAAACGTATTGTGAGCCGCCCTGAGTCTTCGGAGAGGGGCGGCATATAAATTTAATTAATTAAATTAAATTAAATTAAATAATTTTAGTTTATTCATTTTATTGATACATTTAAAGGCCTGGAGACGAAAACATATGAAGAAAGGTTGTAGGAACTGGGTATGTCTAGTCTAGAGAAAAGAAGGACTAGGGGTGACATGATGGCAGTGTTCCAGTATTTGAGGGGCTGCCACACAGAAGAGGGAATCAACTTATTTTCCAAAGCACCAGAAGGCCAGACAAGAAACAGTGGATGGAAACTAAGTAAGGAGAGAAGCAAATTGGAATTAAGGAGAAACTTCCGAACAGTGAGAACAATTAACCAGTGGAACTGCTTGCCACAGAAGTTGTAGGTGCTTCATCACTGAAGGTTTTTAAGCTGGACAGTCACTTGTCTGAGATGGCATAGGGCAGGGATGGCTAACCTTTTTGCTGTCAAGTGTCAAAAACGGGGGGAGTGCGGTGGTGGGGTTGTCGTGCACATGCGTGCCTGCCCAGACCATAATTCAATGTGCCCTACCCCCCTGCGCATGTGCCCGTGACCCCACCGCGTTCCCCCCGCTTTTGGCACATGATGGCACGGTGGCCCAGGTAGGCCCGTTTTTCACCCTCCCCAGGCTCCAGAGGCTTTCTAGGGAGGGCGAAAACAGCCTCCTCCCCAGAGGCCCTCTGGAGGCCAGAAACGGCCCGTTTCCCGACTTCCGGTGGGCCCGAAAATCAGCTGGCCGGCATGCGCATGCACACTGGAGCTGAGCTAGGGCAACGCTTGTATGCCCACAGATATGGCTCCATGTGCCATGCGTGCCATAGGTTCGCCTTCACGGGCATAGGGTCTGCTGTTTTAGCAGTGGGTTAGATTAGGCCACCTTCAAGGTCCCTTCCAGCTCCATTTTGATTGCTTGATTAATTAAGTCCGTAAATAAATTGGGATAATCCTTCATCGTTTGTGTAGGCTAGCTTCACCTTCTCTTCTGGCTGAGATGTGGAAAAATCCCCGATTTTGAAATGGTTGAATGAGTCCTCCGCCTGTCTATTAAACCAGGGGTCTCCAACCTTGGCAACTCTTAAGACTTGTGGACTCCAACTCCCAGAGTTCCTCAGCCAGCTTTGCTGGCTGAGGAACTCTGGGGGTTGAAGTCCACAAGTCTTAGAGTTGCCAAGGTTGGAGACCCCTGTCTTAAATGGTTAATCTTCCACATCGTGTTTACACAGTCATGTTTTCCCGCACAGGATTCCACAGTGCTAAGTAGCACGTGAGCACCTGGATCTAAGAAAAGGAGGAGGTGCAGGTGCAGGTGTTTCCCTGTTCACCTGCAGAGGTCAAGGGTGTTGCAGAGGGCACGGTGCTGCTTCCGTTCCCACCCATCGGCGCATGTGCTTGCCTTCATGTTTATGGTGAAAGTCAACCAAGAAGCTTATCAAGCTCCCCGTTGCTGATAACAACGGGCTTGATAAGGAATTGTAAAAACTTGCAGGCATTGCCTTCTTTATAAGAGGGGTGTCAAACGCGCGGCATCACAGCAGCGTCACGTGACGTATCTGGACTCCCCCCCCTTTGCTAAACCAGGTGGGGGCGGAGTCAGCACGTGACGCATCCGGTCTGCAACTTTGACACCCCTGCTGTATATATACAGGTAGTCCTCGACTTACAACAGTTCATTTCGTGACCGTTCCCAGTTACAGCAGCATTGAAAAAAGTGACTTAGGACCCCTTTTTTCCACACTTACGACCGTGCAACATACCCATGGTCACGTGATAAAAATTCAGACGCTTGGCAACTGGTTCGTATTTATGACGGTTAGCCGGGATCGTGTGATCCGCTTTTGCGACCTCCTGACGAGCAACCTCAATGGGGAAGCCGGATTCACTCAACAACCGTGTTACTAATGTAACGACTGCAGTGGTTCCCTTAACAACGGTGGCAAGGAAGGTTGTAAAATGGAGCTAAGTTCGCTTAATTAACGTCTCGTTTAGCAATGTAAATTTTGTGCTCAATTATGTTGGATGGAAACTCATCCAGGAGAGAAGCAATCCTGGAATTAAGGAGAAACTTCCTAGCAGTGAGGACAATTAACCAGTGGAACAGCTTGCCACTAGAAGTTGTGGGGGCTTCATTACTGGCGGTTTTTAAGAAGAGACTGGACAACCACTTGTCTGAGATGGTACAGGGTCTCCTGCTTGAGCAGGGGGTTGGACTAGAAGACCTCCAAGGTCCCTTCCACCTCTATTCTAACAATCTAACCTCAGCTGGAAACTGTACTACAACCCCTGCTCGTTCTTTGCTCCCCGTAGAATGGGAAGGGGACACGTCGGGCGTTTTCGGAAGGAAAAGAACGGGTTAAAATCTGTCCCCGTCTGATGCAGTAAACACAACTGTTTGCTGAGGCACCAGAGAGGCTCCCGAGGCAAAGATTGTGTACGGTTGTACTTCGGAGAGTCGTGTCCGGGGGGGGGCTGGTAGAGGGAGTGAATTGCACGGGGCCTCCTGCTCTGCAGCTGTTTTAGTTTCCAACTGGATGCACGTTCTAGGAAGCAATGCGTAAAACCATCACAAGGAATGGGGAGTGGGAGAAGAGGAAAGCTTGGATCAAGGTGGGCAGGAGGATGGAGGATGACCAGAATGGGTGGGAAGGTTCTTACTAGGTTGGACCATGGGGGTTTAGTCGTTTTGAGGGTTTAATGCTGGAAAAAGGGCCATTTATTACAGAATAACAGAGCCGGAAGGGACCTTGGAGGTCTTCTAGTAAACCTCAACAACTCAAGCAGGAGACCCTATCCCAGTGTTTCTCAACCTTGGAAGCTTGAAGATGGATGGACTTCAACTCCCAGAATCCCCCAGCCAGCAGCGCTGGCTGGGGGAATTCTGAGAGTTGAAGTCCATCCATCTTCAAGCTTCCAAGTTTGAGAAACCACTGCCCTCAGGGTGGATAAAAATCAATGATTTTTTTAAAAAAAATAAAAAAAATCAGATTTTTTTGATTTAAATCAGATTTTTTTGATTTAAATCGGATTTTTTTGATTTTTATCGAATTTATTTTAATAAAAACCTTTTGGGGTAAAAATCTATCGTAAGATAGTTTTTCTATTTAAGATGCATAAACAATTTAGTTTATTCAGCATGAAATGGAGCTTAGTGATGTAGCATGAGGCTGTATATTCTGCAACACTGGGACTATCGGTGAGTCAACGGCGGGTCAAAGGAGTAGCAGAGATGACAGCTGCTCTTTCAAAATTATGATTTAAATCGAGTTGATTTCAATCAAGGCTTTTGACTAGTGATTTAAATCATGATTTAAATTGTGATTTAAATCAACTCGATTTAAATCAGATCCACCCTGCGTTCCACTGATTAATTGTTCTCACTGTTAGGAAATTTTTCCTTGTTTCCAGGTGGCTTCTCTCCTTGGTTAGTTTCCATCCATTGTTTCCCGTTTGCCTTCTGGTGCTTTGGAAAATAGCCTGACCCCCCCACCCCCTCCCTCTTCTTTGTGGCAGCCCCTCAAATATTGGAACCCTGCTATCCTGCCACCCCCCTGGTCCTTCTTCTCATATGGCTAGACATACCCCAGTCCTTTTTTCAAAAATAAAATAAACGAAGAGGGAGAAATGCACAGGTCCAATAGGATAATTGAAGTCAGCTGTGAATCGTCAGATAGTTTATGAGTTGTTTCCATCTTCCGCTGTTGTGTTTATTTGTTTGGAAGACTCACGCTTTAAGGTGGTGGGAGGGATTCTCTTGTTAAATGGAGAAAACAGAGGATTGGTAAAAATAAGCCTTTGACATAAATGAGGGCATTTCTATATAGAGTTATGGGGGACCGTGTTGGTAACAAATTAAATATACTTAGGGTTTGTTGTATAGTGCACTATATATCTTTTATGTACACTGAGAGCGTATGCACCAAAGACAAATTCCTTGTGTGTCCAATCACACTTGGCCAATAAAAATTCTATTCTATTCTATTCTATTCTATTCTATTCTATTCTATTCTATTCTATTCTATTCTATTCTATTCTATTCTATTCTATTCTATTCTATTCTTTCTTCATTCCATTATTCTGTTCTGTTCTGTTCCGTTCCGTTCCGTTCCGTTCCTATCCTATCCTATCCTATCCTATCCTATCCCTATCCCTATCCCTATCCCTATCCCTATCCCTATCCCTATCCCTATCCCTATTCCGTTCTGTTCTTTCTTCATTCCATTATTCTATTCTATTCTATTCTATTCTATTCTATTCTATTCTATTCTATTCTATTCTATTCTATTCTATTCTATTCTATTCTATTCTATTCTTTCTTCATTCCATTATTCTGTTCTGCTCTGTTCCGTTCCGTTCCTATCCTATCCCTATCCCTATCCCTATCCCTATCCCTATCCCTATCCCTATCCCTATCCCTATCCCTATCCCGTTCTGTTCTTTCTTCATTCCATTATTCTGTTCTGTTCTGTTCTGTTCTGTTCTGTTCTATTCTATTCTATTCTATTCTATTCTATTCTATTCTATTCTATTCTATTCTATTCTATTCTATTCTATTCTATTCTATTCTATTCTATTCTATTCTATTCTACTCTACTCTACTCTACTCTACTCTACTCTACTCTACTCGATGGCACCATCCAACAGTTGGCTGGTTTACAAACTGTAGGTAGTCCTTGACTTATGGCCATAATTGAGCCCAAGGTTGCAAAAGTGGATCACATGACTCCGGAATACAGCAACAGTCATAAATACAAAGCATCTGAATTTTGAGCACGTCATCATGAGGATGCTGTAATGGTTGTAAGTGTGGAAAAAATGGTCATAAATCACTTTTTTCACCAACAGACATAACATTGAAAAGTTATGATATTTTTGTAGGTACTTACCAAGCACATCTAAATTATATCAAAGTATCCAAAATACCTTTACAATCTCTGAGGTGTGTCACAACTCTTAATGTTTGGAAATATGGAAAGTTGAAAAATTTGACACTCCCTATAACTTTGTGACATACTCTCTCTCTCTATATATATAAAGTGTTTTTCTATCAAGGCACCTGGTCTACCCCAACATGTGGGAGGGAGCATACTGCTTCCCTTTCGCCTTTCAGCTCCAATCCAGGAGCCCTCAAGCAGTTGCATTAACACCAGCTGTCTGCAATTACTGTAAGTTCGAATCTCCCCAGGCTCAAGATTGACTCAGCCTTCCATCCTTTCTAAGGTAGGTAAATTGAGGACCCAGTTGTGGGGGCAATAAGCTGACTTTGTATAAATATACAAAAGTATGAAGGCTATTGCTTAGCGCATTGTAAGCCGCCCTGAGTCTCCAGAGAAGGGCGGCATATAAATCAAATTAAAAAAAAAACATTTTATACCAAATTTATATTTCGCTGATAGTCTCCCTTTATTTCTTTATCAGCAAAATATCAATTATATATATATATATATTATATATATACACTGCTCAAAAAAATAAAGGGAACACGAGCAGAAGACATCCGAGATCTGAATGAATGAAATAGCCTTATTAAATACTTTGTTCGTTACATACAGTAGTTTTGTGTTCCCTTTACTTGTTTGAGCAGTGTATAAATTACTGTATGTAAAGAACAAAGTATTTAATAAGGCTATCTCATTCATTCAGATCTCGGATGTCTTCTGCTTGTGTTCCCTTTATTTTTTTGAGCAATATATATAAATATATATAGAGAAAAATTTTTAAAATACAAATAATACAAACATAGTCCATCTAAATACGAAAAAAAAGAAAGAAAGAAAGAAAGAAAGAAAGAAAGAAAGAAAGAGGAAAAAAAACCCAAAACAAATATTACAGTGCACCCCCACTCCCCAGAAACCATTTTTTCCCCTTTATATTTCTTCGTCTATTAACAATTAAAAGATATTCAATATATTCCAATTGTGCCCTTATCCCCTCCAAAACAACATATATTCTTGAGTAGGTTTATTCCCTTTGCCTTCCACCAACACTGATTTTATAAAATCCTCCCATATTTCATTATAATTGTTTGCTTTGATCATCCCTTTTTTAAATTTAATTTCTTGACACTCCCTATAACTTTGTGACTTTGAACCATCGCTAAACGGAACTGTTGTTAAGACGAGGACTACCTGTATTAGAAAGGTTTTTTTTTTTTTCCTTTTTCCCTTTTCTAGCCTCTTTGCTGATGCTGAAATGGGAAAAGAAAATTTACAGCTAGACTTGGGCGAGGAAGTGCACCCTCCCCGGTGGAGGCTGGAGAAGCCCCCGTGCTGGCTTCTGAAAGCTGCCCTTTGTCCGTCCCCTTCCTCTCTCCCTTCCCCACTCCTGCTTTGCTCATGGCAAAACATCACACAATCAGTCTATTGTTTGTTTAGGAAAAGCTTCGGTATCCTATTGCAATTATTTATGGAACGAAATATTTGATGTTTTTGTAGGGGTGGCAGAGGGTGGAATGGCTTGAGTTCTCTTTTATATCTATTATTAGGAGGAAAAAAAAAATCCCTATGTTTACAGCATGCCTGTGTATGATTTGTGTGTGTTGTAAGTATGTGTGCGTTCTACAGGAAACTCCATATATATTCCTCAACGGCTATTCAATCTAGTGGGCTATTTTGATACAAGGAAAATCAGCTCCTATAAAGAGCTATTCTTAAGCAATTTGAACTGGATTGCTGTCGTCGTTGTCATCATCAGAGTTGGAAGGGACCTAGAGGTCTTCTAGTCCAGCCCCCTACTCATGCAGGAGACCCTACACCAGTGATGGCTAACCTTTTTGCCATTGCGTGCCAGGAGGGGGGTCACGCGCGCACTTGCCCACACCCGTAATTCTATGTGCCCCGCCCCTGTGCATGCACGTGCAACCCACCCCACTCCGCCCTGCTCCTGGCAAGCGATGGCCCGGTAGGCCCGTTTCTCTTTCTCACCTGGCTCCAGAGCCTCTCTAGGAGTCTGGGGATGACAAAAACGGCCTTCCCCACCTCCCCAGAGGCCTCCAGAGGCCAGAAACGGCCCGTTTGCCAACTTCCGGTGGGACCGGAAGGCTCAAAAAGCATGCCGGAGCTGAGCTCGCGTGCCCACTGATATGGCTACACGTGCCACAGGTGGCACGCGTGCCATAGGTTCGCCATCACGGCCCTACAGCATTTCAGGCAAATGGTTATCCAACATCTTCTTAAAAACTTCCAATGTTGGAGCAACATTCACAACTTCTGGAAGCAAGTTGTTCCACTGATTAATTGTTTGAAGTGTCAGGAAATTTCTCCTTAATTCTAGGTTGCTTCTCTCTTTGATTGGTTTCCATCCATTGCTTCTTGTCCTGCCCTCGGGTGCTTTGGAGAATAGGGTGGACCCCCTCTTCTTTGGGGCAGCCCCTCAGATACTGAAATACTGCTGTCATGTCTCCCCTAGTCGTTCTTTTCATTAAACTAGACATACCCAATTCCTGCAGTCGTTCTTCATACGTTTTAGCTTCCAGGTCCCTAATCATCTTTGTTGCTCTTTTCTGCACTCTTTCCAGAGACTCAATATCCTGTTTACAATATGATGACCAAACTGGATGCAGGATTCCAAATGTGCTCTTACCAAGGCCTTATAAAGCGGTACTAAATTCACGTGATCTTGATTTCTATCCCTCTGTTAATGCCGCCCAGGATTGCATTAGTTGTTGCAAAACACGGCTGGCATCCCCTTCCTTGCAGTTGCTGTGGGTGGGTGGGTGGGGGGTCAGTTTATTTAACTCTGTACTTCCCAATTTTTTTTCCTTCATTACCCCAAACTGCTTATCAGAAAGTCTTATGGAACTTCAAGGACCTGTCGTAAGTTCCTTCTGGAATGTTCCCCACAACCTTCTTCCTTCCATGGGCTAAGATACTTTTTACATGCTGATTGTCCAGCCTGTGGCTCTTCCTTGTGTCTGCCAAGGTCATTCCCACATACCATGGAACCCTGGTTGGGGTACCGTTCTGATGGAAAGGATTTTTTTAAAAATTTGATTTATATGCCGCCCTTCTCCGGAGACTCAGGGTGGCTTACAATGCGTTAAGCAATAGCCTTCATATTTTTCTATATTTATACAAAGTCAGCTTATTGCCCCCACAATCTGGGTCCTCATTTCACCTACCTTAGAAAGGATGGAAGGCTGAGTCGACCTTGAGCCTGGCGAGATTCGAACCTGCAGTAATTGCAGGCAGCTGGATGTTAAATGCTGCCTTAGGAGGCATTAGCCTCCTACTCCACTCAGGCTCCCAGTAAATTGACTGTACATCTTTATTTTAATTCACGAATTGCAATGTTCCGGCCAGGAGTGAAATGCTCCCTGTTCGGACCGGATCGCCCAATCCGGTAGCGATGGTGGGGGGTGGTTCGGAGAACCGGTAGCAAAAATCCCTGCCCACCCCCATGCCCAGCTGAGCCACGCAATCATCAGAGGCTTTTTATTTTTATTTTTAAAAGCACTTTTTCTACAACCTCTTTGGCCGAAAAAATGCTTTTAAAAGTAAAAACAAAAAAAGCCTCTGATGATCGCACGGCTCAGCTGGGATTGTCAGAGGCTTTTAAAAGCATTTTTTTTTACAACCTCTTCGGACAAAGAGGTTATAGAAAACATGTTTTTAAAAGAAAAAAAAGCCTCTGCCGATCAGGCAACTCAGCTGGGATCGTCAGAGGCTTTTAAAAGCATTTTAAAAGCAAGAAGCAGAAGAAGTTGTAGAAAAAATGGTTTTAAAAGTTTAAAAAAAAAAAGTTGGCCATGCCCACCCAGTCACATTACCTCCCCCCCACCAGTCCACGCCCACAGAACCTGGTAGTAACAAATTTTACATTTCACCAGTGGTTCCGGCTTCCCCAAGCTATCGCGAGGAGTACTTTAAAATTTTAAAAGTGTTTATTGGGATTATGTTCCTTTATAATTTATTGCTGCAATATATTTTCTCTGGAATTTTATGATCCTGCGATTGGTTCTATTGCCTTTGGGCAGGAGAATGTCACAAACAATATTTTTGGTGTTTTGTAATAGCAGAATAATATGGCTACTTTTTTGGCTTATTTTGAAGGTGGATGTAGCGAGGAAGTCCCTAGACGTAATCAGTGTGGATTTGATTTAAATCACAATTTAAATCATGATTTAAATCACTAGTAAAAAGGCTTGATTTAAATCAACTCGATTTAAATCATAATTTTGAAAGAGCAACTGTCATCTCTGCTACTCCTTTGACCCTCTGTTGACTCACTGATAGTCCCAGCGTTGCAGAATATACAGCCTCATGCTACATAACTAAGCTCCATTTCATGCTGAATAAACTAAATTATTTATGTATCTTAAATAGAAAACTATCTTACGATAGATTTTTACCCCAAAAGTTTTTTATTAAAATAAATTCGATAAAAATAAAAAAATCTGATTTAAATAAAAAAAATCCGATTTAAATCAAAAAAATCTGATTTTTTTGATTTTTTTAAAAAAATCATTGATTTTTATCCACCCTGGACGTAATACAGGTTGCCCAGCAAAAAAATCTTTGGTTCTCTATTATGAACTGTGGATTGAACTGTGTCAAGTTCTGGTCACCACAAATACAAAAAAAAGTTGCTGAGACCCTAGAAAATGCGCAGAGAAGAGTAACAAAGAGGATTAGGGGACTGGAGACTAAATCATATGATGAACAATTGAGAGAACTAGGTACGTCCAGCCTATCGAAGAGAAGAATTAGGGGTGATGTGGTAGTTGTCTTCCAATATTTAAAGGGTTAGAACTCACTATCTCCTGGTGATTGGCCCAAGGTCACCTAGTCGACTTTCATGCCTAACAGAGGACTAGAACTCACTGTCTCCTAGTGACTGGCCCAGAGTCACCCAGTTGGCTTTCATGCCTAAAATGGAATTACAATTCACCATCTCCTAGTGCATTGTTTCTCAACCTTGGTAGCTTGAAGATGGGTGGACTTCAACTCCCAGAATCCCCCAGCCAGCGCTGCTGGCTGGGGGATTCTGGGAGTTGAAGTCCACCCATCTTCAAGCTACCAAGGTTGAGAAACACTGTCCTAGTGATTGGCCCAAGGTCACCCTGATGGCTTTTCATGCCTAAGGCAGGACTAGAACTCCTGAGCTCCCTGCCTTGTAACCCGGTGCCTTTAAATCCTATCTCCTTAACGTCTGCACAGGTTAGTAGATTTGCATTTTGGTAGCTATCAACTGGAATGAAATAGCGCAGAGAACCGGGGGTGGGGGTAGGGGTGGGGGTGGGTGGGAAAAGGGACCGTTCGCTACACAATCGAAACGGCACGTCCTGCGCCTTAACAGGAAGCTTTGGATGCTTTGTGTCCTCGGCGGAGAACATAGATTTTTCTGTATCTATGGATGTTGTTTAATGGAGGAAGTTCAAAAGTTTGAGTTGCTGGCCCTAAGGCATTGTTACTCGGGAACATCCTGTGACTTGTGTGTCTCCTTAATGCGTGTGCCCATTCTGAGCGTCAGGGAACATGGCAATATCGGCATTTGTCTTCCGCCTGAGTTTTTATCCTCCGTAATTAAAGGCTGAAGGATAAAAAAAAAATGCTTTATGGACGCAGTTCTTCCTTCCTCTTCCTGTAGGACTTTTATCGGCCTCTTAAATGGGAACGGGTGGGCAACTAGGGCCCCCTTTATGACCCATGGACTTCAACTCCCAGAATTCCCATGGTTGGCTCAGGAGTTCTGGGAGTTGAAGTCCGCAAGGTCATAAAGGGGGCCCTGGTTGCCCACCTCTGCCCCTCAGCATTGGTGTATACAAAACAGACTAGAATTTTTTGCTACGCTTGCAGACCCAGTTACCGATAGAAGCGGTAAGTCAAAAATAAAAAGGAGTACAAACAAAATGCAAGAAAGAAACACATTACAATTGGGTGGCTTCGTTGAAGGGCAGTCGTGAAGTTCCGATTTTACAAGCAGGATAACACAATTTGGCTCTATTCAAGAGCCTTCTCATTTTCCAAATTCTGATATTGGTCAGCCTTACCTGGAGATGATTAAGTCTGACCCTCCCTCCCTCCCTCTCCCCCTTCCTTCCTTCCTCCCTTCCTTCCTTCTCCCCCTTCCTTCCTTCCTTCCTTCCTTCCTTCCTTCCTCCCTCCCTCCCTCCCTTCCCTCTCCCCCTCCCTCCCTTCCTTCCTTCCTCCCTTCCTTCCCTTTCCCCCTTCCTTCCTTCCTTCCTTCCTTCCTCCCTTCCTTCCTTCCTTCCTTCCTCCCTCCCTCCCTCCTCCCTCCCCCTTCCTTCCTTCCTCCCTTCCTTCCCTCTCCCCATTCCTTCCTTCCTTCCTTCCTCCCTCCCTTCCCTCTCCCCCTTCCTTCCTTCCTTCCTTCCCTCTCCCCCTTCCTTCCTTCCTTCCTCCCTCCCTCCCTCCCTCCCTCCCCCCTCCCATGGGTCATTTCCGGCCTCCAGAGGGCCTCCATGGGGGTGGGGAAGGCCATTTTTTCCCTCCCCAGGCTCCTAGAAAGGCTCTGGAGCCTGGGGAGAGCAAAAAATGGGCCCACCGTGCCATCTCGTGCCAAAAGTGGGGGAAGCACCGGGGGGTCATGCGCGTATGTGCAGGGGGCAGGGGGCATAGAATTATGGGTGTGGGCATGCAGGCGGGTGGCGCCCCCATACTCCCCCCATTTTTGGCACATGATGGCAAAGAGTTTAGCCATCACTGGTCTAGTTGTTACGAATAATGGCCATCTACCAATTTATTTATTTTTAAATTTGATTTATATGCCGCCCTTCTCCAGAGACTCAGGGCGGCTTACAATGTGCTCAGCAATAGCCTTCATCCTTTTGTATATTTATACAAAGCCAGTTTATTGCCCCCACAAACTGGGTCCTCATTTTACCTACCTTAGAAAGAATAGAAGGCTGAGTCAACCTTGAGCCTGGCGAGATTCGAACCTGCAGTAATTGCAGGCAGCTGGTCTTAATAACAGGGTGCTTTAGACCACTGTACTACCAATGTAATTTGCTTCAGTGTTTTTCTTCTTACTTTAGGAATGGGCAGTGATGGCTAACCTTTTTGCCATTGCGTGCCAAAAGCAGGGGGAGTGTGGGGTGGTTGTGCGCGTGCGTGCCCACACCCATAATTCTATGCGCCCTGACCCCCACGCATGCGTGTGCGACCCCCCCATGCTCCCCCCACTTTAAGCATGTGATGGCACGGTGGGCCCATTTTTCGCCCTCCCCCAGTCTCCAAAGGAAAACAGCCTTCCCCACCATCCTGGAGGCCGGAAACAGCCCATTTGCTGACTTCCGGTGGGCCCAGAAGGCCCAAAAATCAGCTGGCCAGCACCCGCAAGCGTGCTGGAGCTCAGCTAGGGCAACGCTCATGTGTCCACAAATATGGCTCGGCGTGCCACCTGTGCCATAGGTTCGCCACTAAGGGTGTAGGGTCTCCTGCTTGGGCGAAGGGTTGGACTAGATGACCTACAGGGTCCCTTCCAACTCTGTTATTCTGCAATGGAAAACCTTCACACGGCTCCTGTTCCTTAATAGAGCCAGGCCACTGCGGACTTGTAACGTCGATGGGCTTGGAGACCAAGCGCTGCTCATGCTAGAAACTACACGTAGTCCTCGTCTTACGGCCACAACTGAGCCCAAAATTTCTGTTGCTAAGTGAGACGTTTAAGTGAGTTTTGCCCCGTTTTTCGTCCTTTCTTGTCTCAGTTGTTAAGCGAACCACTGCAGTTGTTAAGTTAGCCACATTGGCTGTTAAGTGAATCTGGCTTCCCCATTGAGTTTGCTTATCAGAAGGTCCCGAAAGGGGATCATGACCCTGGGACACTGCAACTGTCATAAATGTGAGCTAGTTGCCAAGCATCGGGATGGGGATGGGGATGGGGATTGCATGGCATGGCATAGAAATAGAACAGAACAGAACAGAACAGAACAGAACAGAATAGAATGAAGAGGGAATAGAATAGAATAGAATAGAATAGAATAGAATAGAATAGAATAGAATAGAATAGAATAGAATAGAATAGAACAACAGAGTTGGAAGGGACCTTGGAGGTCTTCTAGTCCAACCCTCTGCTCAGGCAGGAAAACCTACACCACTTCAGACAAATGGTTATCCAATCTCTTTTTGAAAACTTCCAGTGTTGGAGCATTCACAACTTCTGGAGGCAAGTTATTAATTATTAAATAATTAACTGATTAATTGTTCTAGCTGAATTTAACTGAATTTTGATCGTGTGACCGTGGCTGCAATGGTTGTAAGTGTGAAAAACGACCGTAACTTCAAACGGTTGTAACTTCAAATGGTTACTAAGTGAAGCGTTGTAAGTAGAGGACTGCCTGTATTTCTTTTAAGTGATGCCTTCCCTATCTCTTCCCCCTACACTCCAGTTTTATTGTAAGCAAGGTGAAGCAAAAAAAAAAAAAAGAAACCCCAAGCAAAGGAGGCTTGGAAGATAGCCCTGTTTATCATTTAAGGACAAACAGGGCTGGGGATTTTAAGAAAAGAAAGCGACTTTTTCTCAATCGTAATCTGATTTTTTCTCCCCCCCCTCCCAAGCGGTAAGTTTTCACTGGAGGTATCTTGTATTCCCCAGTTATCCTGATACAGGCAGGATAATTGCCGATACTATAATATTTAATTATCAGGGCTGTCTTGAAAGTAGTTTCGGTGCTTTGCTTCGTCATGCTGGCTAAGTGACCTTGGAAAAGTGTGTTGCTTGTAGCTTTGAACACTAGGTTGTCGCTCTTATTTTCCTCCTAGCTTTTGTCCTTTGGAATATTCCTATAAAGTTTCCTTGTTCTATGGTCAAGAGTTCTGAGAAACCTTAAAAGAGTAGGGCTAAAAGTTTGACTTGGTGCATTTAAGGTCCTCCTTGAGGTTTGGCTCTTGAGGTTTTCAAATAGCGTTTTGCTCCCAGCTTAAAATCCTTCTTTTTAGGATATTTTGCAAATCGGGCAGGCGGTGTTTTTCTGATAGGAAAGAATCCTGATGCATAAAAGCGAAGTCATTTAATGGGTGCGAGAATCTCAGGGAGTAGAAAATGCAGAATCTGAAGGTAAGCCGAAGCGTTTTCCAAAAAGGGCACGGATTCCGCAGGAAGGATCTCTGTGCCAAAAAAACGTAACCCGTTTTTCATAAACACGGACGCTGGCGCCTTTCAGCCAAAACAAACAAACAAGGGGACCTTAAATGAACCCGGGTGAAGAATGGGTAGCTGTAGCACATGGTTGCATTTTACAATGCGATTTAAATGGGCTCTCGAGAAGAAGAAAACAACAGTCTTGGTTGTAGGGAGGCGTCTCGGGGAGAGTTCGGTGCCCTTCAAGGAGTTAAAAAAAAAAATGCGCCAAGAATATTGCTCGGTGTGACATCCAGTGTTTATAAGTCAGTTGGCTCCCTGTTTTTGTACAATTGGAGCGCGTCCCTTGGTGACTCCAGAAGCCAGAAATAACCTAACTACCTGATCACGTGGGATAAATATGTTTGGAGAAGGAAGGAGTTCATACTTTAGCCAGGGCACTAGGCAGATATTATCCTGGCCACGGATAAATCCACAGCTGATCGATGTGTTCGGGCGAGTATGATATACAGCTGGTCCTCAACGTCTGACCGCAATTGACCCCAAAGTTTATGTTGCTAAGTGAGAAATTTGTTAAGCAGGTTTTGCCCCGTTTTATGACTTTTCTTGCCATGTTTGTTAAGTGAATTGCTGCCGTGGTTAAGTTAGTGACATTGTTTTCTCGCCACGTGTGTTAAGTGAATGGCTGAAGTTGTTAAATGAGTAACACAGTTGTTAAAGGAATTTGGCTTCCCCATTGCTTGTCTGAAGGGCATCACCTGACCCTCAGGACACTGCGACCTTTTTGTAGATATACAGTGTATAACCATTATATATACAATTATAAATGATTATAATTATTTGAATGTAACAACCTGCGTATTAAATATCTATGGAGATTCTCGGCCACGGTTGTCCCAAAGGTGCTTTTTTTCAAAAGGGAACTGGACTTCCTGGTTTTTTCCTTGAAGACGTTTCACTTCTCATCCAAGAAGCTTCTTCAGCTCTGACTCAGAACGGAAGAAGCTTCTTGGAAGAGAAGCGAAACGTCTTCAAGGAAAAACTATGAAGTCCAGTTTCCTTTTGAAAATGCACCTTTGGGACAACCTGCGTGTAGCTTATCTAGTGGAGGGGGCTGCATTCAGGAAATATGTGATCCATCATTTTCAAAACTCCAGTCTTGAAAATCTTCGGTTCACGTATCATGGGTGGGAGGATCCAAGCTTTTTGTTTCTTCCTGAAATGACTCCCCCCCCCCCTCCTCTATTGTTTTAATTTTACTTTGGGGGAAAAAAGAAGAAAAAAGACAAATCGTTGTTTCCCTGGGTGCCAAGTCCTTAGACAACAATTGAGCTATTGTTAGGCTGCACATATAATTCAATTTGATGGAAAGGAACTGGGTAGAAAAAACATGCTCAGATCTTTACCTACAAAATGTTTTATACTAGCACAGGTGCAATGGCACGGAGATATCTAAATTCAGATTTTATTTTATTTTATTTTATTTTATTTTATTTTATTTTATTTTATTTTATTTTATTTTATTTTATTTTATTATTATTTTATTTTATTTTATTTTATTTTTATTTATTTTATTTTATTTTATTTTATTTTATTTTATTTTATTTTATTTTATTTTATTTTATTTTATTTTTTTATTTTTATTTTTTTATTTTTTATTTTTTTTAAAAAAAAATAACCCTGCTATACATTTTTAAAGTCTTGGGGAAATGGAGGGGATCTCTTGTTTTTTCCAAGACAGCAACTTTGCTTGTGAATGTTTGAAAACACGAGCTGTTGCCTGCAGCTAAAGCTTTCCTCCGGGATTGAATTGTTCAGTGATTCCAGAATAAAAACCAATTTGCATCCCTAGTGAAATAAACACTGGCTGAAATGAGAAGGGACGAATGCAAGGATCCGAAGTACTTTCTTTGGTCTCTGACCAGCATAGGAAATGCTGTGATTCTGTTCAACTTTTGAAGATTCCCTCAGATCTTTTGTTGGGTCAGTTTGGAAAAGAAAGGCTTAGAGGGGACATGATAGCAGTATTCCAGTATTTGAGGGGCTGCCACAAAGAAGAGGGGGTCAAATTATTCTCCAAAGCACCAGAAGACAAGACAAGAAACAACGGATGGAAACTAATCAAAGAGAGAAGCAACCTGGAACTAAGGAGAAACTTCCCAACGGTGAGGACAATTAACCAGTGGAACAGCTTGCCACTAGAAGTTGTGGGGGCTCCATCACTGGAAGTTTTTAAGAAGAGGCTGGACAGCCATCTGTCTGAAATGATATACGGTCTCCTGCTCGAGCAGGGGATTGGACTAGAAGACCTCCAAGGTCCCTTCCAGGTTTACTCGAAGAAAATTAAATTGAATTTGTAGGGTGCTGGATTAGATGGAAAAGATTGAGATTAAAATTTGCGAGGATTTGCTAGATGTGTTCAGGCCAATCGCCATCTCTCAAACTGATCTTCAGTTTGTGCGTCTTCCGCTGCCATGAAGAAAGCAGGGGGCAGCTAGTCCTCGAGTTATGACCACAGCTGAGCCTCAAATGTCTGTTGCTGAGCCAGGCAATGGTTGAGTGAGTTGCAAACCTCCTCCCGACTTTATAGTTGTTAAGTGAATCACTGCAGCCGTTAAGCAAATGTGACTTCTTCCTTTGACTTTGGTTTCAAATGGTGATCACATGACCTCAGGATATTGCAATCGTCATAAATACATGCAGTTGTCAAGCTGCCAAATTTTGATCATGGGGACACTGCAGTGGTCATTTGTGTGAACAATAGCAATAGCACTTAGACCTATATACCACTTTACAGTGCTTTACGGCCTTCTCCTAAGTGGTTTACAGAGTCAGCCTCTTGCCCCCAACAATCTGGGTCCTCATTTTACCCACCTCGTAAGGATGGAAGGCTGAGTCAGCCTTGAGCCTGGTAAGATTCGATCTGCCAAATTGCAGTCAGCCGGCAGTCATCAGAAGTAGCCTGCAGTACTGCACTCTAACCACTGCGCCACCACGGCTCATATGCCACTTTTTTTATGCTGTTGTAACTCCGAATGGTCACTAAATGAATGGTTGTAAGATGAGGACTACCTATACAGATAGTCCTCGAGTTACGACCACAACTGAGCCCGAAATTTATGTTGCTAAGTGAAACATTTGTTAAGGGAGTTTTGCCGCATTTTACAACTTTCCTTGCCGCCGTTGTTAAGCGAATCGTTGCCTTTGTTAAGTTAGTCACAAGGTTGTGATGCGAATCTGGCTTCCCCCATTGGACTTGTGCCTCTCACAAGGTCACAAAAGGGGATCATACAACGCCGGGACAATGCGACCATCATAAATATGAGTCAGTTGGTAAGCATGACAGGATCATAGGGATGCTAAAATGGTGGTAAGTGTGAAAAACAATAATAAGTCCCTTTTTTCAGTGCCGTTGTAACTTCGAATGGTCACTAAATGAACTGTTGTAAGTGAAGGAGTACCTGTAGAAGCAGAATTATTGTTGCATAGAACCGGCTGAACTGGTATTCAGCCGGTTCAGACTGGTTCCGGCGAACTGGTAGCTCCGACAATCAGCTGGCCCTGCCCACCCGCCCCCGCCCTATCCTGTCCTTTATTTCCTGCCTTCTAGCTCATCTCAATCACGCAGCACAGCTGATTCCCCCCTCGCTATTCTACTTACCGTTGCTGAGGTGGAAGGTAAGCAGCTGAGCTT
Source organism: Pituophis catenifer annectens (assembly GCF_029215685.1). Classification (NCBI taxonomy): domain Eukaryota; kingdom Metazoa; phylum Chordata; class Lepidosauria; order Squamata; family Colubridae; genus Pituophis; species Pituophis catenifer. The sequence goes on from NW_027256894.1 coordinate 4,835,931, forward strand.
CTGAATGCTTGATTTTCAGCGCGAAGTGCGCTCACCGAACCGGTTGTTAATCCCACCACTGATGTTCAGCCTTGAACATCACCCAGAAAGCCTCCTGAGAATCTCCCCTCACCCACCTTTCTTCCCCTATTGCTAGAAAACTGCATTTCAAGTCAATATATTTATTGAGAATCAGAAGGAACTTCAAAACATTTGAGATCTTATTCCGCGAAGTGATCGCCTCAAGAAACGACGTGTGTCAATATATTGTTTTGTTTTTCAAGTTCTGCTTCCCCACCAGGGAAATTGTTATTAGGATTGTCTCAGCATTAAGAGCCTGGCATTATTTTCGTTCGGTGAGAAGGTCAGCAATAAACGGCCTAAAAGTTGGCCGTTGAATACAGCTAGTCCTTCACTTTCGACCAAAATTTCTGTTGCTAGGCGAAACAGTCGTTAAGCGGGGTTTGCCCCATTTTACGGCCTTGCTTGCCGCAAGTGCTTAAGTGAATCACTCGCAGTTCCGTTAGTGACACGGTTGTTAAGTGAATCGGGCCTCCCCGTGGACTTTGTGGTCAGACCTTCGCAACAAGCGTCATAAATAGGAGTCGGTTAGAATTCGGCCCATAGATTTCCAATAGTTTTTAAAACAATTTTATATTTGTAAATAGTTCTTAAGGGGTTTGTGAGTCAGACATTATATTCAAGCAGACCTATTTTAGTTATAATTACTCATTATTTCTGACGGTTGCACCGTCCCTTCTGCCACCTTCTGACAAAGCAAACTCAGTGGGGAAGTCAGATTCATTTAACAACCGTCTTACTAATTTAGCAACCGCAGCGATTCACTTAACAAACGCGGCAAGAAAGGTCGTAAAATGGGGTAAAATTTACTGAACAAACGTTTCAGTTGGCAACAAAAAGTTGGGGCTCAATTGTCGTCTTAAGTTGGGGACTGCGTATAGTGAGAACAATTAACCAGCAGAACTCTCTTCAGAAGCTGTCTGCGCTCCATTCACTGGAGGCTTTGAAGAAAAGCCTGGACAGCTACATGTCTGGAATGGTAGGATCTCCTATTTGAGCAGGGGGTTGGACTAGAAGATCTCTGAGGTCCCTTCCAACTCTGTTATTCTCTGTTAGAATGTAGAAATCTGTGTATCTAGTTTGATAATTTGTAAAAAAAGCTGATCATTTGAGAGAAAAATGTACAAAATGTTCTTCCAACTTTAGGAAGGAGCTCTCCCAAGTTTTCCCTTCTTAGCCAAAAATGCCAATTTTGATTGACCATGATAGCAAGTAAGCAGTGTAAAGATAATGTCGATGGCCGCTAAGTAGCCTAGTAGCTAAGATCATTGATACTCAAGATTATGGCGTTGACGGAGAACTCTAGCTCCAGCAAATGAACACAGACGGCTCACATGAATAGCACCACAACGGTTTCTCTTTCTGTGCCATAGATGGGTCTGTTTAGCTTTTAGTTAAAGATTAATTCGAAAAAAATCAATTTACAACTGCTTGTGAAGTGGATTGCTGGCAATTCTATTATCTGCTGTACATAAGAAAACATTTCTCAAGTGTGAACAAGCAAGAATCCTGGCAGAGAGTTTCATTTATAAACTGAATGTTTTGGGGACTCTTTTTTTAAAAAAAACCTTGGATTGAATTTTCTTACATGCATTCAGTTGTGCGATGGAAGGCAAAGCAAAAACTGGATGTATATTCGGAAGGTTCACCAACCTTTAAAAGGGTTGATGCTGTAACGCAGGGGTCTCCAAACTTGGCAATTTAAAAGTTTGAAGCTGGCTGGGGAATTCTGGGAGTTGAAGTCCACAAGCCTTATCATTACCAAGTTTGGAGACCTACTGTTGTTTGACTGGAATATGGAGATGGCTGCATCCAAGAGATGCGTGGTTTGCACATGTGGGCATCTCAATTTCTACCTCTTCTTTTTAAAAAAAAAAAAAATAAACATTTTTTTAAAAACAAAAAGAAAGCTTTAACATTTTTTCTGTTTCAACAGTTTCGCATCAGTCAAAAATTTCATACTTATACATTTTTTCCTCCCTTATTTCTACTATATCTTTTATACATATACTTCTAATATTTATTTATTTATTTACATATATACATAAAAATATCCGTGTACACACTTTCATTTCTATAATTTTTCTCTCCTCATATTTACAATTGTACTTCTACTCCTATTTTGACCATTATTTAATTTTTCCTTGCCTTTTATCTCTCTCCTCCAGCCATTCATACCATTTCTCCCAGACTAAGTACTGTTTCCTCTTTTTCTTGTATCTCTTTGTTAATTTGTCCATCTCCGCACATTCCAAAACTTTTCTAATCAGATTATCTTTGGATGGTTTATTATCATTTTTCCAATTCTGAACGTAGATTATTCTTGCTGCTGTGGTAATATGGATAATTAAATATTTCTACTTCTACTTCTAATTCCATTTTAGTCATGAAAGCCAGCTGGGTGACTTTGGACCAATCACCAGGAGGTGGTGAGTTCTAGTCTTGCGTTAGCCATGAAAGACAACTGGGTGACCTTGGGCCACTCATCAGGAGGAAGTGAATTCTAGTCTTGCCTTAGCCATGAAAGACAGCAGGGTGACCTTAGGTCAATCACCAGGAGGAAGTGAGTGCTAGTCCTGCCTTAGGCATGAAAGCTATCTGGGTGACCTTGGGCCAGTCCCTCTCTGTCAGCCCAGCCTACCCTATAGGGTTGTTGTTATAGAGAAAATAGGAGGAGGAAGCTGTGTTGGATATATTCACAGCTTTGAATTAATTGTGAAAATAATAAAGGCGGAATAGAAATAAAAACAAAAACCAGAGACTTATAAGGCAGTTTTGAGGGACATGGACTAAGGAAGGCAATGAAACTCCTCTCGAGGCTAATTCATAAAAAGCGCCTTCGGAAGGAATAAGAGCGATTCCATCATCACAGCCTTGATCTGCTCTTTTCCTTGTTTAGCACCGAGTTACTAGTCTGTTCAAGATCGTCATAGATCCTTAATTTGGATGTCGAACCGCAGCGAAATGGCTCTCAAGTGAATTGTGGTTGACTACTCCAAATTGAGATAAAATGCCTGTAGCCATTGTGAAGCAACCAATCTGTTACCCTTCCAAGGTTTAGTCGAAGGGGAAGTGTCAGCTACAATTTCCGAAGCGTTTTCCAGATCCCGGGGAAAGATTTTTTGGTGTCTGTGAATTGCCAGTGAGTTTTCGCGTATTTATCTTAAATCTGTTAGAAAGCAGATCACCTTGTTTTTTTTGAAAAAAATAATTCATTGATATTTAGATGTTGGTATTTTTGGCCTGATGATTTTGGCTCGGGCGAAAACATGTGCACGAAGCGAGGAAATTTAATTTAATTAATTCAATTTATATGCCACCTTTCTCCGAAGACTCAGGGCGGCTTACAATACATTCAAAAAACCATTATAAAACCATTTAAAAATTAAAACATTAAAACCCATTCACACCATTCATGGCCGGATCTCGCCAGATCACAAGAGCGAGATCAACGGCCCCAGGCCTGCCGGAAAAGCCAGATCTTCACCGCTTTTCGGAAGGCCAATAGGGTGGGGATGGTCTGGACCTCAGGAGGTCACTGATTCCAGAGAGCTGGGGCATTGTCTTCCTTCTGCAAAAAAATTAGGAATATCTCTCAATTTGAAATATCTTATTTATTGTGGCTGAGATGTGATGTTCAGATGATGCTATAATAGGACAGTCTCTGGTGTCCTTCAGCTGTTTCGATTCAAAGGTTTCACAGGAACGATGCGCTTGGAACTGGCGTTACAGGGAGTCCTCGAATTACAACAGTTCATTTAGTGACAGTTTGAACTTATAATGATACTGGAAAAAGTGACTTAAGACTGTTTTTCACATTTAGGATGGTTGCAGCCTCCCCCTGGTCACGTGATCAAAATTCAGACACTTGGCGACTGACTCATATTTATGACGGTTGCAGCGTATTGAGGTCACGTGATCCGCTTTTGCGACCTTCTGACAAGCAAAGTCAATGGGGAAAGCCCGATTCACTTAACAACGGTGTTACTAACTTCACAAATGCAGCAGGGGTGAAATCTAAAATGTGTTACTACCGGTTCTGTGGGCGTGGCTTGGTGGGGGAGTGGTAATGTGACTGGGTGGGCGTGGCCAACTTTTTTTTATTATTATTACTTTTAAAAGCATTTTTGAAGAGGTTGTAGAAAAAATGCTTTTAAAAGCCTCTGACGATCCCAGCTGAGCCGCGTGGTCATCAGAGGCCTTTTTTTTTTTAACTTTTAAAAGCATTTTTTCAGCCGAAGAGGTTGTAGAAAAAATTCTTTTAAAAATAAATTTTAAAAAAGCCTCTGATGATTGTGCGGCTCAGCTGGGCATTGGGGGGGGGGCACGCAGGGATTTTTGCTACCGGTTTTCCGAACCACCCACCGCCATCACTACCGGATCGGGCGATCCAGTCCGAACCCGGAGCATTTCACCCCTGAACTGCAGTAATTCACTTAACAACTGTGGCAAGAAAAGTCGTAAAATAGGGAAAATTCATTTAAGAACCATCTCACTTAGCAATACAACTAATTAGTAGTCAAGGACTACTAATATATCCAGGACAACAGATGCTAGTTATGGGATGGCTGCAAAACACTTACTAAACCCTGTTTTAAATTTCAGTGTAGAGTTCATTAGCATAATGTATTTATTAACCAACAGTAATTGTAGAATCTTTCCATTCAAAGAGTAAAGATTAGCATTCATTCATTCATTGATTCATTGGACCTCAATTCTGGATTTGGAATGCAATGGTCAAAACGTTATACAGGTAGCCCTCAAGTTGCAACCATTCATTTAATGACCATTCAAAGTTATGGCAGCACTGAAGAACTCACTTATGACTGGTCCTTAACTTGCAACCACCACACTATCTCTCTGGTAACGGCGATCATATAATGGCCCCGAATTTATGATCGCTGCCGCATCTCTGGGTCAGGTGACCCACTGAATGGTGTCTGGCAAAGAGTCAGTGGGGAAACCAGATTCACTTAATGGCCGTCTGATATGCTTAATAACTGCTGCCATAAAAGTCATAAATTCAGGCACGACTCAATTACCGCATCAATTGTGGCATAAGTCAAAGACTCTCTATTTGGACTTCTGCCACAAACAATGCACAAAATCTAGTGTTTCTGAATCAATATGGACAGTTCATATAATTTATATGAGGAGTGAATGAATGTTTTTACTATGGGTCATTGCCCAGAATTAAAACCCAACACAACACAACACCTGAAAAATAAAAACAAAAACACAACAAGATAAAATGTTAGAATAGTGGTGGGTTCATTAGGAATACAGGTAGTCCTCAACTTATGATCACAAACGAGCCTAAAATTTCTGCTGCTAAGTGAGACAGTTGTTAAGTGAATTTTGCCCCATTTTACAACCTTTCTGGCCACCGTTGTTAAGTGAATCACTTCAGTTGTTAAATTAGTGACATTGGTTGTTTTTCTTTTTTTTTTGCCACATGTGTTAAGTGAATCGCTGAAGTTGTTAAATGAGTAACATGGTTGTTAAGCGAATCTGGCTTCCCCATTGACTTTGCTTGTCCAGAAGGTGGCAAAAAGAGAGTCATGTGATCCCCTGGAGACTGCAACCGTCATAAATAGGAGTCAGCTGCCAAGCGTCTGGATTTTGATTACGTGACCTTGGTCGTAAGTGTAAAAAACTGTCATAAGTCACTTTTTTTCCCCGTGACATTGTAACCTTGAATGGTCACTAAATGAAATGTTGTAGGTCGAGGACTGCCTGTGGCAACTTTAGGATGGGTGGACTTCCAACTCCCAGAACTGAATTCAGTTTCATGTTCCGCATTCCATGTTCTCGTCTTTCTTTGGTGGTAATGACACAGGGACATGCGACTCGTTTGCCGTGGTGACGCAGTGGTTGGAATGCAGTACTGCAGGCTCCTTCTGCTGCCTGCCGGCTGCCTGCAATTTGGCAGATCGAATCTCACCAGGCTCAAGGTTGACTCAGCCTTCCCTCCTTCCGAGGTGGGTAAAATGAGGACCCAGATTGTTGGGGGGCCAAAATGCTGACTCTGTAAACCGCTTAGAGAGGGGTGGAAAGCACCGTAAAGCGGGATGTAAGTTTAAGTGCTATTGCTATTGCTTTCGGCTCAACGTCCTTTTTAAACCTGGCTTATGGCGGCTTATCGTCCTATCAGGGTTAAGCAGAGAGTTTAATTTAAGTTAAGCTTAACTTTGAGCTTAAATCTTTAAGCACAGCTTAGCTTAAACCTTAAATCTTTAAGCATAACTTAACTTAAACAAAGAGCTTAACTCCACCTCTGGTCCATCTGTCTGTCTGTGTGAAGACTGGAGATGGATGGATGTTAGGACCATTCAGAGAAAATAAGAAATGAACAAATATGTGGGTATGGCCACGCAAGGCTACTCGAATCAAACAACAGGTGGTCCTCCACTTACGACCGCAATTCAGCCCACAATTTCTGTTGTTCAGTGAGACAGCTGTTAAGTGAATTTTGCCCCATTTTAACAACCTTTCCAGCCAGGGTTGTTAAGTGAATCACTGCATTTCTTAAGTTAGCCACACGGTTGTTAAGTGAATGTGGCTTCCCCGTTGACTTTGCTTGTTGGAAGGTCGGAAAAAGGGATCATCACGTGACCCCAGAATCCTGCAATGGTCATAAATATGAACCAGTTGCCAGGTATCTGAGTTTTGATCAGGTGACCATGGGGGACGCTGCAGCGGTCGTAAATTTGAAAAATCATCTTGTCACTTTTTTCCTAATCGTACTGTAACTTCGAACGGTCACTAAATGAACCGTCGTAAGTTGAGAAATATTTGTATCTTTATTACAGTCTTTGAAGAGTGGCAAAAGGCTGTTTCCAAATCAACTCCTTTATCAGTTCTTAGGGCCTGGGGGCAACAAGACAACAGAGGTGTTTGTGTGTGTTTGTGTCTGTGTGTGTGTGTGATTTTGCACTCCTCCGTTTCACATGCAAAAATGGTTCCAGTAGCAAACATTTAAAACATGCAGAGTTGTAAGTGCGGACATACGAACCCACCCAGTTGCAACAAAGAACATAGCGAAGGTTTGGGCGTTCGTAGAAATTGTCGTGAACTCTGATTCTGTCCCCTCCGCGGGCGATGTCAAAAAAAAAGAAGAAAAAGTAACCCCCACAAATCTCGCAGGAATTTGTCAAAATGCAACCATAAACCTGCATCAAACAAGAATAAGAAACGAGACCCCCGGGCTGCATCCTCCCATCCTTTCCAAGCCCGCCTGCCCCTCCAGGCTGCCTTCCTTTGTGTTGGGCTGCGCCACTCGCCAGGCAGAGGCCGGAGGGAGCGTGACGTTGGCGCTCCCCTCGGTCCCCCCCTTCCCTTCTCCCCCCTCTCCCCCCCCCCCACAGCCAGCCAACGAGAGCTTGTTTACTCCTTTCGCCTCGGAATAACATGCCAGTCATCTGGCACCACCCCTCGGTGCCATCCCGTTGGTCGCTTTGCAAAGGCCGCCTCTTAAGTGCCCCGGCCTTGTCCAGAAGGGGCTGGCTGGCTAGACAGACAGCCGGCCAAGGGCTTTTCTGCACCCACACTGCAGTGCTGTGGTTCGTAGTATTAAGGGAGGCGCCCGCTTCTCCTCTGGCAGCGGAGGTGGGGGGGCAGCACTGGCGGAGGGAGGGAGGGAGGGAAGCGCTTCCTGTAAACAGGAGAGCCAGTGCAGGCAAAAATCAAAATCAAAAATCAAAGGATTCATTGGAGGAAAGCTGCCTCCCTGATTTGGGGTGGGGGGAAGGCTTTTTCCCGACAAACGCAGGGAAGGAGAGACACCCCCTCCCCACAGAGGAATCCCCCTCCCTCTGGTTCAGTGCATGCTTTTAGCAGAAGGCAGTTTGCTCCCTGCCCTTCTCTGATTGCTTGGTGATCATTTGCAAAGCGTTCTGCTTTTATATGCCGGGAAAGAGAAGCTGCAGGAGGGATAAACCCACCGCTCGCAGGCAGTCCTCGACTTACGACCACACGATGGGAGCCCAACGTTTTCTATTGCTAAGCGAGAGGTTTGTTAAGTGAGCCTCGGCCCATTGTACGACCTTCCTGTGCCGCATCTGTTAAGTGAATCACTGCAAGTTATTAAGTTATTAACGCGGTTGTTAAGTGAATCTGGCTTCCCCATCGACTTTGCTCGTCAGGAGGTCGCAAAAGGGGGAATCACGTGACCTTGGGACACTGCGACCGTCATAAATATGAATCGGTTGCCAAGCATGTGAATTTGGATCCCGTGATCCTGGGGATGCTGCAAAGGTTGTGGCTGTGAAAAACGGTCGTAAGTCACTTTTTTTCAGTGCTGTTGTAACTTTGAATGGCCACTAAACAAACTGTTTTAAATCAAGGATTACCTCTATTTGGGGAAGGGACAGGGACAGGAGTCGGACCTGATTCCTTCCTTTCTTGGCTTCCTTCATCTTCTCACCTTCCAGCTGATTGTAACAACAGTTGGGAAGATTAACAGAGTTGGAAGGGACCTTGTAGGTCATCTAGTCCAACCCCTTGCTCGAGCAGGAGACCCTACGCCATTTCTGACAGATGGCAGTCCAGTCTCTTCTTGAAAGCCTCCAGGGATGAAGCTCCCACAACTTCCGAAGGCAACTTCTGTTCCTCTGGTTGATTGTTCTCACTGTCAGACAATTTCTCCTTATTTCCAGGCTGAATCTCTCCTTAGTCAGTTTCCATCCATTATTCCTTGTCTGGCCTTCAGGTCCCTTGGAAAATAGCTTGTCCCCCTCCTTTCTGCGTCAACCCCCCAAATATTGGAACACTGCTGTCATGTCTCCCCTGGTCCTTCTTTTCACTAGACTAGCTATGCCCAGTTCCTGCAACCGTTCTTTAAATATTTTAGCTCTTTGTGTTGTTTGCACTCTTTCCAAAGTCTCAACGTAATAGAATAACAGACTTGGAAGGGACCTTGTAGGTCATCTAGTCCAACCCCTTGCTTGAGCAGGAGACCCTACGCCATTCCTGACCGATGGCAGTCCAGTCTCTTCTTGAAAGCCTCCAGGGATGAAGCTCCCACAACTTCCGAAGGCAACTTCTGTTCCATGGGTTGATTGTCCTCACCGTCAGGAAATTCCTTTTTAAGATTCAAGAGCATAGGACATAGAATCATAAGGTTGGGCCTTGGAGATCTTCTAGACCAACCCCCTGTTCGAGCTAATCTATACCATTCCGGTTGTCCAATCTCTTCTTCAAAACCGCCAGTGATGGTGCACCCACGATTCCAGGAGGCTGTTCCAACCCTGGAGGTTTTGAAGAAGAGATTGAACAAACATTGGTCTGAAAAGGTGTAGGGTTCCCTGTTTGAGCAAGGTTTTTTTTTTTTATTTAATTTGATTTATATGCCGCCCTTCTCCGGAGACTCAGGGCGGCTTACAATGCATTAAGCAATAGCCTTCATACTTTTGTATATTTATACAAAGTCAGCTTATTGCCCCCACAATCTGGGTCCTCATTTCACCTACCTTAGAAAGGATGGAAGGCTGAGTCAACCTTGAGCCTGGGGAGAATTGAACTTGCATTAATTGCAGGCAGCAGATGTTAATAACAGTGCTTTAGTCTGCTGTACTACCAGGGTTGGACTAGAAGACTTCCCAAGATCCCTTCCAACTCTGTTATTCTCAGTGTCAGGAATATTTCTTCTTAGTTCTAGGTTGGGGTGTAGATTGAATAGGTTCTAGATTAGAAGCTGGATCTGGTTAATGACTTCCGTACTGCCACTGGAACAAGCTGGCTTGCTAAAGTTGTGCCCAGGCAAAACATCTGGACAGCTGCAGGAAACGGCTTGTTCTTCCTTCTCCGTTCCAGTTGTATGTTTCACTGCTTTCCAGGTTTTTTTTTTGAAGAAGCCTTTGGAAATAGGAACTGGAGCATTGTTGTTGCTTTAAAATCCTGTGTTTGTGTTTGTGCAGGCACATGCGTGCCCCACATTTACGACGGGCAGCTCTTGGTGTGACCTGAATTACAGCTTGCTATTTCCAGGCGGTAGATAGTGCCTGATTCAAGATGACATTAGGAGGAGGGGTGGACATGAATTATTGGTGACGAGGCCGCCTGGAATGTATAAAGCGGAGTCCCTATGCAAAGCAGAAGCCTTTCGGTGGTTGTGCGTTGCGATTCAGCTCTTCGTTGTAGGAATGGGTTCTCGGCCAAATTTGATGATGGCGTTGACGAAGGTTTATTTGCAGCGATTCTCCTTGCTTGGAAGTGCATCGTTTTTCGGAGAGGAAGAGTCAGTTTCCATACTATTGGATTGTTGTTTGTATAAGATGGTGAGAGGCAGGTGCTTTGGCTCATATGGACTACTGCAATGCTCTCTACATGGGGCTCCCCTTGAGGAGCACCCGGAATCTCCAGCTGGTCCAGAATGCGGCCGCGCGGGTGGTTATGGGAGCGACGTGGCGCTCCCATGTGACCCCCCTCCTGCGTGAGCTGCACTGGCTCCTGGTGGTCTTCCGGGTGCGCTTCAAGGTTTTGGTTGCCACCTTTAGAGCGCTCCATGGCATCAGACCAGGGTATTTACGAGACCGCCTTCTGCTACCAATAGCCTCTCACCGACCAGTACGCTCCCATAGAGAGGGGCTCCTCAGGGTGCCGTCGGCCAAACAGTGTCGACTGGCAGTCCCCAGGGGGAGAGCCTTCTCTGTGGGGGCACCTACCATCTGGAACGAGCTCCCCCCGGAGATACGGAGGATCCCGGACCTGCGCACGTTTCGCCGTGCTCTCAAAACTTTTCTATTTCAGCAGGCTGGCCTGGCCTAACTCTCCTCTTTTAAATTTTTTAATTCGTGATTTATAAATTGGGTGTTTTAATTTGTGTTTCGGCCAAAATATTTAATAATTTTAAGGGACTTTTTAATATTTGTATTATCTGTATTTTATCTTGGCTGTTCACCGCCCTGAGTCCTTCGGGAGTAGGGCGGTATAGAAATTTGATTGATTGATTGATTGATTGATTGATAAATAAATAAATAAATAAATAAATAAATAAATAAATAAATAAATAAATAAATAAATTAAACCAGAGGTCTTCAAACTTGGCAGCTTTAAGTCTTGTGGACTTCAACTCCCAGAATTCATAGCTGGCTGGAGAATTCTGGGAGTTGAAGTCCACAAATCTTAAAGCTGCCAAGTTTGAAGACCTCTGCTCTATGCCGCGTGCCCAAGTGAAAGACAGGGTGACAAGTTGAAACAAAGAGGTGCGTTGTTGGCACAGGGCTTGGAGGATGGCACCGCATGTGTCCTCTTGCAAATTTTTGACACCCCTGGTTGCAAGCTGAATCCTAAACAGAAGCGCCTTATACTGGCCTGTGCATAATGACTGAGCAAAGTGTTTTTTTTTTTTAAAAAAAAAAAAAAATTTACCAACCTTTTCATGACATTTGCCTGACTAAGTGGCTCAGTGGCTAAGACACTGAGCTTGTCAATCAGAAAGGTCGGCAGTTCGAATCCCTAATACAGATCTCCTGCGTGGGCAGGGGGTTGGACTAGATGACCTCTAAGGCCCCTTCCAGCTCTGTTACTGTTTAACATTTGAAGAACCGAAAGGAGTTTCTCAAGTTTGGCAAACTTAAGCCGGCTTTGCTGGCTGGGAAATTCTGGGAGTTGAAGTCCACAAGTCTTAAAGCTGCCAAATTTGAAGACCTCTGCTTCTTCAAAGCAGGGGGTTGGGCTAGATGACCTCCAAGGTCCCTTCCCTCCCTGTTACTGTTACATTTGAAGAACTGAAAGGAGAAGAGGTAGTTTCGAGCTGTGTTTGGCAAGCGCATTAAAGGAATGACCCATCGGGATGCCCATATTAAAACAACATACCTTATCATCATCTTCATTTAACGACAACCCCCCGTAATCCCGTCAAAAAAGGTGAAATAAAACACACAAACCCAAATCGTGCAACCATGGGAAAACCATTGTCTCTCAGAGGCTGTACTTCAACAGTAGCCCAACTGCCCTGCCCTGAGGTAACGCAACCACCATCCCTTTGGGGGCCTTGCAACAAAGCTGGGCGTCTCTTGTTATAGAATATGCCTTAGGCTTTTAGCCCAAACAATAACAGCACCAGTTCTCCTTCACAAGGTTATTGTGAAACGCACGGAATATTTGGTGTTGTGTACATTTCCTCCCCTCCCCTCCCCCCACCCCCAAACCCTCCCCTCTCTTGGGCGTTCTGGTACTTTCTATGGAAGATTTGGGTTGCCATTGTGTCTTTTGCAAACCGCAAAAGTCTCTCGTGTGTGTGTGTGTGTGTGTGTGTAGGGGCTAATTTTTTAAAAAGTAAAATAATAAAGCCGCACAACTGAAGAACGGCATATTTGGGCTGTTTCTTTAGAGCAGGGGTCTGCAACCGTAAACACTCAAAAGAGCCATTTGGACTCGTTTCCCACAGAAAAGAAAACACCGGGAGCCACAAAACCTCGGTGGGCGTGGCCAACTCAACATCACTCACTTTTTTTTTTTTTTTTAATTTGATTTATATGCCGCCCTTCTCCGGAGACTCAGGGCAGCTTACAATGCGTTAAGCGATAGCCTTCATTCTTTTGTATATTTATACAAAGTCAGCTTATTGCCCCCACAAACTGGGTCCTCAATTTACCTACCTTAGAAAGGATGGAAGGCTGAGTCAACCTTGGGCCTTGGCGAGATTCGAACCTGTAGTAATTGCAGGCAGCTGTTCTTAATAACCAACTTAATAACAGGGTGCCTTAGACCACTGTACTACCAAGGCTCGTTAACCAACTTCCACCAGTCACATGACCCTCTAGCCACGCCCACCCAGCCAGTCATTAGGGCAGAGAACCGGTTGTTAAAAAACACTGGGAACAACATAATCCTTTTGACATCTCTCCCTCCCTTCCTCCCCCCCTGTCTGTATCTCTCTCTGTCTCTGTCTCTCTCCCCCCCTCTCTCTCTGTATCTCTGTCTCTGCCCTGGCTGCTTCTCCATCACCCGCCATCGCCCTGACCTTCTCAGGCCAGGCGCGGAGTGACTGGTAGGGGAGGGTGAGGGGCGGGGCCAGCCAGTGGTGGGATCACCTGACAGGGAGCCACAGCAGAGGGTCCAAAGAGCCGCATGAGGCTCCAGAGCCGCAGGTTGCTGACACCTGCTTTAGAGCTTCTATTTCAGCCAGGAATGAATCGTTTAAAGCTGAGACCCGAGCCAGCTTTGTCAGGATCCTGAAAGCAAGAGTAAATAGAGGTAGTCCTTGACTTACAACAGTTCATTTAATGACAGCTTCCCCAGAGTCACGTGATCAAAATTTGCACTCTTGGCAACTGACTCGTATTTACCTGTCCACGGGGTTCAGCCTGATGTCCTCTTAGTTCCCTTCCAACTGTATGGTTTTATGCAGGTAGTCCTTGACTTACAACAGTTCATTTAGCGACCGTTCAAAGTTACAACATCGCTGAAAAAAGTGACTTATGACCATTGTTTCCACACTTATGACCATTGCAGCATCCCCATGCTCATGTGACCAAAATGTAGATGCTTGGCAGCTGACTCATTTTTACTTGTCCAGGGGGTTCAGCCTGATGACCTCTTAGTTCCCTTCCAACTGCATGCTTGGCAGCTGGCTCATATTTATGATGGTTGCAGTGTCCCGGCGGTCACGTGATCCCACTTTTGCGACTTCTGACAAGCAAAATCAGTGGGGAAGCCAGATTCACTTAACAACCAAGTGACTAATTTAACGGCGGCAGTGATGGGGTGAGAAAAGTCATAAAACGGGGCAAAACACACTTAGCAAATTTCTTACGAGGCAACCTAAATTCTGGGCTCAATTGTGGTCATAAGTCGAGGACTACCTGTGCCAGGCTACCTGATTTTTAAAAGAAGCGTTTATCATTTCTCTGCATTTCATGTCTGTTCTCTGACATTCCCATTTTATGACACCCTCCCAAAGACCGGCCTTCACTAGATTTTACAGTGGGTTATGAAGCTATAATGGGAGTTTTTGTTCTGTCTAGACTCCTTAAGCACGATGCTGACAGTAAACGAGGCAGGAAAATCTGGTGGATTAAAGACAGTCTGATAACCACAGGAACAAAGGCGGGAGCAGGGCAGTCTTTCTGATTCTTGCAAGGATTCCTGAGTTATTTACCGGGTGGCTTTTGCTAAATTCTGTTCCTTGTCCCTGAGAAATTTTTACAAATATTAAAACAAAGGCTGGCTGGAAAAAGTAAATGCTTAAAGTGAGTCAGATCCACGTGAAATGGACGTTTGCAGGCACAACAAATCCCCCAGGATTTTCTTTCTATAAAGCATCCGTTTCTGAGTGGCTCGGGTGCCACTTAATTTTTTTGTTTAATTTTTTTTTTTAAAGTGGCTGCAAGAATAAAAAGGAGGCTGCTCAGCCTGTACTTAGCATGGCATTTAATTATTTTCACATGTCTCCAAAAGGTTTGCTTTTGCGCGTCAATTAGAGGAAAACTTGAACTGAAGGTTAAAAATAGAAATATTTTTTCTTGCCGGATCGTAAGTGGAAGGGAGAGAGTGTGGATCAAGGACAGTTTTGATCTGGGTACAAGCATCACAATTGCAGAAAAACATTTCCTTACGTTGATGTGAAGGGCCCAAACTGCTACTGACGTCCTTACAACAGCCTTGTAAAATACAGCCTTGTAAGTTAATGACCGCTCAAAGTTACGACACACTTGAGAAAAGTGACTTATGGCCAGGAGTTAAATACTCCCGGTTCAGACCGGATTGCCCGATCCGGTAGCAATGGTGATGGGTGGTTCGGAGAACTGGTAGCAAAAATCCCTCCCCACCCCCATGCCCAGCTGAGCCGCGCAATCATCAGAGGCTTTTTATTTTATTTTTAAAAGCATTTTTTCTACAACCTCTTCGCCCGGAAAATGCTTTTAAAAGTAAAAACAAAGCCTCTGCCGATCAGGCAAGTCAGCTGGGATCGTCAGAGGCTTTTAAAAGCATTTTTTACAACCTCTTCAGCCAAAGAGGTTGTAGAAAAAATGGTTTTAAAAGTAAAAAAAAAAAAAAGTTGGCCACGCCCACTCAGTCATATTACCCACCACCACCAAGCCACGCCCACAGAACCGGTAGTAACAAATTTTACATTTCACCATTGTTTATGGCCCTTTTTTACACTGGCAACAATTCCAGGTCACGTGAATAAAATTTGGATGCATGACAGCTGACTCATATTTATGACAGTCGCAGTGTTCCCGGGAAGGGGGGGGGGAGGTGTTTATGTGATCCCCTTTTGTGACCTTCTGACAAGCAAAGTCAATGGGGAATCCAGTTTCACTTAACAGCCATGTTACAGCCATGTTACGACCTATAAAATAGGTCAAAAGTTCACAAATGTTCCACTTAGCCCCCCCCAAAAAAGGGGGGGCTCAATTGGGATCCATAAATCGAGGACTACCCGTGTTTCCCTGAAAATAAGACCAGGTTTTATATATATACAAATATATATATTTGCCACTTAAAAAGGCATCAGGTCTTATTATCGGGGGTGTTTGTGTCTTCCACCAACTCACCTTGTGGCGGCGGCACTGACAGCCCCGCCCGGCAGGAGCCCGCTGCCGACCCACTTCTTCTGCGGCCGCTTGCACAAGTCATATCCAGATCAATCCGGAGCTCTGTTATCAGTTGCAGAGGCCTTTCTTGAAGGCCTCTGACAGTGAAACGGAGATCCGGGGTGACGCACACAAGCGGCGGCAAGCGCCTGCAGAAGAAGTGGGGCCAGCAAGGCAAGGCCGGTGTTGGGGTGTGCGAGTCCTGTTAAGTAGGGCAGCTCCACCCACCTCCCCATCCCCACCCTAGCTTAATTTTTACCCGTGTGCCTCGCTCCACCCCTTGCACCCCTTAACTAGGGCTTATTTTGGGGGATAGGGTTTATATTGGGCGCACATGTAAAAATCGAGCTAGGGCTTACTTTTGGGATAGGTTGTATTTTCGGGGAAATGCGATACCGGTATAGAAGTAGAGATACCAAACTTTCGAACAGAGAGGAACAGATTGACGTAAAACGCTTTGGGTATCTTTCTTTCTTCGCCTGCTGTGAAAATTCTCCCACCATAACTGTGTTCCCATCACTCAGTGATGGATGCTCCATCAAAGACCAAAGGAAAGGAAACGGAACTGCCGAAGTACATTCTGTAACAGCCAAGAGTTGGAGATTTGGCAACAGGGCAGCCCATTGTTCTACGCCTTTATAAGATCCATAGAGTTATGGGCTGTTTGGGGAAAACGAGAGAGATTAGGGAAGCCCTTCACAACTCGAGCAAGTTTGCATTGTCAACAACGGTGATAAAACAATGTTCGCCGATGATTCCAGGGGAGCGCGAGCAGTCTGCCAAGTGTACAGGGAGTACAACTATTTGTTTAATGACACTTTCAACCTAAAACAGGGCCTTATGAGCGGTCCTCTACTTATGACCATCACAGCATCCCTGCAGCGAGGAAATCTAAATTTGGGTGCTTGGCAACCAGCCTGTATTTAGGGCACTTGCAGTATCCCTGGGGAGAAGGGAGTCATGTGATCACCGTTTGCATCCTTCTAGGGTGCAGGGGTATCACACTCAAGGCCCGTGGGCCAGATCCAGCCTGCACGATGCTTAAATCTGGCCCGTGGCTCTGGCCTGGAAATAACAAAGGACCGCCCTGCGGTGTCTCTGGGAGCTAAAATGGGGTGCGGGGACCTCACGTGGGCCCCCCTGTGCCCCATTTTGGCCGACAGGAGGCATCCATCCCGTCTCCCCCCTCTCCATGGGCTGGCCATGGAGGAGAACTACAACGCTGATCCGGCCCTTGAAGAAATCCACTTTGACAGCCCTGTTCTAGGGGACTTCCAACAAGCGAAGTCAAATGGCAGTCCTCGACTTATGACAGTTTGCTTAATGACCATTCGAAGTTTCAGCAGTTCTGAAAAAAGGGGGTTACCACCATACCGTTGCAGTATCCCCAAGGTCACGTGATCAAAATGCGGACGCCTGGCCACTGACTCATATTTATGACAGAGTCTTGGGGGTCACACGATCCCCTTTGGCAGCCTTCTGAGAAGCGAAGTCAACAGGGAAGCCAGATTCGCTTAACGATGGCGTCCCTAACACCTGCAGTGATTTTACTTCACCACCGCAGCAAGGAAGGTGGTAAAATGGGGGCAAAACGGACTTAAAAACCATCTCGTTTAGCAACAGGAATCTTGGGCTCAATTGTGGCCATAAGTCAAGAACTATCCATAGCGATTTGAAAATCTGAGATATTCATAAAGTTGGCCTGACAAGTTTTTGAGGGTTTTAACCAGGGGTGAAATGCTCCCGGTTCAGACCGGTTCAGCCGAATCGGTAGCGATGGCAGCTGGTGGTTCGGAGAACCGGTAGCGATGGTGGCGCGAGGCTCCACCCACCTGCCGGGTCGTTGTTACTTCCTGGTTAAAACAACTGGGCAGAGGGTAAAAAACAGGAAGTAACTTGTTTTTTACCCTCTGCGCATGTGCAGAGGGTCCAAGCACGCATATGACACGCGTGGGCGGTGCATGCACTTCCGAACCGGTTGGGAAGCTAAGTAGATTTCACCCCTGGTTTTAACGCTTGCTTGTTTCCATTGGACTCCTTCCTCTTGCTGGAGCTGCCCAAAAAAAAAAAGGAAAATAGTGGAAGCCGCTTGGCGCAAACGAAACGATCCTCCCGTTTTTGACTTTTGCATAAATTGTTCCCGTCGGACAATGGCGCTTTCTTTGACGCCGAGAGTTGCGTTTCACCGCGGAGCAGAAACGGGACATCGGTTTCTTTTCCCAGCCCCGAGCCGGCAGAACTTGGTCGAGTGAAAAAGCTTCTCTCACAAAGAAAACTTTTGCTTCCTTCAGAAAAGCTTTGAAGAGATACAGGGATCTTTGGCAAACTCCAGGGTCCTTGTGGCTCCTTCGGAAAGAGGGTTGTGTGCCAAAGGCTTTCATTGACTAAAGCAAACTTCCCCCGGGTGGAGTTAGAAAAAGGAGGCTGACGTTTTTTGGCCGGTCTTGGTCGTCGGCCTCCAGAGAATCGCGGCTACTTCTCCAACCTCGTGGAATTTGCTGGCCGGCGGGGGTGGATTTCACGCTGCCGTTGTTGTAAAAATCCTGGGCCGGGCAAATCCAGAATCATCAATCTGGAGCCAGTTGCTCTAAGCTAGGGTGGGTGCGTGGGACGGTATGATGGGCAATAGCACGTCCGCACAGCCTCTCGGCGAAATCCTAACACTCCTAGCACGTTACAAAGCAGGGTGCCAGCCTTGGGCAAGATCATCCTTGTTGACATTCCAAGGCATTCTTCAAAGGTAAGTTTGGACTTCCTGGAGCTCAGAGAAGGAGGCCAAGAACAGTTGGAAAATATCTCTGGAGATTCTCAATCATCCAGATCCTGGTTGCCTTTTTTTTTCTTTGAAAACGACTGATGAAGCTTCTTGGATGAGAAGTGAAACAAACTACTTCTCCTCCTCTTCCTCTTCCTCTTCCTCCTCCTCCTCCTCCTCTTTTCCTTCCCCTTCCCCTTCCTCTTCTCCTTTTTCCTTTTCCTCCTCTTCTTCCCCTTCCTCTTCTTCCCTTCCCCGTCCATTTCTTTTTCTTCCTCCTCTTCCTCTCCTTCCTCTTCTCCTTCCTCTTCTCCTCCTTCCTCCTCCTCTTCTTCTTCCTCCTCTTTCTCTTCTTTCCATCTTTCCCTTCCTCTTCTTCTTCCTCTTCCCCTTCCCCTCCCTCCTTTCTCTTCCTCTCCTCCTCTTCCCCTTCCTCTTCCTCTTCCCCTTCCTCCTTGTCTTCTTTTTCTTCCTCCTCCTCTTCCTCTACCCATCTTCCTCTTCTTCCCTTTTCCTCCTCCTCCTCCTTTTTCTCCTTCCTCCTCTTCCTTTCATCTTCTCCTTCCTCTTCTCCTTCTTCCTCTTCTTCCTCTTCCTTACCTCCCCCCTTCCTCCATCTCCTCCAATGGTCCAGTGGATGAAAAGGGAAACTTTTTCACACAAACACACACACACACACACACATACATACACACACACACACACACACACACATATACACACACACTCACAGAACCCAAGAAAGTCCAGTTGCCTTTTGGAGAAAGCACTTTTGGGGTAGAGAGCGGTTGCGATCAATACGCAGCATCCGAAGCAAGCTTCTTGCGGGTCCATTTGTTGATGTGGGGATGCTCACTACGTGCCAGCAGGATTCCATACAGGTAGTCCTTGAGTTACAACCACTCATGTATTGACCATTCGAAGTTACAACGGCACTGAGAAAAGTGATTGAGGACCGTTTCCCACGCTTTCGACTGTAGTGATCACGGCACCAAAATTCAGATGCGTGGCCACTGGCATGTATTTATGACGGTTGCAGTGTCCCGGGGATCACGTGATCCTCTTTTGTGACCTTCTGACAAACAAACTCCGTCGGGAAGCCAGATTCACTTTACAACCACGTTACTAACAATTGCAGCGATTCACTGAAACAGCTGTGGCAAGAAAGGTCGTAAAACGAGGCAAAACTCACTTAACAACCTTCTTCCTTAGCAGCAGAAATGTTGGCTCAATTGTGGTCGTACATTGAGGACTACGTGTAGCAGCCCAAATATTTAGTTACCCCCTGGTCCATCACATAGGAAGGCATGAAGAGAGCAGGTGCATTTCGTTTAGCGCTATTTAGCAAGGTATCTTGAAAGCATTTTCCTTTAGTGTAAGAAATTTATTTCCTGTATTGAAAGAGGCAATTTGAGGATTCAGGGGAAAAGTTCTCCCTAAAGCACTTTGGATGTTCTTTGGAAAGCTTTCTTCATCTTCTCTTTCAACGATTAGACTTCGATGGGTACCGTGTTTTCCCGAAAATAAGACCCTGTCTTATATTTTTTTTGAACCGCGAAATAAGCGCTTGGCCTTATTTTCGGGGAGGTCTTATTATTTGGGGGGGGTGGAGCAAGACGGGGCTCCTCTTGCCGTCTTACCTGATTTCCAGCTCTGCGTTTAAATATTTTCGGGGAGGGCTTATTTTCAGGGGGAGGCTTATTTTAGCGCATGCACTCAAAAGCCCGATTGAGCTTATTATCAGGGGAGGTCTTATTTTCGGGGAAACAGGGTAGTAATGAAAAATGATGCAAAATAATGTTCACAGTTCAACAGCAGCTGAAGAGCTGCTGGTTCTTAATTTCCCCCCGGGGTCTTGGCGTCGCTTTACCTTAAAACGTAATTCATATATTTTTCTCAATAATCCTATTCTTGAGAAGGGAGGATTTTAAGTTGTGACCATCATGTTCAGGGTGCTTTCAGCTATAAGAAAATGAGGGATACGCGCCGAGTCTAAAATCGTGTTCAAAAGAATGCAAAATCTTTTTCCTGGATGACATAAATATTATATAACATAATTTTTTTTTTTAATGTATGCATTGGATTTTAGCTTTTTTTTTATTTGTTTGTTTGGCAAGTTTGAGTGTGGCTTGGCATTGGAGGCAGCTCTGTAATCCAAGTGGGCGAATACAATTAATGCATTCCTGTAAATTCAAATCTCTTACTTTGAATACATTGCTTCGATTTAAGTTTTTGGGTTTTTTTAACCACCCTGAAAACGTTCCAGGTTGCGTTCCAGATACGCCTTTTCTTGATTTGACCCGTTGAATCCCTCCTTTCTTTTTACCTTCAGCCCAATTTCTCTCCTCCTTCTCCCCTCCCCCTCCTTGTTCCCCCCACCCATGGGCATAAGGAGCGCTTCTATTCGGTTCCCACCCAGTCATTGCACACCCCGGTGTCTGCAGAAAATTCCTCTCGACTTGGGAACAGATCCTTTAATTCAGAGATGAAAAGGAGGGAGGCTTGAGTGTTTTCAGCTCTGTTTGTATAAAGGGAGCTAAACCTACAAGCAGATAGGATTGGTATGACTAATATTAATTATCTCTCCCCCCCCCCCCCCTCCCATGACTTCAGCATGGGCCTTTTTCTGAGGATGTTGTTTCAGTGGCTCCTGATTGTTTGCAAAGCATGTTCTGGAGTTGGTGCTACTTGCTGGTACTTGCTCTGAGCTGCTGGGTGATTTTCTTTCTTTCTTTCTTTCTTTCTTTCTTTCTTTCTTTCTTTCTTTCTTTCTTTCTTTCTTTCTTTCTTTCTTTCTTTCTTTCTCTGTCCTTCCTTCCTTCCTTTCTCTTCCTTCTTTCTTTCCTTCCTTCCCTCTTTTTCTGTCCTTCCTCCCTTCCTTCCTCCCTTTCTTTCTTTCTTTCTTTCTTTCTTTCTTTCTTTCTTTCTTTCCTTCCTTCCTTCCTTCCTTCCTTCCTTCCTTCCTTCCTTCCTTCCTTTCTTTCTTTCTTTCTTTCTTTCTTTCTTTCTTTCTTTCTTTCTTTCTCTGTCATTCCTTCCTTTCTCTTCCTTCTTTCCTTCCTTCCTTCTTTCTTTCTCTGTCCTTCCTTTCCTTTCCTTTCCTTTCCTTTCCTTTCCTTTCCTTTCCTTTCCTTTCCTTTCCTTTCCTTTCCTTTCCTTTCCTTTCCTTTCCTTCTTTCCTTTCTTTCTCTGTCCTTCCTTCCTTCCTTCCTTCCTTTTCCTTCCTTCTTTCTTTTCCTTCCTTTCTTCCTTCCTTCTTTTCCTTCCCTCCCTCCCTCCCTCTCCCTCTCCCTCTCTGGAGTTGGGTATGTCTAGTCTAGTGACATGGTGGCTCAGTGGATAAGACGCTGAGATTGTCGATCGAAAGATTGGCAATTCAGCGGTTCGAATCCCTAGTGCCGCGTAACGGGGTGAGCTCCCGTTCCTTGTCCCAGCTTCTGCCAACCTAGCAGTCCGAAAGCACGTAAAAAATGCAAGTAGAAAAATAGGGACCACCTTTGGTGGGAAGGAAACAGCGTTGTGAAGCAAGTTTTGCCACATTTTACGACCTTTCTTGGCACCGTTATTAAATGAATCACCGCGATTAAGTTAGTAACAACATGGTTGTTAAGGGAATCTGTTTCCCCATTGACTTTGCTTTTCAGAAGGTTGCAAAAAGGGGTCACATAACTCCCAGACACAGCAACCGTCATAAATATGGGCCCAGTTGCCAAGTGTCCCAAATTTTGACCCTGTGCCCTTGGGGGTGCTGCAGCGGTTGCAAGTGTGAAAAATGGTCATAAGTCATAATGGTCATAATGAAGAGAAGGACTAGGAGAGACAGGATATCAGTCTTCCGATATCTCAAGGGCTGCCACAAAGAAGAGGAGTCAAGCTATTCTTCAAAGCACCTGAGGGTAGAACAAGAAGCAATGGGTGGAAACTAAACAAGGAGAGAAGCAACCTAGAACTAAGGAGAAATTTCCTGACAGTGACAACAATTAATAGGTGGAACAACTTGCCACCAGAAGTTGTGAGTGCTCCAACGCTGGAAGTTTTTAAGAAGATGTTGGATAACCGTTTGTCTGAAGTAGTGTAGGGTTTCCTGCCTGGGCAGGGGGTTGGACTAGAAGACCTCCAAGGTCCCTTCCAACTCTGTTATTCTATTCTAAGTCACTTTTTTCCTGTGCCGTTGTAACTTGGAACCGTCAGGAACATACACCCAGTATGGGAAAGCTGTAGGTTCAGTTTAGTAGCTGGAGCTTGCAATGGGGCAATTTCTTACGGCGAAGTTAGAGTTTCAGTTCATGGTATATTTTTTCCCAATGAAATAGTTTTTGCCTGACTCACCTGCGCTATTAAATTAGAAGGTGGTCTCTTGGTTTGGTGCGACCCCTTGCCTAATATGCCAAGAAGAGACCATCTCTACTTGTACAAGAGGTCCTGGACTTACGACCACAACGGAGCCCAAAATTTCTGTTGCTAAGTGAGACATTTGTTAAGTGAATTTTGCTTCATTTTGCAACCTTGTTAAGTGAATCCCTGCGGTTGATAAATTAGTAACAGAGGTGTTATTCAGCCGGTTCGCCCAAACTGGTAGCGGCGACTGCGGGTAGGCCCACCTACCCGCCCGGACGTAATGCTGTCCTATTTAGCCATGTTTTTGAGGCCAGGCGCATGCGCGGAAGGCGTGTGGGTGGGGCGACTCGGTAGTAAGAATATGTGGAACCCACCCTGGTTAGTAAGTATTATTAATTACTAATTATTATTATTATTATTACCAGTTGCACAATCAGAAAGGAAAAAGCGGGGAGAGAGTTACTGAGAGTAACGAATGAATGATGTATCCTGATTTTGATGTGGTATTCTATGAGGCATATAAACATGCGCATCAACAGTTCCTGGTACGAGGTCGGGGAGGAAACCAGCAGCCCTTTTGAGTTCAACTCGCTGCCTCAGAGTTTCTCTTGCAGATGAGACAGTCTCCGATTTGTTCTTCTCGGGGACAAACCTGACTTGTTGGGTTTGGAAGCCCTCGTGTCACCCTCGAGCGGAGCCACATAATGTGGAAACGCATCGTACGTCGCCGGATAAACAGACAGTGCAAAATGTAAAACTTGGCTCTCAATTGCTGTGAGGTGCAAGCAACATGCACAAACACTTCAAATATTTAACCTAAGTTTGTTTATTAGGGTCTGTTTTTCTGAGAAGCATCAGCATGATAAACAAGGATTAATGGTGTATGTCTTGTATGTTTGAAGAGGGATTCGAACCTTTCCTCTCTAGAATAAATACCCTCTCCAGAGCAGTGATTTAAAAGGAATACTAAATACCGAGGAAGGAAGAAGCTACCTCTGCCTCCCTTCCTTTAACTTATGAGAAAAGGGTGATGCAAGGCAGTAGTGGGCTTCAATTTTTTTTACTACCGGTTCTGTGGGTGTGGCTTGGTGGGCGTGGCATGGCTTGGTGGGCGTGGCTTGGTGGGCATGGCAGGGGGAGGTTACTGCAAAATCCCCATTTCCTCCCAATCAGTTGGGACTCGGGAGGCAGAGAATAGATGGGGGTGGGGCCAGTCAGAATTTTTCCTACCGGTTCTCTGAACTACTCAAAATTTCTGCTACCGGTTCTCCAGAACTGGTCAGAACCTGTTTAAACCCACCTCTGATGCAAGGGTTGGGGGATGCGTGCAGTACAGTAGTGGGTTTCAAATCCCGGCACTACCGGTTCGCTATTGGTAGTGCGCAGGCGTGCTTCACGAGCGTGCGGCACTTCTGTGCATACACAGAGCGTTTTTGATGACGTCTGGGCGGGTGGGCGGAGCCTCCCACCTCTGCTACTGGTTCACCTGAACCAGAGCGAACCAGGAGTAACCCACCACCGATGCAGTATCTATTAAAGGTAAAGGTTCCCCTCGCACATACGTGCTAGTCGTTCCCGACTCTAGGGGACAGCTCACAGCTCATCTCCGTTTCAAAGCCAAAGAACCAGCGCTGTCCGAAGACGTCTCCGTCGTCATGTGGCCGGCATGCCTCAATGCCAAAGGCGCACAGAACGCTGCTCCCTTCCCACCAATGGTGGTCCCTATTTGTCTACTTGCATTTTTTACGTGCTTTCGAACTGCTAGGTTGGCAGAAGCTGGGACAAGGAACGGGAGCTCACCCCCTTACGCGGCACTAGGGATTCGAACTGCTAAACTGCCGATCTTTCGATCGACAAGCTCAGAATCTTAGGCACTGAGCCACCACGTCTCCCCAGGATCAATTAGTAAATGCCTTTATTACAGTCAACTGAATATGCCTTAATTTTGGCTTGGAAAGCTAAGAAGATAGAAGGGTTAAGAAAGAGGATTCCCCCTCCCCTCCAATGTTTATGGAAGTCCAGGATTGTTCATGGTTGGACATAGCTGAGTAACACCTGCATTTTATATTTACAGATACAGGTAGTCCTTGAGTGGTGCGGTGGCCTAGAGGTGGAGCTCTCACCTCACAAGCAGGAGGCTGTGAGTTCGATCCTAGGTAGAGGCAGATATTTCTTTCTCTGGGCACACTGGAAATATATCTGCTGCAAAAAAAAGTCGGCATTGACGACAGGAAAGGCATCCAGCCAGTAAACACTCAGCTCCATTCAGTTGCCCAGACTTCACCCTGCAAAGGATTATGGGGTCGTTAAAAGAGGATGATGATACAGGTAGTCCTTAAGTTACAAGAGCTCATTTAGTGACCATTTGAAATAACAGTGGCACTGAAAAAAAAGTGACTTACGGCTGTTTTTCACATTTACAACCAAGGTTGAAAATATGAAAAACGGTCACGAGTCCCTTTTTTTCCAGAGCCGTCGTAACTTTGAATGGTTGCTAAATGAATTGTTGTAAGTCAAGGACTACCTGTATTTTCCTCCCCAGGCAGGAAGAGAGTTTGAAATAGAGTCTTTCAGGCTGCAGGAACAGGGAGAAAACATTCTACAAAACACAAACTCAGCATTTTAACACCGAAAGGAGCTGTTTACGTGGGAGAGCGTGGATTGGCCTGGCAACTGAACTATTTTTTTTTTTTTGTGCCTACTTTAAAAAAAAAAATCAAAACAAACCAACAAGAAACACCACCCCAAATAAATCGAGTGTGTGGTTTAGTGTGTCCTTGGGTGCACCTCCCCTCCAAAATACAAAAACCCCAGAATATGAATTTGTTGTGGTTTGTAGCAAGAAAGTGTGAATCCTCTGTTTGGGTGAATTAAACCAGAAGGAGTTTCTTCCCAATCTATTTCAAATGGGTGAGCTATTTTCTTTTTAGAAGTTGCAGGAAAAACACTTCTAATTTTTTATTTTATTTTTTTTGGGGCATAAAGTTTTTTATTTTTTAACATGTCAAAGTTTCATTTTCAATTCAACAGTGTGTTGTCTGGGTATAAATAGTTTGAAAGATAGTAATCGTAATGTTTAGAGCAATATTCCTTATATTGATATTAATTCTATAATAATAAAAATAATAATCATAATATTTACTTCTCTGTTTTAACAAATCTCCCTTATTTCATTAATCTTTTCCTTATATTTCCCTGTTTCTAACTTCTGTTTTTGTTATCTAACCATTGATAAAATAAATCCCATATCATAAAATATTCAGTTTGTTCCTTTTCCTTAATTGCAAGCGTTAATCTATTCATTTCTGCCCATTCTAGTATTTTTCTAATCACATCCTCATGTTGGGATCTCTTCACTTTTCCAATGTTACGCAAATACAATTCTGGCTGCAGTTAATACATGTACACTCAAATATGTATTCCCCTTATTATAATTATCTGGTAGAATATCCAACAGAAATATTTCTGGTTTTAAATCAATATGTTGCTTTATCATTTTTTTCCAACCATGTATGTATTTTTGTCCAATATTTTTTTTGCTTTTGGGCATCTCCACCGCATGGCTCAGTGGCTAAGATGCTGAGCTTGTTGACCAAAAGGTCGGCAGTTCAGCGGTTCAAATCCATAGTGCCGCATAATGGGGTGAGCTCCCATTTACTTGTCCCAGCTTCTACCAATGTCGCAGTCCGAAAGCACATTAAAAAAATGCAAGTAGAAAAATAGAGAACACCTCTGGTGGGAAGGAAACAGTGTTCCGTGCACCTTTGGCATTTAGTCATGCTGGCCACATGACCACGGAGACGTCTTCGGACAGCGCTGGCTCTTCAGCTTTGAAACGGAGATGAGCACCATCCCCTAGAATCGGGAATGACTAGCACATATGTGCGAGGGGAACCTTTTCCTTTACCTATGTATTTCCAATATTTTTTTGCTTTTGGGCATGTTCTCCACATGTGATGGTATGAACCAGGAATCTGATGGCATTTCCAACATTTAACCGACATATCCTCAAACATCTTTGCCAACCTGGAGGGCGAGAAGTGCCATCTATAAAACGTATGTTTTTATTTTTAATAGGAGGGGGTTTCTGCTGAAACCCCCCCCCCCGATAAAAAGTAGATTGTCAGCATCTTTTGTGGATCTATCTCTTCTTGCAATCCTCATTTGAGTCTTTCCTCTTCTTCCTAAAAAATTTAGTGATCATAGGTTAGAGGCAAACAAGAAACATGCTTTTTTTTTTTTCTCCTCTGAAATTTTGATGGAAATACTATTTTTAGGAACTGCTTGTGCCAAGCAATGTGTGCCAGATTATGGATTCACAAGAATCCAGAGTATGATTTTTTAAAAAACTTTATATGAGGCATTTATTTGCACAAAGCTCTGTAGTCATATGCACTGTTGTTTTTATTTTGGGCTTGAGTGGAAATGATTTACGTATTTATCTATTTTGCCTTAGTTTCGTTACAAGTGTAAACAGGATCTGGAATTGAAATACATTAGCTAAAAACCCTCAATTTAATGGACTAATGGAGGGAAGGATGGTCCCTCAAAGCAGAAAGTCTGTTAAATCCAAATGAGATTTTTATGCAGGAATATTTTAACTATTTTGTATTTTTATGAATATCGTACTTGCAAAAAAGGGCGAATGGGAATTTATGCTTGCAAAGAAGCAGACGGTGTACAAACAGGATTTGTGTGCTCTTGACTTCAGCTAAAGTGAAATTGGTTAATTGGTTGTTCTAATATATAAACACATTAAAACAACACAACTTACCCAGCTCTGTTTTATCTATCGTTCCCTCATAATTTTAATTTGAATTCAGTATGATGCCAAGAAACTAAAAGAAAACAAAACTAACATCAAATGGACCTTTATTTATTTAAATAATCCTTGATTTACAACCATTCATTTAGTGACCATTAACAGAATAACTGAGTTGGAAGGGACCTTGGAGGTCTTCTAGTCCAACCCCATGCTCAAACAGGAGACTCCCATACCACCCCAGACAAGTGTCTGTCCAGTCTCCTCTTAAAAACCACCAGTGTTGGAGAACTCACAACTTCTGGTGGCAAGCTGTTCCACTGGTTACTGATTCTGACTATTAGGAAGTTTCTCCTTCGTTCCAAGGTTGCTTCCCTCCTTGTTAAGTTTAGGACGAGACTTGAATAACAAAATAAGGAACCAGCTTGGGTTTTCATTACGGGATAGTCCTCGACTTTACGACCTCAACTGAGCCCAAAATCACCGTCGTTAAGCGAGACATTTGTTAAGGGAGCTTTGCTCCATTTTGCAACCTTTCGTGCCTCCGTTGTTAAGGGAATCACTGCAGTGGTTCAGTCAGTCACATGGTTGGTAGTTAAGGGAATCCGACCTCCGTATTGACTTTCCTCGTCCGAAGGTCGCAAAAGGGGATCGATCACGTGACACACACACACACCCCGGGGACCCTGCAACCGTCATAAATGTGAGTCAGTTGCCAAGCAGCTGAATTTTTGATCACATGACCATGGGGAATGCTGCAACGGTGAAAAACAGTCATAAGTAATCAATTGTTTTACTACAAAGGAATATGTGTGTTCTAGTGATTTTCAGTAGAAGAGAGGTGTTAAAGAATTCCATGACAGGCTTTGAAGTGGGATAGAAACAGAATTGGAAGGGACTTTGGAGGTCTTCTAGTCCAACCCCCTGCTTAGGCAGGAAACCCTACACCACTTCAGACAAACGGTTATCCAATCTCTTCTTGAAAACTTCCAGTGTTGGAGCATTCACAACTTCTGGAGGCAAGTTGTTCCACTGATTAATTGTTCTCACTGTCAGGAAATTTCTTCTTAGTTCTATTTATTTATTTTATTTATTTATTTTTATTTGATTTATATGCCGCCCTTCTCCAGAGACTCAGGGCGGCTTACAATGCGTTAAGCAATAGCCTTCATCCTTTTGTATATTTATACAAAGTCAGCTTATTGCCCCCACAAACTGGGTCCTCATTTAACCTACCTTAGAAAGGATGGAAGGCTGAGTCAACCTTGAGCCTGGTGAGATTCGAACCTGCAGAAATTGCAGGCAGCTGTGCTAATTACAGGATGCATTAAACCACTGTACTACCAAGGTTCTAGGTTGCATCTCTCCTTGATGAGTTTCCACCCATTGCTTCTTGTCCTGCCCTCAGGTGCTTTGGAGGATAGCTTGACTCCCTCTTCTTCGTGGCAGGCCATGAGATATTGGAAGACTGCTATCATGTCTCCCCTGGTCCTTCTTTTCATTAAACTAGACACACCCAGTTCCTGCAACCGTTCTTCATCTGTTTCAGCCTCCAGTCCCCTAATCATCTTTGTTGCTCTTCCCTGCACTCTTTCTAGAGTCTCAACATTTGTTTTACATCGTGGCGACCAAAACTGGATGTCGTATTCCAGGTGTGGCCTTACCAAGGCCTTGTAAAGCAGTACTAACACTTCACGTGATCTTGATTCTATCCCTGTTAATGCAGCTTAGAAGTCATTTTGTTCAGTCCCGTTGAAACTTTGGATGTTCACTAAATGGTCGAGGACTACCAGTACTCTTTTTTTTAAAAAAAAAAAAATCACATATTTGGCAACTTGTGCTGCCCACCTGTGATTGGCACAATGCCAGTCTTGGCAGAGCCAGTGCCCTCTCCTTGCCAGGAACTCACCCTCTCCAGCGGAGAGTTTAATTCACCCGATGGGCTCCTTAATCGCTTCGTTTTAGGAGCAGGAAGCACCACCGGCTGATCCAAATTAAGGCTAGCATTTTCAATGTCAAGCAGTCTATTGATTGATTGATTGATTGATTGATTGATTGATTGATTGATTGTTTTGATTTATATGCTGCCCTTCTCCGGAGACTCAGGGCGGCTTACAATGCATTAAGCAATAGCCTTCATACTTTTGTATATACCTGCTTAGTAGGGCTTTTGCCTCCCCCCCCCAGCGATGTTCTTTTTTATACAAAGTCAGCTTATTGCCCCCACAAACCGGGTCCTCATTTTACCTACCTCGGAAG
Organism: Pituophis catenifer annectens; assembly: GCF_029215685.1. Lineage (NCBI taxonomy): Eukaryota > Metazoa > Chordata > Lepidosauria > Squamata > Colubridae > Pituophis > Pituophis catenifer. Next base: position 4,865,650 of record NW_027256894.1, read on the forward strand.
GATGGAAGGCTGAGTCAACCTTGAGCCTGGTGAGATTTGAACTTGCAGTAATTGCAGACAGCTGGCAGCTAAGTGCTACTTAACAGCACTTTAGTTCGCAGCACCACCAAGTCCTCGACTTACGACCCCAACCGAGCCCGAAATTCCCACCGCTAAACAAGTCGGTCGTTAAGCGAGTTTTGCCCCATTTGACAACTTTTCTTGGCCAAGTTGCTAAGCGAATCGCTGCATTTTTTAAACTAGGGTTAGGGGTTAGGGCAGGGGTGTCAAACTCAAGGCCCACGGGCTGCATCTGGGACGTGGTGTGTTTAGATATGGCCCACGGGGCTGCCCTGGAAATAGCGAAGGACTGGCCCGCGGGGCTTCTGCTAGGGAAAAATGGAGCTCAGGAGGACCGCGGGCAGAGGATTGCAGGAGGCCGTTGCAACCGAAAACGGAGCTCAGGAGCCCGTTTTCGCTGGCAGAACGCTCGGCCCCCCACAGGCGCCCCCCCGACACGAGTGACGTCGAGCTGTCTATCCCCACCCTGGCCACGCCCCCTTTCCCGTATGTCAAACATAACCCTTATGTGGCCCACAATGAAATCGAGTTTGACACCCCTGGGTTTAGGGTCTTTCGGAGCAAAAATTAATATAAGGCCCGGTCTTATTTTGGGGGAAATACGGTAGTTAACCTTTTAGTGTCCTGCCCGTTGTCTTTTGGCGCTGAGAAAATTGAATGCTTGCACTTGTTTACTGGAAAAGGTTGCACTTAGCCTTCAGCAAATGGTGTTTTTCTTTGTCAGCATTTTTCTGTGTGCTCTTGTTAGATTTATCGTTTCTGAAGTGTCACTTGAATCAACATTCCCCCAAGATTCTCCCTCTCAAAGTCATAGCTTGGGGTGGTATGAATAACTAGGCAGAAGCTGGCAGCAGAAAACAGCCGTCTGCAAAGCAGAGCACCAGCATACATAGTATTATGGGTAGTCCTCAAAGTTACGGCGGCCCTGACTTATGACCTTTGCAGCACCCCCATGGTCATGGGATCGAAATTCGCACACTTGGCAGCTGGTTCATATTTATGACCGTAACTGCGTCCCAAGGCCATGTGATCCCCTTCTGTGACCTTCCGACAAGCACAGTCAATGGGGGGGAAGCTGGATTCACTTAATGACCAGGATACTAACTGAACAACTGCAATGATTTGAGCCAATTTGGAATAGTGGTTAAGGCAGCAGGCTAGAAATCAGGGTGAGTTCTAGTGCTGTGTTAGGCACATATCCAGCTAGGTGCTCTTAGGCCAGTCACTGTTTCAGCCCTAGGAAAAAAGGAAGTGCAATTCATAGAATGTAGAATAACAGAATTAGAAGGGACCTTGGAGGTCATCTAGTCCAACCACCTGCTCGAGCAGGAGATCCTATACCAGTGATGGCTAACCTTTTCCTCTTCGTGTGCCAAAAGCGTGCACACGCTTTTTCTCTTTATGTGCTGGCACCTATAATGCAATATGCCCCCCCAATGCATGCGCGCACAACCCCCCTGCCCCTGGCACATGCACATGCGCCCCCCCCGTCCCCTCCCATGTGCACGAGGGGTGGGATTCAAAATTTTTTGTAACCTGCACCATGGTGGGGGGGAGGCATTTTTGTCCTCCCCAGGCTCCGGAGACTTTCTTTGAGCCTCCGGGAGGGCGAAAACGGCCTCCTTTGGGCTCTGGAGGCCGGAAATGGGCCCGTTTCCGCACTTCCAGTACTTCTGGAAGGCCCATTTTCCGCCCTCCCCAGGCTCTGGAGGCTTTCTCTGAGACTCCAGGAGGGCAAAAAGCGCCTCCAGGAGGGCAGAGTCCCTCGGGAGTTTGGGCGACATAAAAATGTGACAAATAAATAAATAAATAAATAAATAAATAATAAATAAATAAATAAATAAATAAATAAATAAATAAAATTATTAAATTAAAATAAATAAATAAATAAATAAATAAATAAATAAATAAATAAATAAATAAATAAATAAATAAATACCGCCTCCCTCAGGCTCTGGAGTCCTTCCGGAGGCCAGAAACGGGCCCATTTCTGCACTTCCGGAACGTACGCGCTGCACTCCCCTGTGCTCCCCCCCCCGTGCATGCACGCATCTCCTGCCCCCTGTGCATCCCAAAAATCAGTTGGGAGGCGCGTGCGCAGTGGAGCTGAGCTGGGCGACAGCTTGCGTGCCCACAGAGAAGGCCTTGTGTGCCAGCTGTGGCACACATGCCATAGGTTCAACCATCACAGTCCTATACCATTTCAGACAAGTGGCTGTCCAGTCTCTTCTTGACAGCCTCCAGTAATTACCCACAACTTCTGAAGCCCAGCCCTTCCACTGGTTGATTATTCTCATCGTTTTTCCTCCTTTCTAGGCTGCTTCTCTCCTCGATTACTTTCCGATGAGATTAGATTAGGTTGTTTTAATCTAAATGTCCTAATGATCATTAGGACTTCTGATGCTTGGAAGCACTTGGGGGGGAATGGATGTGTCAGTGTCAGAACGTATCTGGTAAGATTTGAAGCCTAATCGAAAGTTGTCATCGCTGTTTTGAACTCGGGGTGGGGTGGGGGAGGTAGTTTTGTGCTGGAAATATTTATGAATTTGACCCAGTTTGTGGACTTTCCAGAAAACTACCCAATTCTCACTTAAAAAGCCTTGGTGGCGCAGCAGACTAAAGCGTTGTTAAGTAGCACCAGCTGCCTGCAATTACTGCGAGTTCAATTCTCGCCAGGCTCAAGGTTGACTCAGCCTTCCATCCTTCCGAGGTAGATAAAATGAGGACCCAGATTGTGGGGGCAATAAACTGACTTTGTATAAAAAAGAATACTGCTTAGGGGGGGCCCGAAAGCCCTACTAAGCAGGTATATACAAAAGTATGAAGGCTATTGCTTAACGCATTGTAAGCTGCCCTGAGTCTCCAGAGAAGGGCAGCATATAAATCGAACTAACCAACCAACCAACCAACCAACTAACCAACCAACCAATCAATCAATCAATCAATACTATACTACCAAGGCAAGAGCCTTGGTAGTACAGTGGTCTAAAGCACCCTGTTATTAAGACCAGCTGCCTGCAATTACTGCAGGTTCGAATCTCTCCAAGGCTCAAGGTTGACTCAGCCTTCCATCCTTTCTAAGGTAGGTGAAATGAGGACCCAGTTTGTGGGGGCAATAAGCTGACTTCATATAAATATACAAAAGTATGAAGGCTATTGCTTAGCGCATTGTAAGCCGCCCTGAGTCTCCGGAGAAGGGCGGCATATAAATCAAATTAATTAAAATAATAATAATAATAATAATAATAATAATAATAATAATAATAATAATAATAATAAACAAACGTAGCTATGTAGCTGTGTCTTTTCTAGTTCGAGGGGTCTCTTTGCCAGTTGGCTACAGATGAATTTGGGAGCGATCCATCGTTCCAAAGCCCTGTCCGTTTCTTATTCTTTATTTAATAAAATGCACGTGGCAAACCTGTAATATTCCTTAGATATGGTGAGCAGAGTCCTTCAGAGGCAATGGCTTTGTTTGATATCCTTGTGTAAAGGGGAAATCTCATTATCATGCTAAATCTTAAGTTTTGGCACTGACGGTGGGGGTGGGGGGGGGAGTCCTCCATCTGCTTCCAAGGCTTACTGTCTGTGGAGTTACTGAAAAAAAAATCTCTTAATAGCCTTGGAGACTTCTAATATTTACAGGCATCGAATGAGGCTCATCTCGCTTGGAGGCGAAACAAGTCTGGCGTCTGAGCAAAGAGAGTTCTTGCGATGCGGAGCCAATACCAGCTCACTATTTCAGCCACTTGCTCCAGATAATTCTGGAAACCCTTTCTGGAAAGGAGAGGGAGGGGAGGGGGTCAACTTATTGTCCAAAGCACCAGAGGGGCAGGATAAAGAAACGGTGGATGGAAACTAATCAAGGAGAGAAGCAACCTGGAATGAAGGAGAAACTTCCTAACGACGAGGATAATTAAACCAGCGGAACCGCTTGCCACAAGAAGTTGTGGGTGCTTCCATCCCTGGAGGTCTTTAAGAAGAGACTGGACAGCTGATTCTCTGAAATGGTATAGGGCAGTGATGGCTAACCTTTATGCCATCGCGTGCCAAAAGCGGGGGGAGCACACCCATAATTTAATGCGCCCCCGTGCCGCCCCCCATGCATGCACGTGTGATCCCCCCGTGCTCCCCCGGCTTTTGGCATGCGGTGGGCCCGGTAGGCCTGTTTTTCAGCCTCCTCAGGTTCCAGATACTTTCTAGGAGCCTGGGGAGGGTGAAAACGCATTGCAATTGCTTAGCGCATTGTAAGACGCCCTGAGTCTCCAGAGAAGGGCGGCATATAAATCAAATTAAAATAAATTAATTAATTAATTTTAAAAAACCCAGACTTTCCCACCTCCGAGAGGCCCTCCAGAAGCCGGAAACGGCTTGTTTTCTGACTTCCAATGGGCCCGGAAGGCCTGTTTTTCGGCCTCCTCAGGTTCCAGATACTTTCTAGGAGCCTGGGGAGGGTGAAAACGGACTTCCCCATCCCCCGGAGGCCCTTCAGAAGCCGGAAACAGCCCATTTCCTGACTTCCGATGGCCCGGAAGGCCCGAAAATCAGCTGGGCGGCGCACGCATGTGTACTGGAGCTGAGCTAGGGCAACGCTCGTGTGCCCTCAGATATGGCTCCGCATGCCACCTGTGGCACGCATGCCATAGGTTCGTCATCACGGGTATAGGGTTTCTTGCTTGGAGACTAGGAGACATCCGAGGTCCCTTCCAACTTTTTTCTGATTGAAATGGCCATTGCGTATCTTTAGCTTGAAATAAAAATAAAAGCCAGAAGCCACTTGCAGCTAGGTTGGTGCGATATCACAATCATTGCTGCTTCTCAAAGGTGGGAAGGGTCAGGAAGAGGCCGCTGGTTCTTTTGTTGTCATGAGCAAACATAGTTTTGCGGTAGAGCGCATGTTTCATAGGCATAAAATTCCTAAGACTTTTATTCCCATATTTTATTCAGTCTTTGGCATCTCTGGGATAAGTAGCTGAAAAAACAAGCAGTAGAAGAGAATATTTGCAGTTTAGGATTGAATTTGGGGTCGTTGGTGCGCTCTGAGCTGGGTGGATTTCTTGCAAACGTTTCATTACCCAACTAGGTAATAACATCAGTGGTAGAAGGGAGGGGGAGGAGGAGGACTGGGGCCCATGATGTCTCTGAGCTTGGTTGTTTTCTTGTAGATGCTTTGTTATCCCAACTAAGCAAGGGGTATCAAACTCGCGTCGTCACAGCATCGTCACATGACATACTGGGATTTCCCCCCCCTTCACTAAACTGGGCGTGGGTGTGGCCAGCACGTGACACGTCCAGCCCACGGGCCACGAGTTTGACAGATTATATTAGGCAATATAATCAATGATAGAATGAAGGGGGGTTTTGGGGAGGAGAAAGAAGGGCTTTGAGGACCACATAAGCAGCTTCTGGAAGATGCTGGAGTCCTTATTGCTTTTGGATGTTCAAGATAAAAGCGAGTGTGTTTTTATTAGCTTTGGTTGCTGTATCAATTGGGATCCAACTTTTTAAACATGGACCTTCAAAGGATAGTAGTTTTAAATTCTGGGCTGATTATTAAAAGTATGTTTTCAGATTCTTGAAGATATTGTCGGTTAGCATCTGATTATCCTAAGGCAGTGATGGCTAACCTTTTTGCCGTCGCGTGCCAAAAGCGTGGGGGGGGGTCGCGTGCGTGTGTGCCCACACCCATAATTCAATGTCACCCCATGCCCCGCCCCCCACACATGTGCATGTGACCCCCCCCCACGCTCCCCACACTTTTGGCCCGTGATGGCACGGTGGACCCAGTAGGCCCGTTTTTCGCCTTCCCCAAGCTCCAGAGGTTTTCTAGGAGCCTGGGGAGGGCAAAAACAGCCTTACCCACCTCCCCGGAGGCCCTCCGGAGGCCGGAAATGGCTCGTTTCCCAACTTCCAGTGGGCCCGGAAGGCCCGAAAATCAGCTGGCTGGTGCGCGCAGGTGCGCTGGTGCTGAGCTAGGGCAACGCTTGCGTGCCCACAGATATGGCTCCGTGTGCCACCTGTGGCACACAGGCCACAGGTTCGCCATCACGGTCCTAAGGGCTGTCTGGGCTTGCCCATTAACTGTAGTAATAGCTTGCTTTATCTTGCACCTATTACCAAATACGTCACAAGATTACACTAAGATATTGTGTTTATCCTTGATTTATCGGCTAGGTATGAGTTTATTCCTCTGTTGCATTGGCTGTTTGAGATATATCTTGCATTTTCTATGGTGAAACTATTACGGACGTTCTAGGAGTGGTTGAGAGGCTATATCATTAATTAACTTGATTGATGCAGCAAATTGTAATTAAACGTGCTTCGGTTACACAGTTGTAATCCCATAATCTTCAAATGTACTTACCTTTTGTTGTTGTTTTAACTATTTAGTTGTGCCCAACTCTTGGCGATCTTATAGGCAAGTATTCTCCATGTTACCCTGTCAAGCACAGTTTCTTTTAATTGTTGGATGTTCAACTTGGTATCAGATTTGATGTGATCAAGCCAGCATGTTCTTTAACCAAATAACAGAGTTGGAAGGGACCTTGGAGGTCTTCTAGTCCCACCCCTGCTCAAACAGGAGACCCTATACCATTTCAGACAAATGGTTGTCCAATCTCTTCTTAAAAACCTCCGGTGATGGAGCATCCACAACTTCTGGAGATGTTCTAACTGTCAGGAAATTCCTCCTTAGTTCTAGCTTGGTTCTCTCCTTAATTAGTTTCCATCCATTGTCAGGTGCTTTGGAGAAAACCTTGACCCCCTCTTCTTTGTGTCAGCCCCTTAGATATTGGAACATGTCACCCCTAGTCTTTCTTTTCATTAAACTCAACTGCCTTGCAGTGGAAATTTTGGGCTTAGTTGTGGTCGTGGGCCGAAAACTACCTGTAATGTACCTTGTCTTGCCTTGATTTACTACTGTAATAGCGTTACTACTTTAGTGGGGTAATATGTGATGGTGACAGTTACACTGTGCATGAGGTCATTCCCTCGACAGCTGAAATTATAAAAGAGGAAGTAAAAAAGAAGACGAGGTGGCCGTTTAAATAATATGGGCATTTTGAAGTTTATACGTGACTTTTTGTGTGTGTGGCTTTAGGCGCACCATGGATATGTCAATCATTGTAAGTTGCAATGCATCAGAATGAAACTGGTGGCTTACAGATTTGATAAATATTTCATTCCCCTGGACACCGGTGTTTCTAAACCATGTCATATGAAGAGATTGGACTGCCATTCATCAGAAATGGTGTAGGGTCTCCTGCTTGGACGGGGTTGGACTAGATGACCTACAAGGTCCCTTCCAACTCTGTTAATGTAATGTAATCTAAACTAGACATACCCAAATCCTGCAAAGCAAAATTCTTCTTTGCTTGCCTGTTATTTATTGTTCCCCTAACCATTTCTAGTTATCATTGCCTTCTCCAATGAATTGATATGGCCGAAGTAAATCACACGTGGTCTAATGATTTTACTTTCTACTGATGTTTTGGTTTTATACAATTTAAACACCTCGGTTAGTTACCCTGGCTGTGCATGGTATACTCAGTAATCCACTCTAGCACCACAGTTCAAAGGCATCAACTCTTCTTCAATCAGCCATTCTTAGTGCACATGTTGAGTTATTGCCATAAAGTGTTCTGGTGAGATTTTCACAGGGTAGTTCACCATTGCTTTTCCTAACCCTCCAGATTTTGTGACCAGAATCAACCTTATGATTGGGTTCCTTTTGCAGTTAACACCTTGTTAAAAGTCTAGTTTTGGGAAACCTTTGATGTCAAGAGGAGCCAAATGGAAACTGATGAACTTTAGCCAAGTTTAAGAGCCCTGGTGGTCAGAATGCAGTAGTGCAGGCTAACTTATGCTCACTGCCAGGAGTTCGATCCTAACCGGCTCAATATTGACTCAGCCTTCCATCCTTCCGAGGTTGGTAAAATGAGGACCCAGATTGTTGGGGACAAGAGGCTGACTCTGTAAACCGCTTAGAGAGGGCTGTGAAGCACTGTAAAGCGGTATATAAGTCTAAGTGCCATTGCTATATAAGTCAAAGAGCTAGTGCTATTGTTGTTTATCTGACTGACTGTCTACCTGGGTGGCGCAGTGTTTAGAATGCAGTATTGCAGGCTGATTCTGCCCACTGCCAGGAGTTCGATTCTGACTGGCTCAAGATTGACTCAGCCTTCCATCCTTCCGAGGTTGGTAAAATGAGGAGTCAGATTGTTGGGGGCGAGGGGCTGACTCTGTAAACCTGCTTAGAGAGGGCTGCAAAGCACTGTGAAGCGGTATATAAGTCTAAGCGCTATTGCTATTGCTAAAATCATGTCAACTGTTGGTCTTCCCTTCCTTCCAATTTAAGATAGTCTTTTCATGCCTCCTGCTCTGTTCTCTCTCTTTCCAGCCTGTCCCAGTTCCTGTGGCAAACATGCTTGTACAGACCAGAATGAATGCTGTCACCCTGAATGCTTGGGCAGCTGCACCTCACCCCACAACAGCTCAGCCTGTGTGGCCTGTCGCAACTACTACCACGATGGCACCTGTGTTCCTACCTGCCCACCCAACACCTACAAGTTTGAGGGCTGGCGTTGCATTACCAAGGAGAACTGTTCCCGGATCCCTTCCTCGGATCTACTTGGGGAATACGAGAGCTTTGTGATCCATGACGATGAGTGTGTACAAGAGTGTCCCCCAGGATTTGTGCGCAACGATACCCAAAGGTAATGGGGAATGCTTGTGTTTACACACAGGAAGGGCAAGTTGCAGGGATGAAATCCAGCAGGTTCTGACAGATTCTGGAGAACCAGTAGCGGAAATTTTGAGTAGTTCAGAGAACCGGCAAATGCCACCTCTGGCTGGCCCCAGAATGGAGTGGGAATGGGGATTTTGCAGTATCCTTCCCCTGGAGTGGGGTGGGAATGGAGATTTTGCAGTATCCTTCCCCTGGAGTGGGGTGGGAATGGAGATTTTGCAATATCCTTCCCCCAGGAGTGGGGAAGGAATGGGGATTTTGCAGTATCCTTCCGCTGGAGTGGGGTGGGAATGGGAATTTTGCAGTATCCTTCCCCTGCCACGCCCACCAAGCCACACCAAACCCACCAAGCCACGCCCACAGAACCAGTATTAAAAAAAATTTGGATTTCACCACTGGGCAAGTGGCTTTGATTTTTTTTTTCTTGCCGGTGGGGGTGAGAAAGAGTCTGAACCCTTAATGGGGGCCTCTAAGAATGTTTCAAATACAGGCAGTCCTTGATTTATGTCCACAATTGAGCCCAAACCCTCTGTTGTTGAGTGAGACAGTTGTTGAGTGAATTTTGCCCCATTTTACAATCTTTCTTGCCACAGTTGTTAAAAGAGAGTCACTACAGTCGTTAAGTTAGTAAGACGGTTATTAAGTGCATCTGATTTCCCCATTGATTTTGCTCGTCGCAAAAGGGGATCGCATGACCCTAGGACACTGCCATCGTTGTAAATGTGAATCAGTTGCAAAGTGCCCGAATTTTGATCGCTGCAACAGTCACAAGTGTGAAAAATGGTCGTAAGTTACTTTTTTTCCCAGTGTCGTTGTAACTTCGTAGGTCACTAAACAAATGTCTGTAAGTCGAGGACTGTAATTTGCTGAAGTTACGTCCTGTGAAATCGACAGAGATTACTGATTTAGCGAATACTGAACTGCTGTTCCCAGGGAAATAAAAGATAGGATTTCTGGAAGAGTCTGGTTACAAAATTTTCATCAACCAGATGAGCCGAGGAGTACCTGTATCCTGTATATCACGGGTGTCAAACTCAATTTCATTGAGGGACGCATCAGGGCTGTGGTTGACCTCGGGGGGCCGGTGGGGGCGTGGCCAACTGGGTGGGTGTGGCCAACTGGGTGGGCAGGGCCATCTTGACACTACTCCCCAAACTGCTGCCATGTTTCCTCTTTGCACTGGGTAGACCGGGCCAAAGTGACACGGGCAGGGGTAAAATGCACTTACCTTCGCTACCGGATCGCAAATGTGAGCAGTCGCACGCATGTGCTCACATACAGAAGGTCAAAAATGGAACATGATGACATCCGGGCGGGTGGGCAGAGTCTCCCGCCACTGGCCCTACCGGATCGTGCGAGCTGGATAGATCTGGCTGAATTTCACCACTGGACGTGGGTAGACTGTGCCAGCCTCTTACATTTCCCAGGATGCCCAGGACCCTGCCGTATACGCTCACAGATCTGTGAAAAATAGACCATCCAACTTTTAACCAAAACGCCAATGAAAAACGTGCCTCCTGCAGTTACGCCAATTGCAAAAAAATCAAAACACACGAACGTTTCAGCTTATCCACGGGTGGCACATTTTTTTCGCGGGGTTTCGTTTGAAAATTCGCCGGTGCGGCTTAACTCCAGTCTGAACTGATCCGCCAGTCTATCCAAGAATTGATTGTTGTTGCGCTGCCGAAATGAAATAAGTGCCGAATCCGCTTTTATCGGCTGCCTGATTAAGAGCCGTCGGCATTCCTGATCCAGGGGTAATTAAAAAGGAAATATTTCTTCTGCAGAGGGAGAATTCCCTGCGGGGATTTTTAAATTGTTTTTAATGACCTGGACGGTGCCTTTTTATTTGGGTTGAGTTGAGCCGGCTGATGATGTCTGGCGTCCCTTGTTTTGTGTGAAGCTATCCAAACACACCTCTCCTTTTTTTCCCTACCGAAGAATTTCTAGTTTACATACAGGTGCAAAGCAGTGATCTCTGCCCCCCAGCTGGAAAGCGAATGTTTACCTGGAAACGGTGTTTTTCCTCCGCTACTATCTGGCCACTTGTGTTTTCAAGCAATTAAAAGCACTCATTAAAAAAAAAATAATAGAGGGCCAGGTGTTTATTTTATCCAAATGGAAAAAAAGATGGACGGAAAAGAGGGAATGATAGCCAGTGTGCTTGTGGCATTTGTGCCCGTGTGTGTGCTCGATGTGTTTTCCTGCTCCAGTCTCCCTGGATCGCACACCCATCGCTTGCAAACCGAAGGACCAAAAATCCTTAGTGTGCGTTCCCAAAAGTTTCTGGCGTGTATCAACAGTGCCTTGTGCTGAAGCATTTGAAATATGAGCTTGTAAATTCATGTAAAGTATCATGGGAGCCACTGGATTGCAAAGATACCATGTGACTCAGCCGGGAATCAGCTGATAGAGGGGGGGGAGGGGGAGAGAGAAAGGGAAGGAAGGAAGGAAGGAGAGAGAGAGAAAGAAAGAAGAAAGGAAGGAAGGAAGGAAGGAAGGAAGGAAAGAAAGAAAGAAAGAAAGAAAGAAAGAAAGAAAGAAAGAAAGAAAGAAAGAAAGAAAGAAAGAAAGAAAGAAAGAAAGAAAGAAAGAAAGATCTTGTCCTTGTGGCTTGCACGCTAAATTCGAGCCAAATTTGTCAGTGCAATACAAAGGCAACACAAAGAGAAATCTGGATGTGTTGTGCAATATAGACTCAGGTAATCAAAATTCAGACGCTTGGCAAGTGATTCATATTTATGACGGTTGCAGAGACCTGGGGACACGTGACCACTTTTTGTAACCTTCTGACAAACAAAGTCAATTGAGGAAATCAGATTCACTTAAAAACCTGCATTACTAACTTAACAACCTCAGCGGTTCACTTAACAACCGTGGCAAGAAAGCTCATAAAATAGGACAAAATTCACTAATAAATGTCTCGCTTAGCAGCAGATATTTTGGGCTCAATTGTGATTGTAAGTCAAGGACTACTTCTGTTGCATTACTTGTACTTCCAAGAGTTCAATTCTGAGCCTTCCATTCTTCTGAGGACCCAGATGGGTGGGGGACCAAATGCTGACTCCGTAAACTGCTTAGAGAGGGCTGTGAAGCACTGTGAAGCGGTATATAAGTCTTAAGTGCTATTGCTCTCCTGGACAAATGACTATCCAATTTTTTCTTGAAGGCCTTCAGTGGTGGAGGATCCACAACTCTGGGAGACAAGTTGAATGACCAAATGGATCCAATTTAAACTCACTTCCAGAGATGTTTCAAATATGATCTTGCAGAAGAGATATGAAACACATCCAGGGGTGAAATGTAAAATTTGTTACTACCGGTTCTGTGGGCGTGGCTTGGTGGGGGGGTGTAATATGACTGAGTGGGCGTGGCCAACTTTTTTTTTTTTTTAACTTTTCAAAGCATTTTTTCTACAACCACTTCGGCCGAAAAGGTTGCAGAAAAAATGCTTTGAAAAGCCTCTGACGATCCCAGCTGACTTGCCTGATCGGCAGAGGCTTTTTTAAAAAAAAAAAAAAAAAAGCCTCTGACGATCCCAGCTGACAACTCAGCTGGGATCGTCAGAGGCTTTTCAAAGCATTTTTTTTACCACCTTTTCAGCAGAAGAGGTTGCAGAAAAAAATGCTTTGAAAAGCCTCTGACGATCCCAGCTGAGCCGCGGGATCATCAGAGGCGCTTTTTTTTTAACTTTTAAAAGAACTTTTTCAGCCGAAGAGGTTGTAGAAAAAAATGCTTTTAAAAGTAAAAAAAAAAAAGCCTCTGATGATCGCGCGGCTCAGCTGGTGTGGTGGTGGTGGTGGTGGTGGCACAGGGATTTTTGCTACCGGTTCTCCGAACCACCTGCCACCATTGCTACTGGATTGGGTGACCCGGTCCGAACCAGGAGCATTTCACCCCTGAACACATCCATTCTGTTATGGATATCTTGTATCCAAAGATACTTAATAAATCATAGAATCGTAGGCCTGGAAGGGACTTTGGAGGTCTTCTAATCTAGACCAACCCTTTGCCCAAGGCAGGAGACCTTACATCATTCTGGACAAATGGTTGTTCAGTTTTTTTCTTAAAAACCTCCAGAAATGGAACACCCACAATTTCAAGCAGCAAGCTTATTCCATGGATTAATTTTTCTCACTCTCAAGAAATGTCCTTACCTCTAGGTTGGGTTGCCCAATCATACTTTGTTAGAAAGATCCCCTCAGGAATAGCAATAGCATCTAAATTTATATACCGCTTTGTACTGCTTTACAGCCCTCTCTAAGCGGTTTACAGAGTCAGCATATTGTCCCCCAATAATCCGGGTCCTCATTTTACCGACCTTGGAAGGATGGAAAGCTGAGTCAACCTTGAGCCTGGTGAGATTCGAACTGCCAAATTGCAGGCAGCCGGCAGTCAGCAGAAATAGCCTGCAGTACCGCATTCTAACCACTGAGCTACCATGGCAATAGAAAAGGAATAGGAATAGGGATAAGGATAGGGATAGGACAGGACAGGACAGGACAGGACAGGACAGGATAGCTTAGTCTTAGTCTTAGTCTTAGTCTTTATTTATTGATTAGCCCTTGGGCCATATCAAAAGTGCAGAGCTCCAGAAACAATTACTACAAAAATTTGGTAGAAACAATTTAAGATGAAATTGGAATAGGAATAAAACACGATTTAAAATGTGTTCATTTTAAATTTCATTTAAAATGAAATTAGAGTAAAATACAATCTAAAATAAAATCAGAATAGAATACAATAATTTGAGATACAAATTAAATATGATTAAAATTATATTACAATGTCACCCTTGCATCTACCCGATCGGTCTTAAAACTACTACTAGAATTACATTATTAAGTCAAATGCTCTTTCCTGCAATCCTACCCTATTCTGCTGCACCAACTTTGTCCTTTTTTCCATCAATTTTATAGCAAATTTAGCAATCCATTTCACCAGCTGCAAGTTAGAACCTAACAAATAATGTTGCAAGAAGCGCTCTTTAGACTTAGGGGTGTGCTGGCGTAAAAGATCCTGCCAGGATAGCATAGCAATCGCAATAGCAATAAGACTTATATACCGCTTCACAGTGCTTTACAGCCCTCTCTAAGCGGTTTACAGGGTCAGCATATTGTCCCCCAACCATCTGGATCCTGATTTTACAGACCTCGGAAGGATGGAATCAACCTTGAGCTGATCAGGATCGAACTGCTGGCAGTTGGCAGAATTAGCCTGCAATACTGCATTCTAACCGCTGCGCCACCATGGCTCATGAAAGGGTCATTCATGCTCATCTCTTCCTATCCTTTGTCTTTTACCAGCATGTTCTGCAGCCCTTGTGAGGGACCCTGCCCCAAAGTGTGCGCAGATGACAAAATCATGATGATCGACTCCGTCACCTCGGCACAGACGCTCCAGGGATGCACCGAAATTAGAGGGAACCTTCTTATCAACATCCGCCGTGGGAGTAAGTTTACACTGGATTGGGAGAGCAAAAAGAGTTGGTGAGGGGACGCGGTGGCTCAGTGGCTAAGACACTGAGCTTGTCGATCGAAAGGTTGGCAGTTCAGTGGTTCGAATCCCTGGTGCTGCGTAACGGGGTGAGCTCCCGTTCCTTGTCACAGCTTCTGCCAACCTAGCAGTTCGAAAGCACATAAAAAAATGCAAGTAGAAAAATAGGGACCACCTTTGGTGGGAAGGGAACAGCGTTCCGTGCGCCTTTGGCGTTGAGTCATGCCGGTCACATGACCCTGGAGACGTCTTCGGACAGCGCTGGCTCTTCGGCTTTGAAACGGAAGTGAGCACTGCCCCCTAGAGTTGGGAACAACTAGCACATATGTGCGAGGGGAACCTTTACCTTTACTTAAAGAGTTGGTAACCCTGGTTGACTGTGACAACCCCTATATGAGCTTCTAAAGGAACCATGGATGGAGTTTTATGGTTTCCCCAACTGCTCTCACTCCACTCTGGAACACATGGGAAGCGTGTTAAAATGCATACATGATGCCTGGAGGGGACATTCTGAAGCTGCAAGACAGACATACTTAAATAAACGGCAGAGTATGTTAGATATGTCAACCCTGCATTTCATTCATGATCAATTGTAATTGTCCTTTTCCCTTTGGCTACTCAGTGGTTAAAAATACGTTGGGTTTTTTTCAAAACAACAAAACAAATTAAGTAATAAAGTACCAGCTTTGGAGAATGCTTTTCACTTCCCATGGAAAACACCTTGTGTTTCGCAGGAGAGGTTTTCCGCAGGTAATCCCAACGAATTCCCAAGGTAGCATTGCAGCAGGATCAGAGTTCCGGGAGGAAAGAGAGAAGAGGGCTTACTGGTAGTCTTGATAAGGTTTAGGGGTTTTCTAAATTTGTATTGTCTCCCTCGTGTTGGGTGGCACATCAGTGAATCTAATTATTTGCCCAGTGGCAAATATTTCTCTGCAGTCTACATGATGCCCTCTTCAAACCCTGGCACCAGACTTCCCACCTTGGTATTTCTCAGAGCTGAGTTGGCCATGTCTAGTACATGTCTTAACAGAAAATGAGTGTTCAGTTAACGATTTGTCAGAGTGATGAGTCACCTTCTGGGAAAATTCCAACTGTCTGTCTCTTTCTTTCTTTCTTTCTTTCTTTCTTTCTTTCTTTCTTTCTTTCTTTCTTTCTTTCTTTCTTTCTTTCTTTCTTTCTTTCTTTCTTTCTTTCTTTCTTTCTTTCTTTCTTTCTTTCTTTCTTCCTTCCTTCCTTCCTTCCTTCCTTCCTTCCTTCCTTCCTTCCTTCCTTTTTTCTCTTTCTTCCCTCCCTCTCTTCCTTTCCCATCCCTCCCACCCGCCTTTCCCTTCCTTCCTTCCCATCCCTCCCAACCCCCTTCCCTGCCCTTTCCCTTCCTTCCTCCCTCCCTCTCTCCCTCCCTCCTTCCTTCTTTCCTTCCCCTTCTCCTCTTCTCTCTCTCTTCCTCCCTCCCTCCCTTCCTCCTTCCTTCCTTCCCATCCCTCCCAACCCCCTTCCCTGTCCTTTCCCTTCCTTCCGTCTTTCCTTCCTTCCTTCCTTCCCATCCCTCCAACCTCCTTCCCATCCCTTCCCTGCCCTTCCCTTCCTTCCTCCCTCCCTCCCTCCCTCTCTCCCTCCTTCCTTCCTTCCTTCCTTCCTTCCTTCTTCCCTTCCCCTTCTCCTCTTCTCTCTCTCTCTCTTCCTCCCTCCTTCCTTCCTTCCCATCCCTCCCAACCCCCTTTCCTGTCCTTTCCCTTCTTTCCTTCCTTCCTTCCCATCCCTCCAACCTCCTTCCCTTCCCTTCCCTTCCCTTCCCTTCTCTGCCCTTATCCTTCCTTCCTTCCTTCCTTTCCTTCCTTCCTTCCTTCCATCCATCCTTCCTTCTTCCCTTCCCCCTCCTCCTCTTCTCTCTCTCTCTTCCTCCCTCCCTCCCTCTTTCCTTCCCATCCCTCCCAACCCCTGCCCTGCCCTGCCCTTCTCTGCCCTTTTCTTTCCTTCCTTCCTTCCTTCCTTCCTTCCTTCCTTCCTTCCTTCCTTCCTTCCTTCCTTCCTTCCTTCCTACCTACCTACCTACCTACCTTCCTCCCCATCCCTCCCTCCCTCAGAAGGAACACAGTTGACCCAACCTGAAGAAGGAGAACATTCATTTGATTTGATGCCTGATAACGCCCCCATTTCATCAGTTAGAACCCCACAAACGCCACGCAGTTGTCTCTGCCCCTGCTTTGGAGACCCCCTGTTATCCTCTCCTGTTTTAAGTCAAGCAGCTTTGTGGCTGCTCTCCCTTCAGACATTTTACAAGGCAGCCTCCCCGAACGTCTTCGAAGTCGTTTCCCTTCTCATCCAAGAAGCTTCTTCAGCTCTGGAGAAGCTTCTTGGATGAGAAGCGAAACGTCTTCAAAGAAACGCCAGAAAGTCCAGTTGCCTCTTGGAAAAAAAGCGCCTTAGGGACGCCCGTGTCCTGGATGACCAAGAACCTCCGTAGACTTTCTGAGATAAGGTTCTTGCTTAGAAATTGGGCCTCGTTGCAAAGTCAGCAAAAAGAAGGCATTCTTGTTGGCTTGAGTCACCTGAACCCACCCAGAAATAACACCGTTCGGATTTTCTTTGAAGTTCAGTGCTGTAGCGAAAGTTTCTGGGAAACTTAAAATGCCTGAATTCCTCAAAAGAACTTAGTCCTTGAAGAAACAGGCTGATCCTTTTTAAGAGGCTGGAAGGAATGTCTCCTCTCTGTTCAGCTGCCTGCTGTAAACATTCCCCCCATGGGCCGCCTCCCGTTTATTATGAGTTTGTTCCGATTTCCCCAAAGAGGCCCCTCGGATGGTTTAATCTCGGTCGAAACTTTATTCGACGGAAAAGGATTGTATATCACACAAGCACTCAGGCTCGGCTTGCTCCGTTGAGTACGGACAATGAGTGAGTTGATGCTGGTTGGTTTTTTCACTTTTGGAAGCAGAAAGGACGAAGAGAGAGGTCTTCAAACTTGGCAGCTTTAAGACTTGGGGACTTCAGCTCCCAGAATTCTCCAGCCAGCATAGCTATGCTGGCTGGAGAATTCTGAGAGTTGAAGTCCACAAATCTTAATGCTACCAAGTTTGAAGACCTCTGGACTAAGAGATCTAGACACTTCAGGGACCTTCTAGCTTTATCAGGGACAATCTACTTCTAATTTATTAAACAATGTGAGTTAACAGGAAAAGGATATTGCAGAATAACAAAGTTGGAATCTATGCTGGCTGGAGAATTCTGGGAGTTGAAGTCTACAAATCTTAAAGCTGCCAAGTTTGAAGACCTCTGGACTAAGAGGTCTAAACACTTCCAATTATGGCTTGCTTGATGGCATGTGTGAACAGGTCCTTCGGCTTGTTCCCATTAACCCTTCTTCGTTTTGGCCTTTTTGACTCTGGCTTTTTCGGAGGAGGACAAGGCAGAGTTAATAGTTCGCTATATCATGATACAGCACCGACTTTGTTCTCGAGTCAGTCAGGCCCATTAAGTAGGGAAAATATGCAGGGACGAGCGAGCGTTAAATATGAATAATAAGAGTCTTCTTGACTAAGGGAGAAGGCTAAAGAGTTTTGACCTATTATTGCATGCAAACGCACCTCGAGGAAATGTTAGCTTTGAACCTCAGTTTGCTCCTGGTTTCTATGCCATAGATAGAATTTAGAATAGAGGTTTTTTTTTTTATTGGCCAAGTGTGATTGGACACACAAGGAATTTGTCTTGGTGCATACGCTCTCAGTGTACATAAAAGAAAAGAGACATTCGTCAAGAATCATAAGATACAACACTTAATGATTGTCAGGGTACAAATAGCAATCAGGAAACAATATCAATAGTTAAGTAGACCCTGCTTTTATCAGGGACAATCTACTTCTAATTTATTAAACAATGTGAATTAACAGGAAAAGGATATTACAGAATAACAAAGTTGGAAGACTCTTGGAGGCTTTCTAGTCCAACCCCTGTTCAACCAGGAGACCCTATAACCGTGATGGCGAACCTATGGCACGCGTGCCCAAAGTGGCATGCGGAGCCATGTTGCCTGGCACGTGCAGCGTCGACCGTTCCTCTTCTGGGTTTCTGGCACGTACGTGCGCACAACGATAAACTGGCCTTCGTGTGTGCAGCAGTGCCAGAAACTGGATGAGCTGTTGCGTGCCAGTAACTGGAAGACTAGCTGGCTGGTGCACATGCGTGCGCCGAAAACTGGAAGTTCATTTTCCAGCACGCATATGCCCCCTGGGCAGCTCCTCTTCTGGGTTTCAGCCCAGACACGTGCGCATCACTGGTTCGCCATCACTGCCCTATAACGTTCTAGATCAGGAGTCCCCAACCTGTGGGCCACGGCCCACTGCTGGACTGCGGCCTAATCGCCACTGGGCCACATGAGCTTCCAGCCAGTGTGCATGCGTTTGCGTGTGTGCATGGCCCTACTTGCGTGTCGCCACAAGCATATTGGGCAGTCCAGCCCCACTCACATGAGCCTCAGTGCAAGCACTTGTGGCTCCTCTTGTGCAAGCATCGCCACCAACATCACTGGCACACGCACGCACCTGCCTCTCCAACAAAATCATCCCCTCTTTTCCCCGTCCCCTTGCTCCGGGCCACCAACCCGGAACGGTTGGGGATCTCTGTTTTAGACAACACTCTGGTTGTCCAGTCTCTTCTGCAAACCTCAGAAGATTGAGCACACACAATTTCTGGAGGGAAGCCATTCCACTGAATAATTGTTCCCGCTGTCTCCTTAATTCCAGATTGAATCTTTTCTTTGATCGGCTTCCGTTTGTTAAATGGCTATGGAGATTCTCAATCATCCAGGTCACAGTTGTGCCAACGATGCTTTTCAAAAGGCAGCGGAACTTCCTTAGTTTTTTGCTTGAAAAGGTTTCGTTTCTCATCTGAGAATCTTCTCCAGTTGTCTTCAGAAAGCGAAAAAGATGCTTGGATGAGAAGCGAAACGTTCTCCATTGTGGTGGAGATAGCATCCAGGAATGGGTTGACTTCGTCCGTTAGCTGATTGGACTGAATCAAAAGCTATCTCCGCCCAACGAGAAGGAGCGTATCAGGTAAGACCAATGCCCCTTTTCAAGGGAGAAAAAAAAAAACACCAAGAAAATACAGTTGCCTTTTGAAAAGCACTTTTGGGACTTCCATCTGTGACTTCTTGTCCTGAGTTTCCAGAGGCATCTGAGAAGATAATGATGGGCATTTGTTTTGAGCTTTCCATTCGTGGAAGAAGAAAAATACTCTCTTATCTTGCCTAAAATGGTCAGGCTATCTTGAGGCATGAGTTGAGGTTCTCCTCAATGGGACAGTTTTGGCTAGCAGTAACGTTTACATCTGTCACTGAAAATCACAGGAGCTGTGGCTTCCTGAAGGCTTAGATTTACAACTGCCCAAGAGAAACTTGCCAAAACATCAGCTGTTGAAAGCTCAGAATGCGACGCTGGCATTAGCAGCCAACGTTCAAGGGAGGCGGACGGCCATTGGACCGGCTGAAAAATTAACTAGATTAAATTGAAGTGGCATTTAGTTTGGCATTCCGGCTGCCTGGCTTGCCTAGGTGTGTTGTACAGCAAAGAGTTGACATTTTCAGAAGGCCGCTCTTAAGCCAATGAAGCTAATTGTGGTGCAAAGAAAAATCTCGAAACTAGGAAGATTTATCACCTCTTCCTGTCTTCGATTTTTTCTCCTCCCTGCAGACAATATCGCCTCTGAGCTGGAGGACTTCATGGGGTTGATAGAAACGGTGACTGGATATGTGAAGATCCGGCATTCTCATGCCTTGGTGTCCTTGTCGTTTTTGAAGAACCTGCGATATATCAACGGAGAAGAACAACTGGAAGGGTAAGGGTAGCCTGTTTCTTATATAAGAAGTCATGTCGTTGAACATAACATTGTCGGACAAGCGGTTCTTGGAAGTTCTTGTTAGAGAATACAGTGTTTCTCAGCCTTGGGAACTTGAAGATGTGTGGACTTCAACTCCCGCCTGGCTGGGGAATTCTGGGAGTTGAAGTCCACACATCTTCATGTTCCCAAGATTGAGAAACACTGTCTTAATACATAAGCTGAAGACCATGTCATGGTCACCTTGGAAACCTGGTCCCTCCACCTCTCCCTTCTTCAGCTTCACGGCATTGAATAACAACTTTGGAACTTTCCGTTTTTATATGTTCTGCCCCTCCTTCAAATATGGCCCTTGGTTTCAGGATTCCTGAATCAGGAAGGTTACTAGATTTTTTTTTCCCCTTTGTTGTCCTCTTGTGGATGGTTCAACAGCTCTGCCTGAAAATCATCTATGGAAAATTTCAACCAAAGGGTGTGTTAAGATGTCTATGAAATGTTTTCACTTGTCGTCCTGGTCAAAACTGGATTTGCCATCTTGTGTTTGCTCAACTGAGCTGAAAGGATGGTCCTGTTTTTTAGGGGGGATAAGGTGTCTTGTGTTCTTTAACACAGAGTAAGCACCTGACTTCATGTTGTTTTCACCCTTCCCTCCCAATTCAGTGGCCTTCTGAAGACTATTGGGTTACAACACCCATCTTCTTCCCTTGCCAGGCCTACTGGATGGTAGAGTTCCATTTCAGATACCTCTGAGAAGACACCAAGATAGAGAAAAGCAGGGACAAGTCGTCCTTGACTTACAACCACAAGGGAGCCCAAACTTTTTTTGTTGCTAAGTGAGACAATTGTTAAGTGAATTTTGCTGGTCAGGTCACCAAAGCTGATCCCAGGACCCTGCCACCGTCATAAATATGAACCAGTGGCCAAGCATCTGGATTTTGATCACGTGACCAGGGAGATTCTGCCAGCAGTCGTAATTGTGCAAAAACGATCCTAAGTCACATTTTTTTTCAGCACTGTTGTAACTTCAAACGGTCACTAAATGAACTGTCGTAAGTCGGGGACTACCTGTACTTAAAAGAACGGACTTACATCATTTTTGAAGAACGTACAGCTGGGGAAAAGTCGTGGTGGTCATCAGACTTAACAGGGGGAGGGGAGCAGCATTCTGACCTTCGTCCTGCCGTGTTTTTTCTTGGGACGCTTTCTCTGCTTCTCTTTACCTCCAAGCGAAAACCCTTCTTTTCAGATACCGGTTGCATCACTAGTTAATAAACGGGAATTTGGGGGGAGTGGGGGTGTGGAAACTGTTTGAACAAGGCCGAGGCAAGGTCATGAGACCAGCCCTCATTGTGTCCGATTTATCTGGCCTGAAAGGATTATCTTACAGGATGAGGGTAGATTCTCAACCTCGGTTTTTCCCCCCTCCCGTCCCTCCCTCTTCCGGCTGCGATTTGGTCAGCTTTGCATTCTTAAAATTCCAAAGAGTGATGGAATATATGTTGTAAAGGGCAGTCGTTGCTTTCTTCCACCCTGGAAAGTTCCTCTGGTCTCTCAAGCCATAGAACCATAGAATCGTAGGCAGGGGTGAAATGCTCCCGGTTTGAACCGGATCGCACGATCCGGTAGCGATGGAGGCAGGTGGTTCGGAGAATCAGTAGCAAAAATCCCTGCGGCCCCCCCCCCCCCCATTGCCCAGCTGAGCCGCGCGATCATCAGAGGCTTTTTTTTATTTTTAAAAGCATTTTTTCTACAACCTCTTTGGCCAAAAAAATGTTTTTAAAAGTAAAAAAAAAAAAAAAAAGCCTCTGATGATCGCGCGGCTCAGCTGGGATTATCAGAGGCTTTTAAAAGCATTTTTTCTACAACCTCTTTGGCCGAAGAGGTTATAGAAAAAAATGTTTTTAAAAGGAAAAAAAGCTTCTGCCGATCAGGCAAGTCAGCTGGGATCGTCAGAGGCTTAAAAAAAAAAAAAAAGAAAGAAAGCCTCTGCCGATCAGGCAACTCAGCTGGGATCATCAGAGGCTTTAAAAGCATTTTTTTTTACAATCTCTTCAGCCGAAGAGGTTGTAGAAAAAATGGTTTTAAAAGTAAAAAAAAAAGTTGACCACGCCCACTCAGTCATATTATCCCCCCACCAAGCCACGCCCACAGAACCGGTAGTAACAAATTTTACATTTTACCACTGATCGTAGGGTTGAGGAGGGACCTTGGAGGTCTTCTAGCCCAACCCCCTGCTGCTGAAGCAGGAGACCCAGACAAGCGGCTGCCCGGTCTCTTCTTAAAATATGGTTGGACCTCTTCATATTCCAAAGAGATTTAAAAGGTTTCCAACTGATATATTTATTATTTATTAATTGATTAAATGTCTTGGCCACCCACCTTAACACAAGGCAACTCCAGGTGTTACTACACTCGTATCATTGTCTAACGGTAAATCAAGCTGAGTGATGGAATGTATGTTGTAAAAGGCAGTGTTGCTTCCTTCCACCCTGGAAAAAGTCCCTCTTGTCTCTTAAGGCACATAATATAGAATAATAGGGTTGGGAGGGAGGTTGAAAGTCTTCTAATCCAGGGGTCTGCAACCTTAAACACTTAAAGAGCCATTTGGACCCGTTTCCCACAGAAAAGAAAACACCGGGAGCCACAAAACCCTTCCTGTGCCTAACTATTTCTTGAGCGGCCACAAAACTAGCCTATGTAGTTGAATTAAACGTTCTGTTTTCTTCTGAAACTTTTCTTCGTTTGGATTTATCTATGGTTGGCCTACCGGCGGGTTGAAAACCTCAATAAATCAGGTGTCACACATCGGTGGTTGTGACGTAGAGTTTGAGTAACAGGGAGCGCAGCAGAGAGGTGAAAGAGCCACATGTGCCTCTGCAGGTTGCTGACCCCTGTTCTAATCCAACCCACTGCTGAAGCAGGAGGTCCTGTAGCATTCCGGACAAATGATTGTCCGGTTTCTTTTTGAAAACCTCCAGTGATGGAGCACCCACAACTTCTGGAGGCAAGCTGTTCCACTGATCGATTGTCCTCCCTGTCTAAGTCAGTGTTTCTCAACCTTGGTAGCTTGAAGATGGGTGGAGTTCAACTCCCAGAATCCCCCAGCCAGCAGCGCTGGCTGGGGGATTCTGGGAGTTGAAGTCCACCCATCTTCAAGCTTCCAAGGTTGAGAAACACTGGTCTAAGTAGTTCTAAGTTAGATAAACTTCCACCCCTTGCAGTGTTTTGCCCTGTAAAAGCGCCATCTGCGCATGACCTGGGACCTCCAAAACGGTTACCAAATTAAATTTGTTAATGCTTCACAGAAGAAAGCTACTAAATATGATCGGTGGTGGTAGTTGTGATCATACATATTAATTAAAATTACATTAAAAGTGGGATAGAAATCCGTGGTGGGTTCCCTCACGGTTCGGCCCGGTTCGGCTGAGCCGATAGCGGTGACAATATGACGTCACCGAACTGGTTCTCCTTGTTCGGGAGCTGAGCCCTCCCCCCCCCCCCGCATTATTCTTACCTTTTATTTGGCCCCGCCCCCAATCTACTCGTTGCCTCCCGAGTCCCAGCTGATTGGCTAGAAGGAAAAAAAAATTGTTTAAACTCTTGCCCCAGGGCTTCAAAGGGCCGCCCAACAGCTGATCAGTGTTAAAAGGCAGTGTGGTGGTAGACCAATGCGCTCGAAAAACAAATGAGTAGACCGGTGCCTCCAAAAACAAATGAGTAGACCGGTGCCTCCAAATGGGTAGACCAGTACAGTTCTGCAAGCAGTTAAAAGCCTGGTAGACTAGTACCTCTGCTAAATCCTAAAGAATTGTCACATGACCATCAAACCACGCCCACAAAATAAGCCACGCCCACAGAACCGGTAGTAAAAAAAATTTAGAACCCACCCCTGATAGAAATGAAATGTAGTTTTGGCCCTGTGGATCAGCAGACTAGATTGATAGAATAGCCTACCACAAGCGTGTCCAGTCTCGGCAACTTTAAGACCTGTGGACTTGCAACTCAGGAAATTTCTCCTTAGTTCTAGGTTAGATCTCTCTTTAAAGCGCTTCCACGCACCGCTTCTTGTCCTGTCCTCTGGTGCTTTGGAAAAATAGGTTGACCCCCTCTTCTCTGTGACGGCCCCTCAAGTACCAGAAGATAGCTATCATATCACCCCTTATCAGGAGTGGGTTCTAAAATTTTTTTACTACCAGTTCTGTGGGCGTGGCTTATTTTGTGGGCGTGGTTGGATGGTCATGTGACAAACAATTCTTTAGGATTTAGCAGAGGTACTGGTCTACCACGCTTTTTTTTTTTTTTTTAATTTGATTTATATGCCGCCCTTCTCCGGAGACTCAGGGCGGCTTACAATGCGTTAAGCAATAGCCTTCATACTTTTGTATATTTTATACAAAGTCAGCTTATTGCCCCCACAAACTGGGTCCTCATTTCACCTACCTTAGAAAGGAGGGAAGGCTGAGTCAACCTTGAGCCTTGGAGAGATTCGAACCAGCAGAAATTGCAGGCAGCTGTGTTAATAACAGGGTGCACTAAACCCCTGTACTATCAAGGCTCTTTTAACTGCTTGCAGAGCCGTAGCGGTCTACCCATTTGTTTTTGGAGCGCACTGATCTACCACCACACTGCCTTTTACCGCTGATCAGCTGTAGGGCGGCCCTTTGAAGTGCCGCGGCAAGAGTTTAAATAGTTTTTTGCCGCTCTGCCACCACCAAGAGCATCGCAAGAACCGGTAGCAAACCACCACTGCCCCTTATCCTTCTCTTTGTTAGATTAGACATCCCTCAATCATTCATCATACGGTTTAGCCTTCAGACCCTTAATCGTTCTTATTGCTCTTCTTTGTGCTCTTTCTAGAGTTTTCTTTCTTTTAAAGGATTTCTGGTTCTGGAGAAGACGGAGCTGAAACCAACAAGGGCTGAAGATTGTTTAAGGCTGAAGAAGTTTGTCAGTTCTTCAGCCTTAAAAGCAACGACAGTTTCCAATTTACAACCTGGAGACCTCTTAGGTCCGTTATCACCACCGCTGAGGTTCTTAGGGATGGTCTTGCTTCTTTTAACACTTTGCAAGAGATGTTCCGTAGCTGCCATTCTTTTTTTTTTAAATCAAATCTAAGGTTTCGGTCATCGTGCGAATTTTGTTAAGGGCACCCCAAGCAGAATGAAAAATCCGTGCCTTTTGTTTACATGGACTGATTTTTTTTCTTCTTCTTCTTCCAAACATTTCCTTTTTAGGAATTATTCGTTTTATGTGCTGGACAACCAAAACTTGCAGCAACTGTGGGACTGGAGCCATCATAACCTGACCATCAAAGAAGGGAAGATGTACTTTGCTTTTAACCCTAAATTGTGCGTTTCGGAGATTTACCAAATGGAGGAGGTGACGGGAACCAAAGATCGACAAAGTAAAGGCGACATCAACCCGAGGAACAACGGGGAAAAGGCATCCTGTACGTGAGGATATTATTGTGTTGGGGTGGAATAACCAGAAATGGAAGATGTTTTTTTTTCCCCCTGACCTTAAATAATAGGAGGTTTGTAGTGATTCAGACTTGAGATGGAAAAAGGTTATTTGGAGCATCTAGTCCTCAGCATCTTTCTCCTTTTCCTCAAGTCATTCCAGTTCTGGATTGCTCCATATCCCTAATCAATAACGTTTTTTTTCCTCTTTCACCCATTCCACAAAAAGTTTCTGTTCAACTAACAACTAAGAAGTCACATGGAAAAAAAAAACCCAAAATAGAAACTAAGGCATTTAAATGGCGGGAGTTTGGGATGTTGAGGACTTTTTTCTGTTGTATCTTTTAATAATAATAATAATAATAATAATAATAATAATAATAATAATAATAATAATAATAATAATAATAATAATAATAATAATAATATAACTTTATTGTCATTGTACGTGTATACACAGTATACCCATACAATGAAATCAGTGGTGGGTTTCAAAATTTTTTACTACCGGTTCTGTAGGCGTGGCTTGGTGGGCATGGCAGTGGAAGGATACTGTAAAATCTTCATTCTTCCCCCCCCCCACTCCAGGGATTTTTACTGCAAAATCCTCATTTCCTCCCAATCACCTGAGACTCGGGAGGCAGAGAATAGATGGGGGCGGGGCCAGTCAGAATTTTTACTACTGGTTCTCTGAACTACTCAAAATTTCCGCTACCCGTTCTCCAGAACTGGTCAGAACCTGCTAAAACCTACCTCTGAACAAAATTCATTTAACACCCAAAGACCAGGTCCAACACACATAACAATCCCCAAACACCCCCCCACCCACCCACCACAAATTCCCCACCCCTAAACCACCCAAACATCCACACAACAGACCAAGTAATGCTGTCCAACAGCTCACTGATGGTTTTCATTGATGGTGTGGGTTTTTAGTCACTCTTTTAATTCAGTCGATCAGTTTATTACAGTCTTGGACCAGAGACCAGAACAAATAAAAACGCTCAGTAAGTACACAATTAAAAATTCTAGTATAAGATAATAAATAGCAACTAAAATCTATAATAAAATCTAGTCTGTCAATTATACATATAGTATATATATACATATAGTATATAACTACTGTATACTAAAATTGAAAGGTGTTGAAAGATGTCAATTTTTTGAACACCTTTCATATGCGCTGTCTCCGACGAATTCTTGGCATCACCTGGCAGGACAAAGTTCCAAATAGCGCAGTCTTGGAACGTGCTGGAATTCCTAGCATGTATACACTATTGAAACAGCGATGTCTACGCTGGCTGGGGCTAGTTGTGAGAATGGCTGATGGTCGGATTCCGAAAGTTCTCCTGGATGGAGAATTAGTGCAGGGAAAGCGCCTCAGAGGGAGACCACAGCTGCGATATAAGGATATCTGCAAGAGGGACCTAAAGGCCCTGGGAATGGACATTAACAACTGGGAAACCTTGTCCTCCGATCGTTCAGCTTGGAGGCTAAAGACGCAGCATGGCCTTCTCCAATTCGAAGAGACGCTTGAGGCAAAGAGGCCATCCCGGAACCAGTGAAATCTGGGAGCTGGGCAGGGGACAGAATGTATCTGCCCTCAGTGTGGAAGGGATGGCCACTCTCGAATTGGCCTTTTTAGTCACACTAGATGCTGTTTTAGGACCTCTTTCCAGAGCACGATACCATAGTCTCTTGAGACTGAAGGATGCCAATGATTGATACTAAAATTACAATCCATAAACTGTGCGGCCCATTGTCGTTTTAACGCTAAAAGGGAAAGGATTAAGCAGTGCAAAGGGTTTGCCACATTTGTTATGTAACATAACTACAGTGGAGAAGACACAGGTTTGTGACGAATCCCCAGTGCGGCTGTGCAGAATCTGGCCACCTGCGCTGTAGTTATGGACTTTTTGTCCTTAAGCAGCCACTGAAGATAGGTAGTATCAGAGCGGCCAGAATACCCATTGGCAGGATATGTTTTTTCCCCCTAATCTCTGTGTAAAAGGAACAACTAAGGAGGATGTGACCCACACTCTCCACCTCTCCTGAGCCGCCAGAACAAAGTCTTTCCGTCAATGGTATCCTTTTATACTTGCCGTACAGAACCGCCGATGGAAGCTCATGGCACTCTTAATTTGCGCTCCCAACATTTTGCACATACCCTATTTCCCCCAAAATAAGACCTCCCCTGATAATAAGCCCAATAGGGCTTTTATGCACAGCCGGTCCCCACCATTTCCTCTGGTTTCCTCCACGCACCCCAAAATAATAAGACTTCCCTGAAAATAAGGCCAAGCGCTTATTTCAGGGTTCAAAAAAAATATAAGACAGGGTCTTATTTTCGGGGAAACCCGGTAGTCCTTCAATTAGAAAAAATAGGTGGGAGTTATTTGGAAGTCAGATGTGGGGCTCAGAAAACTAGCTTCTTTAGAAGAACCTGAAAACAAAAAAATCAACGCCTTATCCTCATTTGTAGAAACAATGTGCTCGTTCAATGCACAGCCTGCACGCATCTGATCGGTGATTGGTGAGCAGGCTATGGAAATGGTCTCCTCTCCATCTCTGGCATCCAAAATAGACCTTCGGGATGTTGTTTTTGTAAAGAATTTTCCCTCTTTTTTTCCCCTCCACGTATGGAACTGGGATCCGTTTCCCAAATACACATGTTGGCATGTATTCACACCAAAGGGGCATCACCCACATCCATTTGTCAGCTTTGGAGATGTTGTCAAAGCTTTGGCCCGTCTCTCCTATGTTACCATCAAGGTCTGGGCTAGGTTTCACTTGTTTCTTTATTATTCTTCCAAAAAGAAAAAAAGGGGAGAAAAAAAGCTTATTTGTCTACATGGACTTTAAAATGTGTGCAGGATGGAAGCGGGTTGAAACATTTGGCCAAGTGTTGTATCCAAACAAAAAAGCAACTGAAAAATCCAATTGTATGCTGGATTCCCAAGCCAAGAATTAAGCTTCTCTAAAAACAAACACCCACAATCTACAAAACAAACAACTATTCAAACTTGTTTTCAGTCGGATAGCTTTTGAAGATAGGAAGACCCGACTTGGCTTTTGAAAACAGATTCAGCCCCATTAAAGCCAGCCTGTGTGAAGTTAGATCGGCTAACGGGCTTTGGCTAAAATTGAGGAGGTGTCAGCCTCCTCTGCAACCACCTGTGCTCCGCCGAACAAACACTACACGCTGACATTCGACAGGAGGGGGGAGGAAGGGTTGCAGAAATCTATTGTGCCTAGGTAAGATTAAGTCACCTGGTTTTTTTTCCCCCTGTGGATGTAAGAAAAAAAGCTTGGAAGAACAAAATACCGTCCTTTCAAGGTTCAAATGTTGTTACGTAAAACGTCAGACTGTGCCATTTGCTGGATGGTGTGACAATTTTTCTTGCTCAAAACATTGTGAAACGCTTCCTGTTGTTTACTATTTGCTTTTGGGAAAAAAAATGAAATTAAAAGTGCTTCCTTGATGGTACATTTTGCATGACATATATTATGTTTTTTTTTTTTTAAAAAAAAGAAACAACCCTGTGTAGGGGAAGGAATGGCAGAACCTGGGGGTGGAATTAAAAGAGGAATCGGCTTAGAATCCCTTCGTAGCCACAAATGAACTAAATCCCCAACCCTACCCCACCCCTTGAATTCAAACTAACTCCAAGCAGATACTAACTAGGGGTGAAATCTAGCAGGTTCTGACAGGTCCTGGAGAACCGGTAGCGGAAATTTTGAGTAGTTTGGAGAACCTGCAAATAACACCTCTGGTTGGCGCCAGAGTGGGGTGGGAATGGAAATTTTGCAATATCCTTCCCCCAGAAGTGGGGAGGGAATGGGGATTTTGCAGTATCCTTCCGCTGGAGTGGGGTGGGAATGGAGATTTTGCAGTATCCTTCTCCTGCCATGCCCACCAAGCCACGCCCACAGAACCAGTAGTAAAAAAATTTGGATTTCACCACTGGTGCTAACCCCCTAGTTGAGAAGATTCCTGTGCATAGGCACAAGTAGCAATAAATCAGTTTAAATGGACCTTCTCTTCCGGGCCTGACATCTTGATCTTGAAATAGCTGCCTCCCGTATCAAATCTGGATCAGCTGTGTGTGTGTTAGTGGCAATTCAGCCAAGTGTGCTACTTTTGTGTTTCAGGTGAAAGTCACATCCTGAAATTCGTTTCTAACACTACGATGAAAAATCGGATCAAACTGACATGGGAACAGTATCGGCCTAAAGATTACAGAGATTTGATTAGCTTCACCGTCTATTACAAAGAAGCGTGAGTATCCAGAACTAGATGATTACTCCAGACAAAGTGAAGATGCGTGTGTGTTTTTAGCAGTATTAGCCAGCCTTTGCAGCTTCCAGATGTACTATATCAGGGGTTAGGGTTAGGGTTACTCTGCCTGCAGGTCTGGAGTTCGATCCTGACCTGACAGGGATCAAGGTTGACTCAGCCTTCCATCCTTCTTTTTTTAAAAAAATTTTTTAATAATATTTTATTATGACACATTATAACAATCACGTAACATACAACATATAAATATCTCCTCTTTTTTCAACAGTGTTGAAAAAAGTTCCGTTTTGCGTCTATCCTCCCTTATCTCTATTACTATTTCCTTTACTACATTGTCCCTTTTTCTTTGGTTACGTTGTATTTTCTAACACTAATAACCTTAATTTTTTTTACATTTCTATACATTTATTATATACATAATTTATACTTCCCTGTATTTATTATTCTTTATTTTTAGACTCAAGCCATTCATACCATTTATTCCAAATTATATAATAATCTGTTTCTTCTTTTTCTTTAATTTCTTTTGTTAATTTGTCCATCTCGGCACATTCTAAAACTTTTTCCATCACTTCTTCGTCTGTTGGTGTCTTTTCCTGTTTCCAATTTTGTGCGTATGTTATTCGTGCGGCAGTTATGATATGTAGGATCAGATATTTTATTTCTTCGGTGTATGTTCTTGTGAATATTCTTAACAAGAATGTTTCTTTCAATTGGTTGATCTATTATTTTTTCTAGCCATTTCTGCCCACAGGTCTGGAGTTTGATCCTGACCTGACAGGGATCAAGGTTGACTCAGCCTTCCATTCTTCTAAGGTCGATAAAATGACCCAGATTGTTGGAAGCAATATGTTGACATTGTAAACTGACTAGAGAATGCTGTAAAACACCGTGGGGCTGTTTATAAGCCTAACTGATATTGCTATTTCCTACCATGGAATGATGGGAAATGCCCTTCACTTTTCAGCAATTCTGATCATAATAGTAATGAGTTCCCCTCTGGGAGGTGGTATTTCGAAGTATTTCTAGCAGGACTACCAGATTCTGTAACAGCTTTGTTCCCTAGGCCATCCGTCTGGTAAACTCGCAAGATTCGGTTTTTCT
Source organism: Pituophis catenifer annectens (assembly GCF_029215685.1). NCBI lineage: Eukaryota > Metazoa > Chordata > Lepidosauria > Squamata > Colubridae > Pituophis > Pituophis catenifer. The sequence goes on from NW_027256894.1 coordinate 4,896,644, forward strand.
CGCCATAAACATGTATGGATCTGAACTAAACTGTGTTGTTTCTCTGTGTCATATAATATATGTGGGTATATGCATAATTTTTTATTTATTTATGTATCTTGTCACGTTTGTGTAGTGTAAAATTGGAGGTGGTGATCCTGTAAAAGCTCTATGCAGTGAAATTTCATTTTTAATGTATGCCAATTAGTGTACATTCAAAGTGACAATAAAGTTATTCTATTCTATTCTATTTCTATTTCTATATCCCTATTGTATTCTACTGTTTTCCATTCTATTCCATTCCATTCCATTCCATTCCATATTTTCTTTTCTACTCTACTCTACTCTACTCTACTCTACTCTACTCTACTCTACTCTACTCTACTCTACTCCACTCCACTCCACTCCACTCCACTCCACTCCACTCCACTCCACTCCACTCCACTCCACTCCACATTTTCTATTCTATTCTATTCTATTCTATTCTATTCTATTCTATTCTATTCTATTCTATTCTATTCTATTCTATTCTATTCTATTCTATTCCATTCCATTCCATTCCATTCCATTCCATTCCATTCCATTCCATTCCATATTTTCTACTCCACTCCATTCCATTCCATATTTTCTATTCTATTCTATTCTATTCTATTCTATTCTATTCTATTCTATTCTATTCTATTCTACTCTACTCTACTCTACTCTACTCTACTCTACTCTACTCTACTCTACTCTACTCTACTCTACTCCACTCCACTCCACTCCACTCCACTCCACTCCACTCCACTCCACTCCACTCCAGTCCATATTTTCTACTCTACTCTACTCTACTCTACTCTACCCCACCCCACCCCACCCCACCCCATCCCATCCCATCCCATCCCATCCCATCCCATCCTATTCTATTCTATTCTATTCTATTCCATTCCATTCTATTCTATTCTAAGCTATTTTATCAGACGGACATGTCTTAGCTCCCTTGCTTGTCCATTCCAGAGCCTTCAAGAACGTGACAGAATATGACGGGCAGGACGCCTGTGGTTCTAACAGCTGGAACATGGTTGATGTGGACTTGCCTTCAAATAAGGACGACAATCCAGGGATTTTACTGCAGCCGCTGAAACCGTGGACCCAGTATGCAATTTACGTCAAAGCCGTCATGCTCACTATGATGGAGAACTACCACCCTCATGGAGCGAAGAGTGAGATTGTCTACATCCGCACGAAGGCTGCAGGTAAGAAGTCATTAGACTTGGTGAAGATAATTTTTTTTAAAAAAAATGAGTTGTGTTTCTGTCTGGTGGCCTTGATTGGGCAAGGAGGACTCCAGCATTTGGAAAAGTGATTCATGATGTCTTGTATGAAATTTTAAACTAGCCATAAATCTTTAAGTATTTTGGCATAATTAGTTTTTGGCTACAAGCAAAGATACTAGGATATAAATCTGCTTTGTTCCTAGGAAGTCCTTGTGGGACGTTCTTAATAAATCTGTGCCGTAGCTTCAGTTTGTAGCTTGCCATCTTTTATTGGGATGGGAAATTTCGCACAGATTTTTCCAGCAGATGGCCAGAAAACGCAGCTCGTTTTCCAATGTATCCTTCATCCAAGCTTTGTGTAATTCCAAAATTCATAGTTTGGAAGAAAAAATGTAGTGGTAGATGTAAAAAAAAAAAAAAGTGGGGGGGAAATTAACCGTTGAGTTTTAGAATCATTTGCATTAGCATCACGGTTTATCATTCTGAATGATGAATGCTATCAAAACTGGAGTGACTCCAGAATCGGGGGGGCACTGAAGGGCCAGACAGGACACCCCAAAGACTTTGCACATTTTGGGGGGAGGGTCCTTCTCTTGTGAATCCTCTTGATTGATGAGGACTCAGTGGCAGTTTGCAGGCTCCATCAGAGGCTGTATAGACCGACTCCACTTACAACTGTTCATTCAACAATGGGCTTGGAACTGGCATTATCCAGTACAGGGAGTCCTCAAATCACAACAGTTCATTTAGTGACAATTTGAACTTACAACGGCACTGGAAAAAGTGACTTAGGACAGTTTTTCTCACTTAATGACCGTTGCGGCATCCCCGTGGTCACATGATCAAAATTCAGACACTTGGAAACCAACTCATATTTATGACGATTGTAGTGTCACAAGATCTTGTGATCCCTTTTTGCCACATCCCGACAAGCCAAGTCCATGGGGAAGCCAGATTCATTTTACAGTCGTGTTACTAACATAACAACTGCAGCAATTCACTTAACGACGATCGCAAGAAAGTTCGTAAATTGGGGCAAAATTCAGGTAACAAATGCCTCACTAAGCAATGGAAATTTTGGGCTCAATGGTGGTCGTAATCAAGGACTGCCTGCATTTGCAAACTGATAGGAGGATAGTATTGCATAAGTCAGGCCTCACCTGGAATATTGCTGCGTTCAGTTCTGGTCACCACGATTCAAAAAAGATGCCAAGACCCTAGAAAGCGTGCAGAGAAGAGCAACTAAGATGACAAGGCGTCTGGAGGCTAAACTATATAGTGAACGGTTACAGGAAGAAGGTATGCCTAGCCCAGTGATGGCTAACCTTTTTGCCGTTGCGTGCCAAAAGCAGAGGGAGCATGGGGGGTCACGGGTGCGGGTGCCCACATCCATAATTCAATGCGCCCAGCCCTCCCGCGCATGTGCACGTGACCCCTCCACACACACTTCCCCCTGCTTTTGGCACATGATGGCCTGGTGGGTCCAGTAGGCCAGTTTTTTCCCCTCCCCAGGCTCCAGAGGCTTTCTAGGAGTCTGGGGAGAGCAAAAACAGCCTTCCCCATCCCCCCCAGGGCTTTTCAGAGGCTGGAAACAGCCAGTTTCCCAACTTCCAGAGTTGGAGACCGGAACTTTCAGACCGGAAGGCCTGAAAATCAGCTGGCCGGCATGCACATGCGCTCTGGAGCTAAGCTAGGGCAACACTCGCGTGCCCACCAATATGGCTCCACATGCCACCTGTGGCAGTCGTGCCATAGGTTCGCCATCATTGGCCTAGCCTATAAGAGCCGCGGTGGCGCAGTGGTTAGAGTGCAGTACTGCAGGCTACTTCTGCTGGCTGCCTGCAATGTAGCAGTTCAAATCTCACCAGGCTCAAGGTTGACTCAGCCTTCCCTCCTTCCGAAGTGGGTAAAATGAGGACCCAGATTGTTGGGGGCAAGAGGCTGACTCTGTAAACCGCTTTGAGAGGGCTGTAAAGCACTGTAAAGCGGTATATAAGTCTTAAGCGCTATTGCTATTGAAAATAAGGATTAATGGGGACACGATAATTGTCTTCCAGTATTTTGAGTGTCTCTCACAGGGAAAAGGGGTTTGACCTATTCTCCAAAACATCTGAAGGCAGGTCAAGAAGCAATTGGTGGAAGCTTGTCAAAGAGAGATCCAAGCTGGAACTAAGGAGAAACTTCCCTGACGGCAAGAACAATTAATCAGTGGAACAGCTTGCCTCATGGAGTTGTGAATACCCCCTCCCTGGAAGCTTTCAAAGATAAGAGTGGACCGCCATTTGTCTGGGATGCAATCAGGTTCTCCTGCCTTGGAGCAGGAGATTGAACTAGAAATCCTCCAACGTCCCTTCTAGACCAATGATTTTATGACCTGGACCTCTTGAAGTCATCCACGCTGAACTTGGAGAGTGTTTGGTGCAGAAGGGGGGAAATGAGAGGGCGCACTCGCCATCATATGGAATTGATTTTCAGTGGCAAAGGGTTTTAATGGATGAACAGTTGTTCTTGGCGTTCGTCCTTTTCAGTTTGCTTATTTGGGACCTCTGTTTCTGGTTAGCCTATCGAAAAAAAACCCCTTCCAAAGTTGATGGCTGTTGGTAGCCTACTTCTGCCTGCCAGGATTTAATTGCCTCCAAAGTTGGGCACTGCGGAGAGGTGATAATTGTCCGATTAATCAACCCAGGGAAATATCCCACAGCATTTAATCATCTTGAATGAAGTTCTTTCTGAGGGTGGGAATAATATTTATTTATTTGCTTAAGGTCATTCGTATGCCACCTAATTGGCAAACTCCGAGGCGGCTTAGAATATAATATCTGCCTTGGTGACAGAATTATAGATGTTTATCCATTCGAACTGAGCCAAGGAGGCCTGTTAGAATGGGATTCAAACAGGGATATGTAAAAAAAAGGGGGGGCTTCTATTGAGTGTTTTTGGAAAAACAACTGCGCGAATTAATGCTAAAATGTTGAGGCCTGCTGCGATATGGTTAGGTGTAGCGTTGGCTATATAGATATAAAGGACAAATTTTGCAAAATCAAAAAGCAGAACGTGGTTCGGTTGTGAACCGAGTTTCTATTTTCTGATCGGTAGCAAAAAGGCAAAGGTTTATTTTTCTCGGGTATCTCTCATTGCTGTTCAACTTAGCTGACAATGATTTGAGTCAATTTAGCTGACAATGATTTGAGTGTTCTCCAAAATTTAGGTTTTGAGCCTGCTAGTTTATCCCTTTGGATACTAGATGATTTAGCAAGCTACCGTATTTTTCGGAATATAAGACGCACCGGAGTATAAGATGCACCTATCTTTTTGGGTGAGGAAAAGAAGAAAAAGAAATCTCCCTCTGCCTCTGAGCAATTTTGCCTCATTACAGCAAACAGCCTGCTTTACTTTCATTTTTGTTTTCAGCATAGCTTGATTAGCACAAGGAAAAAAAAAATCTGCTCCAGCAATTTACCTCTTTGCACCAAGCAGCAGAGCCCTGCGCAAAACACCTGAGAGCAAATCAGCTGAGAGTCGGGAGGCAGATCCAATCAACTTGTGCTAATTAGGCTGTGCTGAAGCTGAAAGGAGCTGTTTTTTTCTTGCTGTTTGCTTGCAAGGAGGCAGAGGCCAAAGGGTGGGGGCCAGTGGGTGGGCAGGGCTACATTCAGTGTATAAGACGCACCTAAATTTTCAGCCCCTTTTGGGGGGGGGGAAAGGTGCGTCTGACACTCCCAAAAATACGGTAATTGGTGTAGCCCTGATGCCACGGGCTGTAGCTTTGAAATATTCAGTCTCTGCACAAAATCTTGAGCATTTGATTGGCTGGGAAAATCCCTGTTCAGGTAACTCTCAACTTACAACAGTTAGTTTAGTGGCCATTCACAGTTATAACGGAACTGAAAAATGTGACTGATGTCCGTTTTTCAAAGTTATGCGATCTTTCCAACATCCCTGGGATCATGTGTTCAAATTTGGATACTTATCCAGATTCCCTTAACAATTGCAGCAATTGGCTTAACAACTGTGGCCAAAAAAAAAAAAAAAAATTGTAAAAATCAGGCACAACTCACCAAACTTCCTCCCTGCTTAGCCACAGGAATCCCCATCCTAATTGTAGTTGTAAATTGAGGACTATTTCTCCTGCCCCTGCAATGCATTTATTTACGTTTGATTTCTAATTTCCAGTTGACCTCACACTGTCCGGAGAGGGACAGCCAAATGGCCAGATATGGCCTGGGGACCATAAAATGCTCTTTGTTTCTGGGATCTATTCAAGGATGTCACCAGAATAGAATGGAAGAGAGTGCTATGCACTGAAAATAGAATGTTATTATTATTATTATTATTTTATGGACTTCAGTTCATGATAAGTTCTTTGCAGAAACACATTGAAAGGTCCATGGTTGACTTGCTTTTCTTCTAGTGCCGTCCGTCCCTCTGGATGTCATCTCGGCCTCCAACTCCTCCTCACAGCTGATTGTGAAATGGAACCCTCCCACTTATCCCAATGGCAACCTGTCCTACTATATTGTAAGGTGGCAGCAACAGCCTCAGGATAGTTACCTGTACAGACACAACTACTGCTCCAAAGGTAAGACTGACACGGAGGCATACCTGTGGGCTTTGCGGTAGCTTTTTCCTCACCTTTAACCAGTTTCCTAAATTCATGGTAGATCACCTCTTCTAGTCTGGAACCCTCGGGATATCTTGGATGTCAACTCATCTGCAGGGCACTAAGTGAGGGAAAGGTGATATGGGGTCTCTACCACTTCAAAGTTCAACAACAATGGATCCAAGCCAGGGGTGAAATGCTCCCGGTTCGGACTGGATCGCCCGATCAGGTAGAGATGGCATGTGGTGGTTCAGAGAACCAGTAGAAAAAATCCCTGCACCCTCCTCATGCCCAGCGGAGCCGCACGATCATCAGAGGCTTTTTTTTTTTTTTAACTTTTAAAAGCATTTTTTCTACAACCTCTTTGGCCGAAAAAATGCTTTTAAAAGTAAAAAAAACCAAGCCTCTGATGATCGCACGGCTCAGCTGGGATCATCAGAGGCTTTTCAAAGCATTTTTTTCTGCAACCTCTTGGCTGAAAAGGTGGTAAAAAAAATGCTTTGAAAAGTCTCTGACAATCCCAGCTGAGTTGCCTGATCGGCAGAGAGGTATTTTTTAAAAAATACCTCTCTGCCAATCAGGCAACTCAGCTGGGATTGTCAGAGAGGTATTTTTAAAAAAGCCTCTCTGACGATCCCAGCTGAGTTGCCTGATCTGCAGAGACTTTTCAAAGCATTAGAAAAAATGCTTTGAAAAGTTAAAAAAAAAAAAGTGGTCTCGTTTGGAGTTGGCCCTGCAGAAAGATGCTTTGGCCTTCCTAAACTCCACGGGTATCTTTCCTGCCTCTTTATGTAAAGCTCGTCCCTAACGTGGCCATGGCCACGGATGAAAAGGGAAAGCTGGAGGCAAAACCTCTTCAGCAGGAACGTCACAGCTGCTGAGTTAGTCCACCAACCTCTTTTGATTTTACCTTTTCTCCTCCTCCTCCTCTTCCTCCTCTCTATTGCCTTCCAAGATAAAGTCCCAATTCGGAGATACGCTGATGGGACCATAGATACCGAAGAAGCCACGGAACCCACCAAGGCGGAGGGGTCTGGCGGGGAGAAAGGACCTTGCTGCAAATGCCCAAAGACTGAAGCAGAGAAGCAGGCTGAGAAGGAGGAAGCCGAGTACCGGAAGGTCTTTGAGAATTTCCTCCATAACGCCATCTTTTTGCCCAGGTGAGCGGGGGTGGGTGGGTGGGGGAGAAATCCTTGCCAGCATGCCTTTCACAAGCGAACGGGATCCAGGGTGATGGCATTTATTTCTTGGAATAAAGTCCTTTTGTTTTACTGGTCGTAATTCTTACATTCCACGAGGAGAATAAGAGGCTAGAAGGATTTGGCAAAGACATCCGCAGCTATGAGTGGGGTGAGGAGCCTTTGAAGAGGAGTTTGGGCATCAGGTGTTGCTTGAGAGGGGCTGATGGCCTGCTGAATTTAACCCTTTCTGTGACATGTGAGCACAGCTTCCTCCCTCCCTCCCTACCCTTTTTTCCTTCCTTCCTCCCTCCTCTCCCTCCTCCTTTTCTTTCCTTCCTTCCTTCCTTCCCTCTCTCCCTTTCTCTTTCTTCCATCCTTTTCTTCCTCCATCCCTTCTACCTTCATCCCCCATTCCCTTCCTTCCTCTCTTTCCTCCCTCCCTCCCTCTCTTTCCTTCCTTTCTCTTTCTCTCCTCCCTCCTTCTCTTCCTCCATTCCTTCTACCTTCCCTCCCTCCTCTCCCTCCTTTGTCTCATTTCACCCAGTTTTGTTCCTTTCTGATTCCTCACCCACTCTATCTATTCCTTAATCCACCCCCATCCTCTTTTCTTCTTCTTTTTCTAAATATCTGTTTAGTATGTATTTGTGTGTATGTGTCTGTCTGTCAGGCAGGCGGGTGGGCAGGTGACACATTGAGAGAGAGAGAGAGAATGAATTGTTAGTACACCTGGAGCTCCCTTAACTTTACAAGCAGGGTATCTTACAGGGAATTCATTTTAACTTAATAGCTACCAATCCAGTTCATATGGATTTTGTTTTGGTCCAGTCCCTGCTTGGGAGGGAGGAGAGGATACGGCTTCTGGTGTGATAGGTAGGCATCCATATTCAAGTGGCAATTCTGTACCCCCATTTCCTATGTCAGAGGAGGTCTTCTCCTCCACCCAACACATTCTGGGGCCATTTAGACTGTTGCTGAGCTGAGCCCCCTTCAAAGATCTCTTCACCCCCAAGAGTCTCTCTATTGAACAACCTTTTGTCCCCCTCCCCCCCCCCACCCCACCCCCCCCGTATTCGTCTCTATGCTTTGACAGGTGCCAGAATGACCCAGGAGAGAATTGGCTGGCTTTAGGGAGATTTGGAAAAGCAACTTTCCCAATAAAACTGTTAATATTTGAATATAGGCTCCTGAGCGAGAGAGCATCGCATAAACCTCTTTCTACGCTGAGCTGGATTAACACCGCTGACCGATACGCTTAGGGTCATCGCTGGTTCACGTGAAATCCCGATTCTTCCTTCCGAGAGACCATCTCCTCCTCCTTTCTGCTCTCCTTTGCCATTTCCCTCGACCATTCCCCTGATTTTTCTTTCCTGTCTTGCTCTGAGGGAAATTTAAGAACAGCAAAGGATTCCAGGGCAGGTCCATCAATTACCGTTCAACGTTTTGCAACGGGATAACAGAGCCTGCTCCCAAATAGATGCCGTATTTCAGAAAAAGGCTTAATTTGGGAGCAATATGCGTTAGCCGTGTGACTCTCTTTAAATGACCGCTTCGTGCCTGGGTGTGTATGGGCGCTGGGTGGAACAAAGGGTTACTAGCCCCAGAAGCTTCTCCAATCCAGAGGAAAGAGCTGGCATATGATTAGCCTTCTTAGCTTTCGATAGATTGCAGGTTGTAGCAGGGGTGGGTTCTATTTACCTTTACTACTTGTTTGCAACAGGGCCGCGCACGTGCTCTTCTGCACAGAATTTCTACACTGATGATATTCTGATGATGTCGGGGTCGGTGGGCGGAGCCTCTCGCCAGTTTTACTACTGGTTCTATACAACTGGTCCGAACCAGGGGCAACCCCCCACTGGATTTTAGGGAAATATATAATTGGCAGGTTTTCTGAGGCGGCCCTTGACTGCCTGGGCTTCATTTCCCCCATCTTGGTTCAGCTTGCATTCATAATTGGTTTTTGTTTAGGCGCTCTAAGAACTATTTGAGAGCCAATTTGGTTTAAGGGTTAAGGTGCTGGCCTAGAATCCGGGAGATGGTGAATTCTAGTCCCACCTTAGTCATAAAAGCCAACTGTGGGTGATTTTCGGCCAATCATGAGGAGACTCTGAGAATCTTGTTCTGTCTTAGGCATGAAAGCTGGTTAGATGACTTTGAGTCAATCACCAGGAGTTTGTGAGTTCTAGTCCCTAGAACTAGTCAGTCAGTCTCTCTCTCTCTCTCTCTCTCCCTCCCTCCCTCCCTCCCTCCCTCTCTCTCTCTCTCCCAGTAAAACCATTACTAAGAATCCCACATGTCACGGAAGAGTGACATTACAACATTAAATGAGATTTCGCTAGGAGCCTTATCTCTGTCCGTGACCCAAACTACATATTTCACTTCCACACACCCCTCCAAGGATACCAATTTGTCTCTCATCCTGAGTGCCACATTGTGGTTTCAGTCTTCTTTGGAAATCTGTGACTCAGTTTATTCATTGCTCTCATTCCTGGTTTGTGTTGTTATAGTCGAAACAGATCCAAATTGCCTGGGGTCACAGGGTGCATTAAGCTCTGAAACGTGGCTTAGAGGGGACAGTGGCTGGTTAAGGTTAGGGCAAAATGGAATAAACCCCACCAACTATTACACAAACTTAACCATGCTTCTCATTACGCTGTTGTGAAAGGAACAGAAACTTTGTGGTGTGAGGTTTCACTTACTTAAGTGTTTTTGTTAAGGATATTGTTGTTGTGTTACCAACCAGCAGAGTGTAGAGCACAGAGAAACGTTGCTGAGAGCAATGAATAAGAGATGTGCAAACTGGTTTATCAAAAGTTTACTTTATAGTGAAAAAACAATCTCATAGTCTTTAAATCAATCCAAGTCTTTGCCAGTTAAATCAGTCCAGTGATACAGATATCTTCTTACCACACAAACAGTAGTTGGTTAGAATAACAAACTCACTCTGGTTCACAAACCACGATGGTAGCAGATCCATCCAACTGATGATAGCACAATGGTTGCAACTCCACACACAATGGTAGCTTATCATCAACTGAATAGTTACAGTACCTTCCTTAAATACGTTCACAACCAGTGATTATCTAATTACAGCATGACTCAGCATTACAATGAATTAGCAGTAAAGCTTGAAAGTCACACAATACATATTCATATTAAAGTCACAGAACACATATATTGCCTGGACAACTTGTTAGGCTCAAACCATATCCTAACAGTTTTAATAATTAACTGGACTGCCATTTGCTTAGAAAAGAGCAGATCTGTCTCTTCCACAGGGAGCTGTTGCTGCTGAATTTTTCCTGCCATTTAATCTTGTTATTTTCCATAGTTACGTCTGCATCATTCTCCTGTCTCATTTTGGCTTTTCTTTCTAGTAAATTGCCTCTCTTGGGTTTTGCTAAACTCCATCACCTTTCCACTTGACTCGGGAGTCAACCTGAATCCACAGAGCTGGTTTAGCTCTTGAACCCTATTTTTTGGTGGGTCCTGGAACATCACCCCCAAATCATTTTGAGGCAAAGATGGCACACAAACTGTACCAAAACGCATAACTTTGGCTGAATGCACCTTAAAATACAGTATTTTTTGGGACTATGATGCACTCTTTTTGTCTCCCAAAAGCAGGCAAAAATGTCTGTGTGTCTTATAGACCAAATATTGCCAAAGCCCCGCCCACCCACCCGCCAGCCATTTTTTGGCCTCGGCACACCCTGTGCAGAGCCCTTTTCAGGCTTTTTTTGGCTCATTTTCGAGGCTTTTTTCAGCCTGTTTTCAAGACTCTTTTTGCCCGTTTTAGGGCTTTTTTTCAGAAAAAAAGAAAAAGAAAAAAAAGGGCCTGTTTTCAGGGCTTCTTTCGGCCCATTTGGGGGGCTTTTTTCAGCCTGTTTTTTGAAGATTTTTTTAGCTAGTTTTTTCAGAAAAAACGGTCTGGAAATATCCTCGAAAATGGTCAGAAAAAATCCTCGAAAACGGTCCCCCAAAGCCTCAAAAACGGTCCCCAAAAGCCTCGAAAATGGGCTGGAAAAGCCTCGAAAATGGCTCCCAAAAGCCTCAAAAATAGGCCAAAAGAGCCCTGAAAACAGGCTGAAAAAAGCTCAAAAATGGGCTGGAAAAGGCCTCAAAAATGGATTGAAAAAAGCCTTGAAAACAGGCTGAAAAAAGCCTCCCAAAAAGGCCAAAAAAAGCCTCGAAAATGAGCCGAAAAAAGGCCTGAAAACTGGCCGAAAAAAGACTGAAAAAGGCCCGAAAAAAAGTGGCCAAAAACTTTTTGTTGTTGTTTTCCTCTTCTAAATTTAGGTGCGTCTTATAGTCCGAAAAATACAGACTATAAGATGGGACGTGTGATAATTTTAAAGTGTGACCTATCTCTGATTTAGGGTTATTTTGATTCAGGCTGCATGCAGGGAAGCGGTATACTTTTTGCTTTTTAAACCCTTTAATAACTTTGGGTGCTATTTTCTCTGAAAATATTGTGGCCTTGGATGTGCAGATTTGAGTGTCCGAGAGATTAAAGCCTGGTGGTGGTTTTTGTTTTTTTGTCCAGACCTGATCGGAAGAGGAGGGATTTGTTCCGCGTCGCAAACACAACGTTTGCCGCTAAGAACAAGACTGGGAACCCTCCAGAACACCTGAGCAACGGGACCGACGTGGAGGAGGGTGAGGTGGAGTTTCCCTTCTACGAAGCGAAGGTGGAGGGCAAGGAACGGACCCTCATCTCCCAGCTCCTGCCTTTCACCCTTTATCGGATTGACATCCACAGTTGCAACCACGAAGCGGCACGCCTGGGCTGCAGCGCTTCAAATTTTGTCTTCGCCCGGACGATGCCTGCAGGTACAATCTCTCACCTTTTATTTATTTATTTGTTTTATTTTATTTGTATACCGCCCTTCTCCAGCAGGACTCAGGGCGGTGAGCAGCCAGAATAAAACAGAACATACAAAATTTAAAATTTAAATTTAAATTTTAAAAACAGTTTAAAAATAATTAAATATTTTGGCCGCAATTTAAAACAACCCAATTAAAATCAATTAAATTTAACCAAAAACAGTGGGATCAAGCCAGCCCGGCTAGGTGAAATAAATAAGTTTTCAGGGCCTGACGAAAAGTCCGGAGGTCTGGTATTGTGCATATCTCTAGGGGGAGGTTGTTCCAGAGGGCGGGCGCCGCCACAGAGAAGGCTCTCCCCCTGGGGGTCGCCAGCTGACATTGTCTGGCGGACGGCACCCTGAGGAGGCCCTCTGTGCGAGCGTACTGGCCGGTGGGAGGCTATTTGTGGCAGAAGGCGGTCTCGTAAATACCCCGGCCCTAAGCCATGGAGCGCTTTAAAGGTGGTCACCAACACCTTGAAGCGCACCCGGAAGACCACCGGGAACCAGTGCAGCTCGCGCAGGAGAGGTGTCACATGGGAGCGCTCCGTCACTCCCATAATCCCCCACGCGGCCGCGTTCTGGACCAGCTGGAGCCTCCAGGTGCACCCCAAGGGGAGCCCCATGTAGAGAGCACTTTTATTTAGTTGTACGTGTAGCTTAAGAAAGCATCGCAGTCCAATCTGGCGCGTAAACTCCCTCGTAGTTTGATCTTAGAAGTGAGAGTTGATGAAGGAAGAGGGCTGCAATGTCATTTGAGTCAGGACTTCTGTTGATTGACATCCTGTGTCCGGTGGGGCCGGGATAAATTCAACAAGGTAGTTCATAAAATTTAATAGTATTGGTAAGATCCTCCCGCAGGACTTAAATCATTTTCCTCTTCAGCCGCTTTAAACATTTCACTTTTGTCAGTAAGTTTTGAAAGGATTGTAGCATGTAACCAAAATACAATTTGCAGATTTTATAGTCAGGATTAGGAGAATAAGGCGTTCAGTAAACAGCTGAAGAGCTAAGCGCTTAGGAGCTACTGAGAGTTCCTTGAAACTCCTTGATGTAATGGTATAAGGTAATGATAATGATTATCATATTGATGCATTCTCATTGTGGTCCTTTGCCTTATTTTACTTCAGTTTACCCGCTTTTCATTTCTTCCTTTTTATTGCTGTAAACTGCCTAAAAGTTCCTGTTTTTTAAAAACTTCCTTTTCTTGGCTAAATATAGAACTTCCAGGTCAAATTGGTTCAAAGTTATAGTATCTTAGAACTCAGCTTTAGAGTTCAGTCAAAGGGCCACTTTGGTCTAGTGGTTAAGGCACCGGGCTAGAAAGCAGAAAACAGTGAGTTCAAATCCTGTTTTAGCCATGAAAATCAGCTGGGTGACTTTGGGCCTATCACCAGGAGACGGTGAGTTCTAGCACTGCCTTAGTGTGATGACCCAGAGCCAGAGAACAGGTCTAACTCCCTTATATTGCTCCATCTTTGCCCCCAAACATTCCCATGTTTACTACAAGTCCTGGAGCAAAGCTCTCACACGCACTTTCAATAGCCTATGGCTGTGAGTAGTCCAGTAAGCAAGGTTAGCCAAACAGTAACCAGGGCTGGGCAAACTGGGCAAGCCACAAGACAGAGTACAGTAATCTCCAGGCGTCAGCTAGTGCACACAAGGCTCCATAGATTCAATGCTTGTTCCCTACAAAAGCCCCTCCCACCGGCCCCTCCTTACAAGGTGTGCCTTGTGAAGGGGGGCGGGGCACTCTCCTCCCTTGTAGCCAGCTCAGTCTGCGTTGGTCTCGCCTTCTCTCTTCTCTCCGTGCTCTAGGATCAGGAGGGGGTGGTCCTTGCTCTTTGCCTGAGCTCTCCTGCTCCTCCCCCAGTTTCCTCCAAAGCCAACGGAGCCGCCCTCTCTGTCTCTGTCGGCTCTTGTTTCAACTCATCTTCCCCCCCGCAGATTCAGACTCCGACGGGGGGTATGACACTTAGGCAGGAAAGCTGGCTGGGTGACTTTGGGCCTATCGCCAGGAGATTGTGAGTTCTCGTCCCGCCTTAGTCATGAAAGCCAGCTGGGTGACCTTGGGCCAGTCACTCTTTCTCCGCCCAACCCACCTCACAGAGTTGTTGTTGTGGGAAAAATAGGGATGAGGAAGGGAGGTGGGATACAAATAAATGAATCGTCTCTTGTGCTCGCTTTCCACAGAAGGGGCTGATAACATTCCAGGAAGTGTAACGTGGGAAGGGAAGGAGGAAAACACCATATCCCTGAAGTGGCCCGAGCCGGTTAACCCCAATGGATTGGTTTTGATGTACGAAATCAAATATGGACAAAATGGAGAGGTAAGGAGACTGATGACTTTGTTGGTAGTCCTCGATTTGCAATCGTTCATTCAGCGACTGTTCAAAGTTACAACATCACTGAAAAAAGGGACTTTAGAACCAGTATTCACACTTGCAACCGTTGCAACATCCGGTTGGTCATGTGATCAAAATTTATAAGCTTGGCAACTGGCATGTACTTGTGACAGTTGTAGTGTCCTGGGCAGGGGTGAAATCTAAAAACTTTCCCTATTGGTTCTGTGGGCGTGGCTTAATTGGTGGGTGTGGCTTGGTGGTCAGGTGACCTGGTGGGCATGGCCAATAATAATAAAAATAATAAACAAAGTACACAAAACAATAAGAGGTACCAAAAACCAACTTTTACACTTTACACACAGCACAGCACAACTGACTCACACACAATGTAAAAGCAGCTGCACTTGACCCAAAATGGCCCCTGCAACAAACAGGAGCCTCACACAGCCACAAAAAGCTCAAAAACCAACTTTCACACTTCTCCCACGCAAAATGCCACATACAGCTTTGTGAGATTTTGTGTGTTTGTGTAGTTAGAGTGAAACAGTACAGAAACACACCAAATCTCAGAAAGCTGCACAAATATTTTATTATTTTATTTTATTTATATTTTTAGATAAAAGCAGCTAAATTTAAAACTTCCTTAATTTTAAAGTGCTATGTCTAAAAAAAAAAAACTCCTAAAAAAAACCCCAATAACCCATTTTTTTAAAGCCCCCCCCCCCCCCAAAAACCCCTCAATTACCAAATTGAAGGCACAAGGCAGGCAGATTGAGTTGCTTACCGATTGGATTGATTGCAGGCAGGCAGATTGAGTTGCTAGCTGATCCAATGGATTGCAGCAGCCAAAGTAACACAAGAAAAGCGAGCGAGCCCAAAAGAAGCAGCATGCTGCCAAGCGGGCAAGTAGGGATGGGGTGATTGGGCGGGGGGGGGGGGGTTTGCAGGGATTTTTGCTACCCGCTTCTCTGAACTACCCACCGCCATCGCTACTGGGTCACCCGATCGGGTCCGAACCGGGAGCATTTCACCCCTGGTCTTGGGGTCACGTGATCGCCATTCATGACCTTCCAAGCTGGCTTCCAACACGCAAAGTCAACGAGGGAAGCCTGATTCGCTCAACAACCATGTGGCTCACTTAACCGAGTGAGTCACTTAGCGACCACGGCAAAAGAGGTCATAAAATCGTGCACGGCTCCCCTAACAGCTGCTTTGCTTAACGACGGAAATTCTGCTTCTAACTGCGTTTGTAAATTGAGGATTGCCTGTTGTTTGGTTATATTTCCAAACCAGGAATTAAAAAGTCCTCCGGTTCAAACTTCCTGAATGCTTACATAACACCCAGGCACGAAACCTTTACAGAGAATATTGGCCCCAAGCAATGGAATATCAGATATCAGGATAAGATCTTAACCCAGAGGTGTATCTTGCAACAAAGGTGGACAACACAACACAACACAACAGGGTAGATCACGTTTCAAGAAAAGATGCTGGAAAGGTTTAGCGAAAAGGCTGGTTATCGGCTGGTTGTGACCGTATTCCTGGTGATTATCATGCTGTGCTAGGTTTTTAAAAGTAAGATGTCCTTTCATTTAATTGCGTCTTAGTGCTTTGAGTCCCCATTATGATTAAGGCAAAGTTTCTCAACGTTTCTAAACTCCAGGGCTTCAAATCAAATCTCGGAATTTCACAGCCGTCATGGCCTTCAGTGAGAATTTTGGGAGTTGAAGGCTATCCACCTGGAAGTTAAAACTTTTTTTTTTTAATTTGATTTATATGCCGCCTTTCTCCGGAGACTCAGGGCAGCTTACAATGCATTAAGCAATAGCCTTCATACTTTTGTATATTTATACAAAGTCAGCTTATTGCCCTCACTATCCGGGTCCTCATTTTACCTACCTTAGAAAGGATGGAAGGCTGAGTCAACCTTGAGCCTGGTGAGATTCGAACAGGCTCCAAGAAAGCCTCTGGAGCCTGGGGAGAGCGAAAAACAGGCCTACCGGGCCCACTGTGCCATCATGCCAAAAGTGGGACGAGTGCGGGGGGGGGTCATGACCGCATGCGCAGTAGGGGTGAATTATGGGTGTGGGCACGCATGTGCGCAACCCCCCCATGCAACCTCCGCCTTTGGCACGCGACGGCAAAAAGGTTGGCCATCACTGCACTAGAACATAAATTGAAAGCAATCCCCCATCCTTACTGGCACTGATGATGTTGGGTAATGAGACATATGCAAAACCACCAAGGATCTCTCAACCCAACAACTGTTATTGTTTTGTGTAGGTATTTGTGTGTACAGTTTAACTGCAGCTTCCCATTTATTCGCATTTGTTATGACTTGTTTTTGATAATTAAAATCTATACGAGACACCCAGATTCGAAGTTCCAACCCAGTGGGGGTCCCCCCCCAGCACAGTCAAATGACCAAACTTCAGGCACTCAGCAACCAGGCCAGGGATGATGGGCATTGTAATTCTACCATGCAGGAGAGACCTGTGTTAGGGAGCGAATCAATTTCTGATTTGGTAAGGCCGTTTCCTGAGGGGTTTTTTTTTTTTTTGGGGTGAAGTCACTTGATGGAACTGTGCCATTTTGGGAAAACAAAGCAAGCAGAAAAGCAGGTTTCTCTGTTTTCACTGTCAAAACTAAATCTTTAAGAAGAGCATTTGTACAATGTTCTCTTTTGTTCTTCGGAAATCTGTTTAAATCAAGCCAGGCAGCCTCCTGAAGGATTGGGTGTATCTTTTTAGCACGTTTTTTATATTGCGAGTGAACATACACAAATTGCCTTGCAAAATATTGTACAAGATTGCTCAGATTGTGTGCAATTGGGAGGAAAAACTCCCAATTGCACACAATTGGGAGTTGTGTGCAATTGCAAAGGAAGACTCTGTTATATAGGCAGTCCTCGACTTAACAGCAGTTCGTTTAGTGACTGTTCGAACTTACAACTGGAAAAAAGTGACTTAAAGATCATTTTTCACACTGATGACCATTTTTCACACTTATGACCGTTGCATCATCCCCATGCCGTGTGATTTACATTTGGATGCTTGACAGTTGACTCAAATTTATGACGGTTGCAGTGTTCCGGGGTCATGTGATCTCCTTTTGCAGCCTCCTGACAAGCAAAGTCAACGGGGAAGGCAGATTCACGTAACAACCGTGTTAATCATTTAAGAACGGCAGTGATTCACTTAACAAATGTGGCGAGAAAAGTTGTAAAAGGGGGCAAAACTCACTTAACAAATTCCTCACTTAGTAACATAAATGTTGGGCTCAGTTGTGGTGATAAGTTGAGGACTGCCTGTGCCTGTGCTTATATTGTTTTTCCTCTTATGTAATGCTTCTTTTATTTATTCATTTATTTGGTTGCATGGAGCCTCAGGGCTGTAATAAAGAAATTTGAAATTGAAATGCAGGACGGAGAAAGGAAAAAAAGTAGTTGGAGAAGATTCCAGAGAAACTTGAAGTCCTTTATTAATTGTCTTGCCTTGCAAAAGATAGATGAATTAAAAAAAATGCGTTTTAATGCGTTCTCTTCTGTACTTTCTCAACTTTGCAGGAGAAACGGGAATGCGTTTCTAGACAAGAATATAAGAAACTTGCTGGAGCCAAACTGACTCATTTGAACCCGGGAAACTACACGGTTAGAGTGCAGGCCACTTCGCTAGCTGGGAACGGATCCTGGACGGAGCCCATCTCGTTCTACGTCCAACCTAAACGTAAGTATTTTTGGTTACCCTGGAAGTGAAAAACAGATTTAGGAGGAAAAACGATATTATGATGAACTGGGTATGTTTAGTCTAACAAAGAGAATGTTTAGGGATGACATGATAGCCGTCTTCCAGTATTTGGGGGGTTGCCACAAAGAAGAGGGGGACAAGCTATTCTCCAAAGCACCCGAAAGCCAGATAAGAAGCAATGAATGGAAACTAATCAAGGAGAGAAGAAACCTAGAATTAAGGATACATTTCCTATCAGTGAGAACAATTAAATAAGTGAAATGGCTTGGATGTTGTGGGGGCTCCATCACTGATGGTGATGGTCCATTATTTGTCTGGAATAGTATTTTTCCTGTGATGGCGAAACTATGGCACGCATGGCACATGGAGCCATATCTCTGGACACACGAGCATTGCCCTAGCTCAGCTCCAGCGCACATGCGCATGCCGGCCAGCTAATTTCCGGGCCTTCCAGGCCCACTGGAAGTCGGGAAATGGGTCGTTTCCAGACTCCGGAGGGCCTCCAGGGGGCTGGAGAAAGCTGTTTTTGCCCTCCCCGGGCTCCAAAAAAGCCTCTGGAGCCTGGGGAGGGCAAAAAAAACAGGCCTACTGGGCCCACCGTGACATCACGTGCCAAAAGCGGGGGGAAGTGGGTGGGGTCGCATATGCAGGCTCGGGGGGGTGGGCGCATTGAATTATGAATGTGGGCACGCGCGTGCACTACCCCCTCCCCACCGCACTCCCTCCGCTTTTGGCACGCGATAGCAAAAAGGTTAGCCGTCCCTGGTATAGGCATTTGAAGAACGGTTGCAGGGATTGGGCATGGCCAGTCTAAAGAAAAGAAGGAGTAGGAGTGACATGATAGCAATGTCCGAAAATTTGAGGGGCTACCACAAAGATGAGGGGGGGTTCAACCTATTATCCAAAGCACCGGAAGGCAGGACAAGAAGCAATGGGTGGAAACTAATCAAGGAGAGAAGCAACTTAGAACGAAGGAGAAATTTCCTGACAGCGAGAAGAATTAACCAGTGGAACAACTTGCCTGCAGAAGTCGTGAAGGCTCCAAGACTGGAAGTTTTTAAGAAGAGGTTGGATCACTGTTTGTCTGAAGTGGTGTAGGGTTTCCTGCCTAAGCAGGGGGTTGGACTAGAAGACCTCTAAGGTCCCTTCCAACCCTATTATTCCATGTTCTATAATCCCAACCCCCACCCGTTATTTCATATATTTATTAGGCACCGGCTGTTTTGATGAGAATTTCCTTGCTGTAAAATTTTTAACAAGGGAGAAATTTTTTTGAGTGGTCCCAGGTATAGTTAAGAGTTTTGTTCCAGAACATGCAAATGATCCCTAAACGGCATTTTTTTGACGTGTTGGACTACAAGTCCCATATTCCCCAGCCAGCACACCATCTTAAACAGAATTGAATAGTTCAACACAGTCCCGAGAGGTATGTACAGGTAGTCCTCGACTTAAGAACAGTTCATTTAGTGACCATTCAAAGTTACAGTAGCACTGAAAACAGCGACCGACGGCCACTTTTCAAAGTTACCATGAAGCCATTCCCATGATCGCATGATCTAAATTCAGACATCTGGCAACTGGTTCATACTTATGACCGTTGCTGTATCCCAAGGTCATGTATGATTCCCCAAGTCAACAGGGAAGCCAAATTCACTTCGCAACCACATTGCTAACTTAACAGCTGCAGTCATTCGCTTCACAGCTGGGGCAAGAAAAATGGTAAAAGGAAGCAAAACTCACTTAACAAATGTTTCCCTTAGCAACAGAAATGTTGGGCTCAATTGTGGTCGTAAGTCGAGGACGGCCTGTGTTAGGACTGCCTCTGAAGGGTAATCCGTTTGGTGAAAGCATCTCATACAAACGATGTTGTATTTTTTAAACTCCGGGTATTCTTCGTTGCAGCAGCAGACTATGGAAATTTCTTGCATCTGATCATCGTGCTGCCAATTGCAGTCCTGCTGATCATTGGTGGGCTCCTCATCATGCTTTACGTCTGCAACAAGAAGAGGTGAGACTGGCAGAAGGGTGGGTGGATCGGGCCCTGTTGCAAAGCACAGTTTATTACCCCCAACCGGAGCTCCTTTTAACCTGACCTCGATTCGGTGCCTGAGATTGCAGAGAGAAGGGAGTCTTATGAAACACTTTATAGTTATATAATCTCTCTCTCTCTTTCTCTCTCTCTCTCTCTCTCTCTCTCAATGTCTCTCCAAGCAAATCCCAGAGAATGGAATAAATAATTCTGAACAAACATTATAGGCAATATTAAGTATTCCAAAAGTACCAACAGCTTCTTCCTATCCTTCCCACCCCCCCTCATTTTAAGCAGCTCTCGTGCTTCTTTCCAAGCTTTTTTGTTTCGTTTACTTGGCATAATTAAAATGAACAAAGGCAGGTCTCAGGGTATCTTGTATTGGGTCTAAGGCAACTCGGCGCAGTCAATTCACTGTGGCCATCTTGCTTCGGCCAACTGGCCACGGCCAACTCGCTGTGGGATGAGAGTTACAACAATATCGAGGAAATGGTGGAATAGAATCATTCAAGAAAGGATGCTGAAGGAGGGACAGAATGACATGGGAATGAGAAAAATTAAAATTATTTTTAAAATTATTTTAAATAATTAAATTGAATTGTCGAATTTGTCCCACAGCGAGTTGCCCTGGGGTAAGTTATCTCATGGTGAATTGGCTGTGGCAAGTTGTCCCATCCCGATCTTGCATCATTCATCCTTCCTTCACGGAGATGGAATACAATTTTCTGAAAAGTTGTCACTTTCTCCCGAGAGTTTTTGTCAAAACATTGGCAACTGTCAGTTTTTTCTACTATGAATTGAAGATTTCTTTCAAAGCTTCTGGAGTGGGATAGGTGGATGGGGAATAGTTAGAGGTAGACTTCAACTTATGACTGATTGCTTAGTGACCATTTGAAGTTATGACAGGCCCCCCAAAAAGTACTTACAACCAGTGGTGAAATCCAAATTTTTTTACTACCAGTTCTGTGGGCATGGCTTGGTGGGCGTGGGGTGGTTTGGTGGGAGTGGCTTGGTGGGCGTAACAGGGGAAGGATATTGCAAAATCTCCATTCCCACCCCACTCCAGGGGAAGGATATTGCAAAATCTCCATTCCCAGTCCACTCTGGGGCCAGCCAGAGGTGGTATTTGCCAGTTCTCTGAACTGCTCAAAATTTCCGCTACCAGTTCTCCAGAACCTGTCAGAATCTGCTGGATTTCACCCCTCCTTACAACCCAGATTCAAACTTGTGATTGCGAGGGAAAGGAAGAAAAGGCGCCTCAGTTTTTCCTCACAGAGGCCTGTGTGAAAAGCTACGTTTACGCAACTCCAGAGATCAATTTTAGGAAATAAACATCACCTGAAAATGCAAATTTAAGGGATTCACCATTGCATAAGACGTAGGAAGTAACACATCGGATTCCTCGCACCTCCATATAGCATGCTAAAAGTAGTTAGTGGGGTGTGGGCGTTTTTAACAGCAAGTCCCAGAACAGAGCGCCAGGTGAGAGGCCCAAAATAGTGTGAAGATTCTGTCCTTTTTTTTTTTTTTTTTTTTTTGGTGAGAGGTGAGTATATCAACGTGAAGAAGTAATTGCTTATATTTTAACAGGAACAGCGACAGGCTTGGAAACGGAGTGCTTTACGCTTCTGTGAATCCTGAATATTTCAGCGCTTCGGATGGTAAGTTGGCTTTTGACGCTCTTCAGAAGCAAAGCCTTGGAGGTGGCTGAATGGAGTTTGGCAGAAGGGAAAGGAAGCGTTCGCTCCTCTTGTTGAACAGGGAGGCAGTTGCTCAAGATGAAGTCATCTCAATCTCAATCTCCTCCTCCACCTCCTCCTCCTCCTCCTCCTCCTCCTCCTCCTCCCCTCCTCCTCCTCCTCCTCCTCCTCCTCCTCCTCCTCCTCCTCCTCCTCCTCTCTGCACCCTGCACTGCTTTCTAGCACTGTTCATCTTACCTAGTTGGGTCATGAAACATTGCAAGAAAACTACCAAGCTCAGAGAGCATCAAGAACCTCACAATCCTCCCTCAACTCCTCCTCCTCTTCTTCTCTTTCTCCTCCTCCTATTCCATTTCTTTTTCATCCTCTCCTCCCCCCCCCCCACTTCCACACCCCCTCCCCCTTTAGAATGATCCAAGTTGCTGGTTTTAATCAAAGCTCCCTGCTTTTTTTATTATTATTATTTGATTTATATGCCGCCCTTCTCCGGAGACTCAGGGCGGCTTACAATGCATTAAGCAATAGCCTTCATACTTTTGTATATTTATACAAAGTCAGCTTATTGCCCCCACAAACTGGGTCCTCATTTAACCTACCTTAGAAAGGATGGAAGGCTGAGTCAACCTTGAGCCTTGGCGAGATTCGAAACTGCAATAATTGCAGGCAGTTGGTGTTAAATTACAATGCATTAGTCTGCTGAGCTATCCAGGCTCCTTTTGGCTAATGAGTGAAATAGCTCTCCCTCAGATGTCAGGATTTAAAGTTACCTTTGTAATTTTAAGACCTATGGACTTCCAACTCCCAGAATTCTTTTAACCAGCATGCTGGTTAGGGAACTCTGGGAGTGGAAATCCACGCATCTTAAAGTTGCCAAGATTGAGAAACACTTGAAGAGTGGAGGATTAAAAAAGGATGCATCAAAAGTTCCCCCCCTTTTTTTAAATTATTATTTATTATTATTATGTAGAACTGAACAAAATAAGCTCCCCCCCTACCGCTTTCTCTGTCATGCATTTCAGAATGTAGATTCTGTCACCCAAGCTGGGGATTTTCAGTTTACAAGTTTCGATTTAATCTTGGGAGGGTCACTTCACCGTTAACATCGGAAAGAAGCAGGAGAAAGAAAGAAAAAAATGAACACTGCTGTTAAAATCTTGATTTTGTTTTTATTCTTGAAGTCAAAAAGGCTGGCTGTTGTGGCTCATTTTAAAAAGCCATCTCAGGGTTCAGGAGAAAACAAATGGCTGAAACATGCTGATGAATGTAATCTGAGATATTTTTATCTACCTGAGCGGTCATTTGTTCCCAACGGACTTTTTTTTTTTTTTTTTTTTATATATATATACTTTATTGAGTTTTCCAATATTTAAAAAGACAAAATACAATCTCAATCTTGATCCGGGGTACGGTGTTTACACATTTCATAAGTCAAATATTGGATGGATTCCATCCATAACTATCACTATACATTATATTATACAATACTATATAATCCTCTACATTTCTATACAATTGAGTCCATTTCTGGTGTTTAAGCAACTATAGCCTATTATCATACTTTTATCCTATTCTTTAACCAATTATACCAAATTCCCCATACTTCATAGTGCTTAGAATTTTCTTCATTTTTTAGCTCGTTTGTCAGTTTAGCCATCTCTGCGCACTCTAGGATTTTATTTATTAATGTTTCCTCAGAGGGGGTAGATTTAGATTTCCAAAGTTTCGCAAAGGCTATTCTAGCCGCAGTAATAATTTGAATTGCCAAATGGGTTTTATTATTGTTGAGACCATCTTCCGTCATACCTAAGAGAAAGAATTCCGGGGCCAGGACTATCTCCTGTCCCATTATTTCAGAGAGCCAGAGTCGGATCTTTAACCAAAACTTTTTGGTCTCGGGACAAGTCCACCAAAGATGATAAAAGGTGCCGACCGTTTTTCCACATTTCCAGCATAAAGCAGAAGAGTTTGGGAATATTTTAGCCAGCCTGTCCGGGGCTAGATACCACCTATGCAACATTTTGTAGTGGTTTTCCCTGAATGTTGACGATTTTGTTATTTTGAGATTCCTATTCCAAGCTGTCTCCCAGTCATTGAAATTAAGGCCATATCCTAAGTTTTTCTCCCAAATGCTTAACTGTTTTTTAGCTATCATCTCCGCTCTATCCTCATCTAATATAAAGTTATAAATTTTGGATAGCATTTTCTTATCTGGACCCCAAATAATTTTATCAAAATATCCATATTTCATTTCAATACCCCTTCTATCTCTATCTTCTTGAAATCTAGACTTAATTTGGAGATAGTTCCACCAATCCAGATTGAACCCCTGGTCCCTCAATGCTTCCAAAGGTTTGAGCTTCCCTTCTTCGTCCAAGATATCCTTATATGTGCCCATTTTATAGTTTCCTCTCCTATTTGGGACCACTAGAGCTTCCATAATCGACAACCAGCTAGGAACCTTGGTATATATCTTCTGTCTAATTTCCCGCCACGTACAAATCAATGTCTCTCTTATTTTATGTTTATGAAAATACGTTTTCCTCCTATCCTTTATATCCCAGAGGTAAGCATGCCATCCTTCGTGGAGGTCATGTCCTTCTAGTGTCAGAGTTCTCCCTTCTTTTAATTTAATCCACTCCTTTATCCAAATTATTTTTGCCGCCTTTTGGTATAATTCCCAATCAGGGAGCCCAAACCCTCCCAAATTTCTTTTCCCTTGAAGTGTCTTAAGAGATATCCTTGATTTCTTACCCTCCCACAAGAAATTCCTGATATATTTATTCAAATCCAGGAAGAATTTTTTATCCAGTGATACCGGTATGTTTTGAAATAAAAATAGAAATTTCGGTAGAATATTCATTTTGATCGCCGCAATTTTCCCGGTCAGGGACAATTTAAGTCTCCTCCACCTATCGAGATCTTGATTGGTTTTCTGCAATAAGGGAATATAATTATCATCCTTTAATGAAGATAGTCTTGCGGTAATCCATATTCCCAGATATTTTGTTTTCTTAACTACCTGGAGGCCTAGTAGATCTGCAATAATTGCAGGCAGTTGGTGTTAAATTACAATGCATTAGTCTGCTGAGCTATCCAGGCTCCTTTTGGCTAATGAGTGAAATAGCTCTCCCTCAGATGTCAGGATTTAAAGTTACCTTCGTAATTTTAAGACCTATGGACTTCCAACTCCCAGAATTCTTTTAACCAGCATGCTGGTTAGGGAACTCTGGGAGTGGAAATCCACGCATCTTAAAGTTGCCAAGATTGAGAAACACTTGAAGAGTGGAGGATTAAAAAAGGATGCATCAAAAGTTCCCCCCCTTTTTTTAAATTATTATTTATTATTATTATGTAGAACTGAACAAAATAAGCTCCCCCCCTACCGCTTTCTCTGTCATGCATTTCAGAATGTAGATTCTGTCGCCCAAGCTGGGGATTTTCAGTTTACAAGTTTCGATTTAATCTTGGGAGGGTCACTTCACCGTTAACATCGGAAAGAAGCAGGAGAAAGAAAGAAAAAAATGAACACTGCTGTTAAAATCTTGATTTTGTTTTTATTCTTGAAGTCAAAAAGGCTGGCTGTTGTGGCTCATTTTAAAAAGCCATCTCAGGGTTCAGGAGAAAACAAATGGCTGAAACATGCTGATGAATGTAATCTGAGATATTTTTATCTACCTGAGCGGTCATTTGTTCCCAACGGACTTTTAACCAACTTTGCATTATTTCACGTTCAAGAAGTACAGTTCAGATTCTAATTGGAGTATTCTTCTCCTTCCTTAAGATGTTCTGATGAGGTGCTGTGAGGCCAAATGTTAAATTGTCTGGTAGTTCAGATCCTGAAAATTTTGGCCTCCTACGATTCCTCTCATTATCTGCACGTTTTCCTCTGGATCATCTGGAGGTGTAAATTGTGATGCTATTTTCCTAGATTCACTGATTTGTAATTGGGAACTTTAGCCATAAAGTTACGCACGATAAGTTTGGGTTAGGTGTAGGCTTAGCATGTTGTGAGAATGCAGGCGTTGTGGGTTCCTTTGCTAAGCTGTGAGTAAAGAAACACAGTTCAGTGTAACATGTCAACACCGTTGCTTTATATTCTTGGATTTCATCCATTCCTAACCTTATAATTTAGGGGCAGGATTACAACAGGAGACGCCACACAATGGTTTCAAAGCATGTTATGTTTGAACGTAAACATTGGAAGAGTGTAAATTGAAAGAATGTAAACATTGACCTTTTATAGTTATATTATTCCAGGAAAAGGAAACTTCCTTGTCTCTAAGGCTGTCAGCTTGTACTGTGGCTTTCACACCAGAATACAATAACAGATGTGATGGGACCTTAGAGGCCTTCTAGTTCAACCCCCTGCTCGAGCAGAAGACATCTTTTTTTTATATTGTGGCAATCAAAACTGGAGTGCAATCTTACCAGAAAAGTATAAAATGATACTACAACTTTACATGAACTTGATGCTGTCCCTCTGTTGATGAAACCCAGGATTGCATTGGCTTTTTTGGCAGCTGACGCACGCTGCTGGCTCATATTTAAGTGGCTGCCCACTAGAACACATAAATTCCTGTCACAATTACTAGTGTTGAGTCAGGTGTCATCTATGTTACAATATCTCAGGGGTTGCCACAAAGAAGAGGGAGTCAAACTATTCTTCAAAGCACCTGAGGGCAGGACAAGAAACAATGGATGGAAACTAATCAAGGAGAGAAGCAACTTAGAACTAAGGAGAAATTTCCTGACATTGAGAATAATTAATCAGTGGAATAACTTGCCTCCAGAAGTTGTGAATGCTCCAACACTGGAAGTTTTCAAGAAGAGATTGGATAACCATTTGTCTGAAGTGGTGTAGGGTTTCCTGCCTGAGCAGGGGGTTGGACTAGAAGACCTCCAAGGTCCCTTCCAACTCAGTTATTCTATTCTATTCTATACCTGTGTTTTTGTTTGCTACCTAAGTGTAAGACCGTATGATCCTACCACTGAACCAGTGGTGGGTTGCTACCGGTTTGCCCTGAGTCAGGCGAACCGGTAGCAGCGGGAGGCTCCGCCCACCCGCCTGGAGGTCTGTGCATGTGCAGAAGTGTCACAAGTGCGTGAGCATCCATGTACCCATGAGCGAACTGGTAGCGACGGGATTTGAAACCCACTACTGCACTGAACCTCATTTTTGGGGATATGGCCCAGTCTCCAAGTCTATCCAGATCCTTCGGGATGTTGAGCCTATCTTCTAAAGCAGGGGTGTCAAACTCAAGGCTTAGATCTGGCCCGTGGGGCCGCCCTGGAAACAGCGAAGGACCGGCCCATGGTGCCTCTGCCAATGCAGCCCTCCGGAGCTCCATTTTCACTGGCAGAGTGCTCGGGCCACCACAGGTGCCCCCAACACAAGTGACGTTGAGCCAACCACACCCACCCTGGCCACGTCCACCCAGCCCCCCCCCCCCCCGAGGTCGAACACAACCCTGATGCGGCCCTCAGTGAAATAGAGCTTGACACCCCTGTATCTCAAGCGTGGGCTGTTTCTCCCTAGCTTGGGGTCCTCTGCAAATATAATGAGCTCCCCTTCTTTCCCCTCCTTACGCACCGCGGTGATTTTCACAAACTACTTTTGTGATTATTATTATTATTTTATAGTGTATGTGCCAGATGAATGGGAAGTGCCCAGAGAAAAGATTACGATGTGTCGGGAACTTGGACAAGGCTCCTTCGGCATGGTCTATGAGGGAGTAGCCAAAGGGGTTGTGAAAGACGAGCCAGAAACCAGAGTGGCCATCAAGACCGTCAACGAATCAGCAAGCATGAGGGAGCGGATCGAGTTTCTGAACGAAGCTTCGGTGATGAAGGAGTTCAACTGCCACCACGTTGTAAGTGACTGAACTCTGCCAAGCTGTGTTGATTTCTCAACTTCTTTCCGCCATCCCAGACTTACATGTACATTAGTGGTAGTCCTCGCTTACCAGCCATCTTTTCAGTGACTGTTTGAAGTCACAACAGCGCTGAACTTGTGGTACTTAACAACCAGTCCTCAAAGTCCCAGCGGTCCCAGTGGCCACACAGTCACCTGATTGCCATCTAGACATTGGACCCAGGGCTGAAATCTTTTTTTTTTTTTTATTGCAAAAGTTTTACAATTACATTTTCACCCCTTTTTTCACCCCCCCACCTCCCTCCCCAAACTTCCCATCCTCCCTAACCCTCCCTAACCCTCCCCCCCCAGACTTCCCTATTACATACTCATAACTAATAACACTAATATATAAGCCTGAACCCATCCCTCCCCCTATATAATTTTTCCTCTTTGTCTCTTTACATTAAAATATTTCTAATACATTATTTTCAAATAAAAGCTATTTGATACTTTCTAGTTTGGTATTTGTTCTGAACATATTCTATCCACCTTTTCCATTCCCATTCATAAGTCTCTTGTGAACAATCTTTTAAATACGCTGAAATCTTCAAAATCCATTCCTCGATAGTAGGCAAAGCTTCATTCTTCCAATATTTACCTATCAACAATCTTGCTGCTGTTATCATATACAATATTAGTTTTATTTCACCCCGTGTAAAACCCTTAACTATACCCAATAAGAACAATTGTGGAGAAAATTGAATTTTTTTCTTCAAAACATTCTGCATGACCCACCAAATTTTTATCCAAAAAGCCTTAACTTTCCTACAGGTCCACCAAACATGATAATACGTAGCATCCAAACATTCACATCTCCAACATTTTGGCTGAACATTAGGGTACATACATGACAACTTTTTGGGATCTAAATGCCATCTATAAAACATTTTGTAGAAATTTTCCCTCAGGTTCTGCGACTGTGTAAATTTAACATTCTGAACCCAAATATTTTCCCATGTTTCCAACATCACTGGTTCTTCAAAATTTTGTGCCCACTTAATCATACAATCTTTAACTAATTCAGTTTCTGAATCCCTTTCTAGCAAAACATTATAAAGCCTTTTAATATGCATTGGACCTTTCTCTCTTATATGTCTAACCAATTCTTCTTCATGCAACATAATACCAGTTTTTTGGTCCTCTTTCCATCTCAATTGTAATTGATTATATTGTAACCAAGTTAAATTAATTCCTTCATCCAACAGTGACTGTAATGTCTTCAGCTGCCATCTGCCCGCATCTGTGAAAAGAACCTCTTTATATAAAAACCCCCCGAGTGACATTATATTTGTATTCCACATAGTATGACCAAGATCCAGCCATAACGGTATTTTATAATCCCATTTGAGTCGGTGCTTCTTCCAAACTCTCATCAAAGAGTCTCTAAGCATATGACTTTTAAATACTTTATCTACTTTGTCGTCATAAAATAAATAAGCATGCCATCCAAATTCGAGATCAAAACTTTCTGCGTTCAGTATTCCAGTCTTTTTACTTCCAAACCAATCACTTGTTAAAGTTAAAGCTGCAGCATCATAATATAACTGTAGGTTTGGGAGTTTAAGGCCTCCTCTTTCTGGAACATCTTGCATAATTTTCAGTTTCACTCTCGGCTTCTTCTCGTTCCAGACAAACTTATTCACACCAGACTGCCAAACTTTCAATTGTTTATCACTTTTAAGCACCGGAATCATTTGAAACAAAAACAGAAATCTTGGCAAAATATACATCTTAACTGCTGCTATTCTTCCAAGTAAAGACAGTTGCAGCTTTTTCCAAGTCTCCATGTCTTTCTGGACCTCTGGCCACAACACCTCATAATTATTTTGAAACAATTTCATATTTGATTCTGCAACCTGAACTCCAAGATATTTTACCTTAGGTACAATTTCAAAACCTGCCCTCCTTTCAAGCTCATGTTTACGATCTTGTGTCATATTTTTAACTATCATTTTAGTCTTTTTTGAATTCAATCTAAAGCCTGAAACTCTACCATAGTCTTGTATAATGTCATTCATCAAGATTATTGATTCCATTGGTTGTGATAGGGTAACAACCAGATCATCTGCAAATGCCTTTATTCTGTAATCCTCTTGCCTTATCATTATGCCTTTCAAAATTTTAGAGTCCCGTATTGTGTTTAGCAAGACTTCCAACGTTAAAATAAATAAAAGTGGGGACAACGGACATCCCTGTCTTGTTCCTTTTTCAATTTTAAACTCTGTCGTCAAACTTCCATTAATAATAATCTGTGCCTTTTGCTCTTGATAAATTGCTGAGATCGCCTGTATAAATTGGTCCCCAAAGTCCATCTTTTTTAAAGTCTTTAGTAGAAAATTCCAATCCACTCTATCAAAGGCCTTCTCTGCATCCAAAAACGCCAGCACTGCAGGAATCTGTTTATTCTTATCAAGATATTCCAATAAGTCTATTACTTGCCTTACATTGTCCTTCATATATCTGCCTTCAATAAATCCCGCTTGGTCCTCATGAATCACCTTTTGAATTACTGGCATCAACCTGTTGGCTAATACCTTCGCATAAATTTTATAGTCTGTGTTCAAAAGAGATATTGGTCTGTAATTCTCTGGTTTTTTAGGACCAACTTGTTCTTTTGGTATCAAAGATATATAAGCAGTTGTCCAAGATGGGGGTATTTTACCCCCTTGTTGAATGTTACAAAATAAATCTCTAAGTTGTCCCACCATTTCAGCTTGTAAAGTTTTGTAATACACTGCAGTCAAACCATCCGTGCCAGGAGCTTTGGCTGTTTTTAACTGTTTAATTGCTGCTGTTATCTCCTCCTCTGTTATAGGATAATTCATTCTTTCCTTTTGTTGATCAGTAATTTTTGTAACTCTCTTATCATTTAAATATTTTTCTATAAGTCCATTCTGCACCTCTTCTTTAGCATATAGTTTAGTATAATAGTCCACAAAAGCTTCTTTAATTAATTTTTGTTGAAAGATTTCTTTCCCTCCAATATCAATACTATCGATAGTCCGTATACTTTGTTTTTTCCTCAATGTGTAAGCCAACCATCTGCCCGGTTTGTTAGCGTTGCAAAATGTATTATGCTTCGCATATTGTAGGCTTGTTGCAACTTGTTCCGCCATAAGCATTTGAAATTGGTCTTTCAAAAGTTTTATAGTACTTCGCATTCTTTCATCTGTTGGGTTTTTAATAAGTAGCTGTTCTTTATTCTTTATTTCCGTTTCCAACTCAAATCTTTTCTTTTGTCGGAACAGTCTTTGTTTAGAGTTCATATAGATAAGTACCCCTCTCATATAAGCTTTACTTGCGTCCCAAACAATTTCAATTGGAGTACCTTTATTCAAATTTATTTCAAAAAATTCTTTCAAATGCTTTTTAAGTTCTATTGTATTTTTTTCATATCTAAACAAGTTCTCATTTAATCTCCAAGAACGTCTCTCAACCTTATCCATCTCAATTTCTATCCATACAGGGCTATGGTCAGTCAAAGTTCTTGGAAAAATCTTTGTTCTTTTTGTCTTAACAAGTAGATCATTTGACAACAGGATAAAATCAATCCTAGAAAAGGATCTATGTCTATCAGAGAAAAAAGTGTAATCCAATTCATTTGAATTATGTATTCTCCAAACATCTTTTAGTTCCATATCTTCTTTCATATCAAAAAAAGTCTGTGGTAATCTAATTCTAGACTTTGCCAAGCTCTTTTTATCTAGTTTAGAATCAATTACTCCATTCCAGTCTCCCATAATTAAAATAGATCTATAGTCCCATTGCAATATTTTAGTATGTAACATCTTATAAAAATAGTCCTGTTGTTGGTTGGGAGCATAAATTCCAATCAAAAGAATTTGGCCATTTGCTGTAAGCAATTCAATTGCTACAAACCTACCATCTTGATCTGCTTCTATAACTTTCGCTGTTAATTTTTTATTTACATAAATAACCACACCATTCTTTTTCTGCGAAGTTGAAGATATAAAATGTGCTCCTAGTTTTGAGTTTATCAAATATTTTTGATCTTGAGTTGTAATATGCGTTTCTTGTAAACATATTATATCATTATTAAATTGTTTCAAATATGTAAATAATTTCTTCCTTTTCTGTGCTGAATTCAACCCATTGACGTTCCAAGATAGACACTTAAAGGTCATCAGCCTCTTTCTGGAGCGCAGAGCAAAATATTTGAAGTTCATCCGAAAGCTTCGATCTCGCTCCTCCCATAGCGCCACTCTCTTGTATGGTACTCTTAACTGCCTTCTTGTCTTGTCTTTCCTGTTGTTGTTGTTGCTTTTGTTTAAGTAGCTTGGATTGAGCTCTAGTTATACGTTGATCTTTAACTTCAGCCAACTGAATCAAATCCAAAATTGGAGAAGAATCCAGCAAGGGCTCACTCAGAAAACCTCCTTCTGCACCTTGCACTGTTTCTAATTCCTGTTTAGACTGTTCTTTCAATTGCCTCTCTTCACTCTCCTTAATCTCCAAAACTGTAGATGTACGTGGAGATGGTGTTCTTTCCTTAAGAATAGTACTATAAAAGTGTTGTGCCTTCTCCACGGTATTCAGCCGATATCCTTCTCCCTTATATCTAAAAATTATCCCAGCTGGTGCGTCCCACCGGAAGGGTATCTGTAAATTTTTCAATTCCTTAACAAGAAAACCAAATTCTTTTCTAGCTTTCAGCATTTTAGGAGGTAATTCTTTAAAAATTTCAAGTCGTGAGCCCCCCACTTGTACAGAAGTGTGAAAAGATTTTTGCAGGATATCATTTCTAATTTCTCTATCAGTAAAATATATGACCACATCTCTGGGCAGTTGTCTTTGTCTGGCCACCCAAGAGTTCACTCTGTAAATTTTATCTATTTTATGAAATACCAAATCAGGATTAACTTGTAAAATCTTAGCCAAGGCTTCAGAGCAAACTTGTCTCAAATCCTGTCTCTCCTCCTCTCGAATTCCCCGAAGCCGTATGGCAAATTCCATCGCCCGGAATTGTATCATAACAATCTCATCTTCAATTCTCTGCATTTTATTGTCAACTTCATCAATTTTATAATCATTGTCTTTCATCTTAACATTAACTTCTGATTTAAATTCTTCAACTTTAAAATCAACTTTCCCAATAAATTCTACCAGGCCAGACGCCACTTCTGATATTTTTTTGGTCACCTTTTTTTGATTCTGATTCACCATGTCTTTAACTTCATTAATTTCCTGCATAAATTCCTGATGTGATTTTTGAAGTTTATCATCTATCTCCTGTTGAGATTTTTGAAATTTATCATCCAAAGTTTTAGAAATAAATTCTTTTAAATCTCCCACATCAAATTCTTTTTTCTGAGTTTGTAACTGTTGAGCAGGGGGAAGTTGCGTTTCATGTTTGTGTGTGGGGGATCCCCCCCCCTAATGCCTTCCCTTCCTGCTTCTTTGAAGCCATCCTGGCTCGTGATCTAGTTTTTCTAAAGAGGGAAGTTCCTTTTCCTTTCCCTCCTGCACAAAGACTTCTAAAAAAGTCCCCCAGATTTAATCAAATAAGGGTTAAAATAAAGCAAAGTCCAGTATTAAAAGGGGAGAAATTGTTGTTTCTCTTATAACAAGCAAGGCAACTTTGTAGCAACTTGGAAACTTTGTAACAAAACAAGATAACTTCACCAATCCACATTCGCTGGCTCGTTAACTCTGAGGCTAGGCGCCATGTTTTTTCAAAGCACTTTCACTCACTCGCATTTCTCAAATTGAAAGTCAATAAAGTGCTGATACTTGCGTTTCCAAATTTCAGGATTCAGGTAGTTTCGCTGTTTATTAAAGCCGGTTCTTTCACTTTAAGTTTCCTGCAGCCGGCTTGTTCTGCAAAAGCAGAATCGTCCCACGTCGCCCGGAGTTTCAGCAGGCTGGAAGGGAGCCACGCCTGTTCCCTCCCCAGAAACTTCCCTGGGGGGTTACAGGGGCTCAACCTGTGCCCTGCGATCTCTCCTTCTTCAATCCTCTGGATCTAGAAGTTTTCGAGCCGCTTCTTCGTCTCGAAGCGGCTCTACAGGCGGCGGGGCTGGCGGAGCTTCAAAGAGCGCCGCCGTCGCCGAAGACAAGGAAACCGGAAGTCTCCTAGGGCTGAAATCTTGTTAAGGAATATGCGCAGAGTAACCCTTGAGTAGCAAGGTTGTGCACATGAGAAACGACTGAGAGTGATTGTGAATAAGCACTGTCAATACACAGACACACTGAATTGTGATAT
Organism: Pituophis catenifer annectens; assembly: GCF_029215685.1. Lineage (NCBI taxonomy): Eukaryota > Metazoa > Chordata > Lepidosauria > Squamata > Colubridae > Pituophis > Pituophis catenifer. The sequence continues at coordinate 4,930,482 of NW_027256894.1, forward strand.
TCTTTTATTTTTAGGAAAAAGCAAAGCAAAGTCCGATAAACAATCCAGGTCATACACAGATAAAGATAGTTAATTTGTCAATCCAGGGATATTCCAAAAACAAAGTCTTCTTACCAGTTGTTGTAGTCATATGCAATAAAACAGTTCTTTTTGGAGTTGCAAACAGGAACAAGTACAGCAGTAAAACAATCAGTAAAACAGTAGAAAACAACAAGTAGCAATGATCAAGCAGTGATCATGCAGAGAGAACAGGCAGAGAGGAGCAGAGGTAGCAATAATAATGTAATAAGAAAAATAAGCCATGATTCAAGCTTCCTGTTAAGTACATTGGCTACAGAGCTAGCCAAGTATGATGCAATACAGCATTACAGTCTTAAAGCTATACTTTACATTTTGACTGCAAACATGCATTGATGGTTTATATATATTGCCAACCCAACCAGTTAGGCTATAGCCATTCCCTAACAAATCTACTTACCTTCCATACCGGTTCACTGTGGGAACGTAATGACTCCAGTCTATTCCTCTCTTGACTCCACCACCAGGCTCGGCCTGTCCTTCTGCTACAAAGCATCTAATTTGCTTATTTCTTCTGTCAGGTTCGGCTCCTTGGTGTTGTCTCTCAAGGTCAGCCCACTCTGGTCATCATGGAACTCATGACCCGAGGAGATCTGAAGAGCTACCTGCGGTCTCTCCGCCCGGACACGGAAGTATGTTTGTGGTAGGGGTGTGGGAATTGCATGTGCTTTGTGAAAAGAAGATAGCTTCCCAAGTAAAATAGGGTGTTCAACGAAGTCTAGTCCTTTGAATTGGACTAGAAGACCTTCGGGGTCCCTTCCGACTCTGTAATTCTCTTATTCTGAATTCTTAGGCAGATGTTTTCCGTGTTGCTACAGCTACCGTGTTTCCCCGAAAATAAGACCCTGTCTTATATTTTTTTTGAACCCTGAAATAAGCACTTGGCCTTATTGCCATGCGCTCAAAAGCCCGATTGGGCTTATTATCAGGGGAATGTCTTATTTTGGGGGAAACAGGGTAGATGATAGATAGATAAATGATAGATAGATAGACAGACAGACAGATGATAGATAGATAGATAGATAGATAGATAGATAGATAGATAGATAGATACCATGTTACCCCAAAAATAAGACCCTGTCTTATATTTTTTTTGAACCCTGAAATAAGCGCTTGGCCTTATTGCCATGCGCTCAAAAGCCCGATTGGGCTTATTATCAGCGGAAGTCTTATTATGGGGGAAACAGGGCAGATGATAGACGGATGGATGGATGGATGGATAGACAGACAGACAGACAGACAGACAAGACAGATAGATCGATACTGTGTTTCCCTGAAAATAAGACCCTGTCTTATATTTTTTTGAACCCTGGCCTTATTGCCATGCGCTCAAAAACCCGACTGGGCTTATTATCAGGGGAGGTCTTATTTTGGGAGAAACAGGGTAGATGATAGATAGATAGACGGACAGACAGTAGATAGATAGATAGATAGATAGATAGATAGATACCATGTTACCCCAAAAATAAGACCCTGTCTTATATTTTTTTTGAACCCTGAAATAAGCGCTTGGCCTTATTGCCATGCGCTCAAAAACCCGACTGGGCTTATTATCAGGGGAGGTCTTATTTTGAAGGAAACAGGGTAGATCCGTCCTATTCTGCTAGCCCATGGCTTCCATAAACTTGATTTAAGGAAGCCACCACTTTTTCTTTAACTGGTTATGTCGTGATAGGAAAGAGTTAAGATATTCTGCAATAGGCATGTTCAATTTTTGTGAGCAGGTAGGCAAGTATGAAGATGAAAAAAAGCTACTCGGTGTACAGAGATGCTCAATATTTAAACAGCAAGAAGCATTCCCTTTATTTACCGCGGCTTTTTCATTCTTCTTTTGTATAAATAACAAAACGACAATCCTCTAGCCATTTTGCCCACCTAATTGTAAATAGCTGCACACGCCTTCCTTTGTCCCTGCTGCTTACTCAGCTGGCTGCTGGGCCTCTGTCTGAAATGTTTCGCCCTTACTTTTGACTCTGAATAAGCCAAGGATGGTTGTTTAGTGTAAAACAGCCCTGCTAATTGCTCGTGACTCTCAGTACGGCAGCCACCGTTCCCTTTTGCTCTTGCCTTGAATTATGAATGAGTTTTTGCAACAAACACTAATATTTAGTCATGCGGTTGACATTTAATATTCACGCTGGCAGCAGAAGATCAGTAGTCACCCTTGTGTGTGTTGTCACAAGTTCCAAGTTAGGCAGGAGAAAGCGGCTGGGGGGGAGGGGAGAGTCCTCAAAAACCAAATAAAAGTGAAATTAGGGCTGGCAGATCTCGTTGTGTTCTTCCCTTCTCGCCGTCTTTGTGGATGGCTTCTGTTGTAAATAATTCATGGGGAGATAGTAGAAGCATCTGGTGTGTTTGTGAAGATGAAAGTGTGACTGTAAACCAAGCAGCGTTCCTTGAGCTGAGATACAGAAATGTCTTGGCTTCTAAAAACATGATTGTGGAAACAACCTTGGGGGCTGAGCGTGGACGACGTATGAACTTTTCTGTTTCTTTCTTTTCTCTCCCGTTGTACTATGGTTGTCCTTCCTCTCCCTTGTTGGATGTGAGAAAACATAGAGCTTTTGTTGGATGAAAGAGAACATGGAGCTCTTGTTAGATGAGAGAGAACATGGAGCTTTTGTTGGATGAGAGAGAAATGGAGCTTTTGTTGGATGTGAGAGAACATGGAGCTCTTGTTGGATGAGAGAGAACATGGAGCTCTTGTTGGATGTGAGAGAACATGGAGCTTTTGTTGGATGAGAGAGAACATGGAACTCTTGTTGTATGTGAGAGAACATGGAGCTTTTGTTGTATGTGAGAGAACATGGAGCTTTTGTTGGATGAGAGAGAACATGGAGCTTTTGTTGGATGTGAGAGAACATGGAGCTCTTTATGGATGTGAGAACATGGAGCTCTTGTTGGATGTGAGAGAACATGGAGCTCTTGTTGGATGAGAGGGAACATGGAACTCTTGTTGGATGTGAGAGAACATGGAGCTCTTCATGGATGTGAGAACATGGAGCTCTTGTTGGATGTGAGAACATGGAGCTCTTGTTGGATGAGAAAGAACATGGAGCTCTTGTTGGATGAGAGAGAACATGGAGCTCCTGTTGGATGAGAGAGAACATGGACCTCTTCTTGGATGTGAGAGAACATGGACCTCTTCTTGGATGTGAGAGAATATGGACCTTTCGGCACACGTTTCAAGAGAGGGCAGTTCCGTTGGGCAGCCAATGAAACGAATGGCCAGCCGTGACATTAAAAAATGAGCCAAGTCTTGAGGTTGGAATAAGGAAAGAAAGCTCAACTTTCTTTATTGACTTGGTGGCAATCTCCATTTTTTCCTTAGAACAACCCCGTTCAGAATCCTCCGCCTTTAAAGAAGATGATTCAGATGGCTGGGGAGATTGCAGATGGCATGGCTTATCTCAACGCCAACAAGTTTGTCCACAGAGATCTGGCTGCCAGGAACTGCATGGTAGCCGAGGACTTCACTGTGAAAATTGGAGGTAGAACTTCATTACTACATTAAAAAAGGAACCATTTAATATTGTTGTAGACCCAACAGGCTGAAAATGTACAAGCAAGACTTGGTGACCCCTCCAAGAAATAGATAGGGCAAAAATTTCCAAGTTTGGTATGTGTGTGTGTGTAAAATCTTGAGTTCTTGATAGGCTTCATGTTCATTGGATAACCATTTGTCTGAAATGGTACAGGGGTTCCTACCTGAGCAGGGAGTTGGACTAGAAGACCTCCAAGGCCCCTCCATGAGTTTCTAACTAGTTCCAATCAAAACACTGGGGTGTAGCCACCAACTTTTAAGTGTTTTTGGAACTCATTTTGCAACCCGTATATAGAGGTGGATGGACATAACCTTGAAAATGAGAATGCAAGGGGAGTTACAGAAACCTTCGTCTTAGTTTTAATTTGATTCTAAACTTGACTGTAAAAACTATGATTTTTGTAATAGAGTTGTCAAAGTCTGGAATGCTCTACATTATAGTATTTCCTTGCAGTAGCTCAGGGGATGACAAAAGTAGACTTCCAATAGACTTTTAGTAGCCTGTTTTGTGCCTTGGCCCACCTTGAAATTATGACACCATAGGAGACCAAGAGGGGTTTTTGTAATAAAGGTGACATTAGAGATTGATACCTGATTTTGGAACCAAAAAGACCAGAATACATCTTCCCCAGCAACTAACTGCCAGATAAGCAGGGATTAACCCCAGACAAACAATCAAGCAGAAAACAATAGCCAAATCAAGGAACTACCAGAGAGAAAAATCACACTCCTGCCAATAACAATCACGGGGCAAGCTACTGTATATAAACAGGAAGCAAACCCTACCCTTCTTCGCATTGATGTTGTTACCTAGTCAGGTCGTGAAAGGTTTACAAGACAACAATCAGAGAGCACCGAGGACTTCATTTGTAGCTCAGCATGCTTTAAAAAACAACAACAACAACAACAACCCTCACTATCTTTAAAATAATAAATAAATGAAGCTGAAATCGATAGGAAACGTAGTGGCCATCTCATTTCCCTCTCAATCTTTGTGATTGCAGATAAAATGAGGTATTTTAGTACATTCCCAGGGGCGCTATAAAGCAGAAATAAAAGTTTGAGCTAATAAAGCTACACCACCGAAGTCTGCCGGCTAAACTTGGTTTTGCTGTTATTTTGATTTCTGCTTGAACTGCAATTTGCTGAGCGCTTACTTGCCTGTTGTGTGCTGTGTAGATTTTGGCATGACGAGGGATATCTACGAGACTGATTACTACCGGAAAGGTGGAAAGGGACTTCTGCCGGTCCGCTGGATGTCCCCAGAATCGCTGAAGGATGGCGTGTTCACGACCCACTCGGATGTTTGGTAATAAAGACAATTATTTATCAAAGCACTCTTTGATTGCTCTTTGCCGGTCCCTGAAACTTGGGTTTTGACCAGGGTTTCCAAACTTGGTAACTTTAAGACTTGTGGACTTCAATTCCCAGAACATACATTACAATAAAAATCTTTTAACACATTTTAAAACAATATAAATAGTAAAAAAAGAAAGAAAGAAAGAAAGAAAGAAAGAAAGAAAGAAAGAAAGAAAGAAAGAAAGAAAGAAATCTGGAGTTACCAAGAGTCTCTGATGCAGTGTTTCTCAACCTAGGCAACTTCAAGATACGGGGGCTTCAACCCCCAGAATTCCCCAGTCAACATGGTGGCTGGGGAATTCTGGGAGTTGAAGTCCACAAGTCTAAAAGTTGCCAAGTTTGGAGATCCCTTGGTTTAGATCAGTGTTTCTCAACCTTGGAAGCTTGAAGATGGGTAGACTTCAACTCCCAGAATCCCCCAGCCAGCAGTGCTGGCTGGGGGATTCTGGGAATTGAAGTCCACCCATCTTCAAGCTACCAAGGTTGAGAAACACTGGTTTAGATAGATGTGGCTTTGAAGATACTCTGCTGTGAAAGCTGTAAACATCTCAGGGTGGGAATTCTACTTCCTTAGGGAAGCTTTTGTCATGCTTAACACCCCACCCCCACAAAAAAGTTCAAACTGTTTGGTTTTAAAACTGGTCCATTTCTCTGATTAGGCAGGGTCCCTTACAGTAGATGTAACAGGAAGAACCAAATACAGGTTGTCCTCCACTTACAACCACAATTGAGCCCAAATTTTCTGTCGTTAAAAGTGAACTTTGCCTGTCCCATTTTACCCTGTACCTTTCTTGCCACCATTGTTAAGTGAGTCTGTGAAGTTTCCGAAAGATGCCCTAATTAATTCATGAGCCATGAGCCAAACTTCAAAAGAAATACAGTCATTTATTAGGAGCACCATTTCGGCAATATTCGGATGCAGTTAGAACTAATCCCACGTAGATTTACGTTCCCCTATGACCCTGTCTCTCCCCTCCTCCTTGCCCATGTCATAAATCACATTCTCCAATTAACCACTTTGGCTGGCTTTGAAACCCAACACCCTCCTACTGATTGCGGTAAGAAAGCATCTATGGAATGTAGCTTCAGTTAGGGAAATCAATCCCTCCTGCTCATGGCAACTTGAAAGCTTTGCAAGTTGACAGAGTCACTGCAGTTGTTAAGTCAGTAACGCGGTTGTTAAGTGAATCTGGCTTCCCCATTGACTTTGCTTGTCAGAAGGTCGCAAAATGTGACCGCATGACCCTGGGAAACTGCCACCATCATACAGTAAATATGGGTCAATTGCCAAGCGTCTGAATTTTGATCACGTGACCTCGGGACCCTGCAACAGTCATAAGTACATGCCAGTTGCCAAGTGTCTGAATTTTGATTAGGTGATGGTTGTAAGCGTGGGAAATGGCCGTAAGTCACTTTTCAGTGCCGTCTCAACTTCGAGCAGTCACTAAATTTGTAAGTCGAGGGCTACCTGTGCTGGAATCCACTTGAGAGTGAGTTCCTCAATACGATGGCTTCCAAGTTGTAAGAGTTAAAAACGGGTGTCATTGTTTTTCCGTGCTAGTTTCCCACAGCCCCAGTGAAGCTTGTTAGATCTCCAGGCTTGGCAGGCTTGTAACAGCATGGCTGTTACATATAGATTTGTATATTTTGGGAAACCCGCTGCAGAATTTGGCTGCCGGCTGCAAAATTCTTGGGATGGGGAAAGCCATTGCTCTCTTGCAGTCCAGCTTTCTGGAAAAGCTAACTTTGGAGCGGAGCTGCCTCGTTTTTATTTTAGATTCCGCTGACGGAATAAAAATAAACACGGCAGAACTGAGGTTGTCGATGAGAGCTCATTTGGATCCAGATCCCAGAGTAAATGACATTTTAGTTACTATCAGGAGTTCCATAAGTGAATTTCAATATTTCAAGAGTTGTGGAGAATTCATACATGCAGCAAATATGGCTTCCCTTTGGATAACGGTTTTTTAATGAATATTTTGAACGCGGCAGATATGTACAACTTGGAATATAAAAGCCACTTTGGGTTATGTGGCATGAATAAATTAAGCAGGGATATTAAACTTCTGGCCATTTTTTTTTTCTTCTATAAATCTTCCTTAGATTTTCCTGTCACCGAGGCTTTCCTTTGTTCAAATGGGACTCCATGCATCTAAATATGGTGTCTTCTGAAAGAGCCAGCCATGAGGTCGGTCTTTCTCAACCTTGACAACTTTAAGTTGTGTGGACTCCCAGAATTCCCCAGCCACCATGCTGACGGGGAAATTCTGGGGGTTGAAGTCCCCGTATTTTGGAGTTGCTTAGGTCGAGAAACACTGCATGATTAGATGCTCTTGGTAACTCCAGATTTCTTTCTTTTTAATGTTTCTATTGTTTTAAAATGTGTTAAAAGGTTTTAATAGTAATGTATGGTCTGAATCAGTGGTGAAATCCAATTTTTTTACTACCGGTTCTGTGGGCGTAGCTTGGTGGGCGTGGTGTGGCTTGGTGGGCGTGGCAGGGGAAGGATACTGCAAAATCCCCATTCCCTTCCCACTCCTGGGGGAAGGATATTGCAAAATCTCCATTCCCTCCCCACTCCAGGGGAAGAATACTGCAAAAACTCCATTCCCACCCCACTCCTAGGGGAAGGATATTGAAAAATCTCCATTCCCACCCCACTCTGGGGCCAGCCAGAGGTGCTATTTGCCGGTTCTACGAACTACTCAAAATTTCCGCTACCGGTTCTCCAGAACCTGTCTGAACCTGCTGGATTTCACCCCGGTCTGAATTGTGAGCAGCCCAAAGTCGTTTGCTGAGATGGATGGCTATAGAAATCAAATAAATATAATAAAAGGTGACATGATTTGACCATGAGCAGACAAAAGAGCATTGGGAGCAGGAGCAACTTCTGACTTCCTGCTGATTTCCCCATTGATTTCCTTGTGAGACTCTAGCAGAAAACATCAAAAATCTCCTTTCCCTTCCCTCTTCTCCCTTCCCAGCAGGATGGTAAACAGCCTGCTGGGAAGCTGTTTACCTGCCTGCTGGGAAGGGACAAGAGGCAAGGAGTAAGGGATTATGAGACTGGCTGGGAAACTGTCACAAAACGTTGAAAAATAAGGTCTCATAAGTGTAGCAGCAGCTAACACCACTGAAGCAGCCACAACCTCTCCAAATTTTGATCCCTTGGGAGTCCTGGGTCCTGAATTTTTGACACATTCTATATGTTAGCCCATTTAAGATGCCTTGGTTTAAAAACGGTTGCCCTGTGATGCCATTTTATCCAGTTAATGGTCCCAACAACAAGAATTTTAATAGTATACAGATCCAGAATGCATTCCATAACCAAAGTAGCAAGTTAATGTTGAAGGGAACATCAATATTTTAAACTTCTTTTTCCACATGATCCAATATAATTAAAAAAAAAATTGGGGGGGGATTTAATTATATTGGAGGGGAAGGGGCAGTGGGCTTTTTCTTGGTGGATTTTGCATCAAAAGTTGCAGTTGCCACCTGAAGATGCTGTGTTCGAATGATGCTTTGGGAGGTCTCCATATCAGGTTTAGATGATCAAGTTTTTGAATTTGGGCCATTATTTCTGTCTTCTGCACTCTGCTTACTGATTTATATTGTATTTGAGCTTTTCTTCCAGCCTCTGATCAGGGATTCAATAAATAAAATAAAATAAATCAACTGAATATGCTTAAAGCATGTTTAAGTGTCCCATTCAAAGCCGAATTTGGGGATTACATTGGTTGACTTAAAATATTTACAATTGAGTCGGATTCAGCGTGGCAGCCACACAAAGACAGGAGATAAAAGCTTCCAGTCTGTTTGCAACAAATCAATTTATTACCTTATCCAAAGTGTAGTTTGTACAATTGACTCCAAATTAAATTTCACCAGATCAGGCCCTATGGGGGTTTTTATTTTTTGGGAGTGCATAAAAAGAGCAGTGGCTGTTATTATTATTGATTCAGTTTGTGCCTACCCTTTTAGCCTGTGTTAATTTATACTTATAATTGCAGTATTTTTCCCTAGTTGTGTTACACAACACTGCCTTTTTATAGCAAAGTTCACATGCCTGTTAAAAAAAAAACTATGATGGTGCCACACTGTCAACATAATCATAACGTATGCAAGTGACACAGTTGTTGTGACGCAGATACACAAGTGTTGTGGGATGTCGTCACTGCGGGAATTGTCTGCCGGTTGCACGTGCCCCTTTCTCCAATACCCAAGTGTTTCTGTAAGCTTTTATCAGTATAAGACCAGGCCCACATGGGAAGGTTCAATTAAACTGATTTATTGCTAAATGCCTATGCGCAGGAATCTTCTCAACTAACAGTCAACACTTGGTTAGAATTAGATAAAGGCCAACAGTACTCAAAGGGGGCTGGACTTGGTTTGCTTGTGGCGATGTAAGGATGCTAGGCTGATGCCTGTCTTCACTCCTCCTCCATGTTTGGCCATTCCTTCTCCTGCATCTCTATACACGTTTTACTTTTGAGTTCCTCCAGACAAATCTTAAGCTTGGGGTGTCTCTTACGTTTCTTAACCTTTTCCTTGTAGGTCTTTCGGCGTTGTCTTGTGGGAAATTGCCACCTTAGCGGAGCAGCCTTACCAAGGCATGTCCAATGAACAAGTTCTACGTTTCGTGATGGAGGGAGGCCTCCTGGAAAAGCCAGACAACTGCCCAGACATGCTGTACGTATATCCAGACCTTCCCTGTCTTTGCCTGCCTTGTCCTCTTCACCTGACTGCTGTGGGATTGGCCCATCCCACTCGTGCCAGCAGAGGAGGCATGCTATGGGTCCCATCAGCCCGATTATTCCGGCTGGCGGGATCCAGGAGGAGGGCCTTCTCTGCTGTTGCTCCTGCCCTCTGGAACATCTGGGTCCCCCTGATGTGAGGTTGGCCCAAATCCCCCTATCCTTTCGTAAGGGCCTTAAAGATGTTAATCCACCAGGAATTCTGGGAATTGAAATGCACAAGACTTCAAGTGGCCAAGGTTGGAGGCCCCTAATCTAGTTCACATTTTTGAAATAAGATAGGGATCTCAACGTACGACTCATTCGACCGATCCTGGCTTAAATTTTCCACTGGAAATTTCCAGAAAAGAAACGGCTCCTTGTTAAAAGTTTTTTTTTTTCCTTCTTCTTCTATCAAAGCAGGATTTTTTTTTTTCATCTTTTGAATTCAACTGGGGACCCCCTCCTTCCTTTTTCCAGAGACCCAGACTTTCCACCTTATATATGTTTTCCGAAGCTTTACGATGATTTTGCAAACCCGATTGTGTCGGGCTCGGCTCGGAGTTGGCAAATACAGAACTTGTGTGAATAGTGGCTTTCTGGAAGGAAAAAACACTATTTTGCTTGCCTTTCCCCCCCCTCCCCTCCCCTTTTTTGGTTCGAGGCCCGCATGAGGGATGCAACTGCTTAAGGGGCCTCAGCTGTTTGAGATTCTCAGGAAAAGAGCTTATTTAGCCAGAGGGCTTAGACTGGTATCAGGTGACAGTTCAACCTTGTTTTGCTAGCTCGCTAGCTGGAGTCGGGCAAAGGAGGCGGCTGTCGGGGCGTTGCTAAGGAACTGAATTCCCCACCTTATTTTTATTTCTCCCCCCCCTCCTCAGAATGGGAAATCTCCAGCAAGCTTTGAAATTCTGCTAAAAACAGAGGGGAATTATTTAACCAGGCCAGCCAGGGGGGAACGGAGGGGGCACGGATGTGCAGATTTGCAAAGCAGAAAAGATGTTCCAGTCTGAATTTTCATGGGCAAAGAGCGTTTATTAATAAATCAAGACCTCCCCTGTTTTCCCCCTCTAGCAATTGAAAACGAAAATGATGTTTAAGCCCCGGTAATTAAGGTTGGGGAGATTTGTCTGAGGATAGCTTTTAAACTGCCGTTTAACGGGGGAGAACTGCTAATAGGTATAAATTGACATAATTTCTTGGATGAAGAAATGTTTTGGGTCCCCCCGTCCCCTGTAAGCTGATCAAATTACTCTCAATGGCTGGTCAGCTCTTCCAGCCTTCCCTTTTAGAAAGCGATAGATGAAAGCAGAAAAAGCATTTCTGCCCCAGTCAATAGCTCTTGAAGGTGTTTTCCTAACCCGGCCCCTCCAGGGACGGTGAAATCCAGCTGGCAGGCAGAGCTGTTGGCACACAGGTAGTCCTCGACGTACGACCACAGTTGAGCCCAATCTTTTATGTTGCTACGCAAGACAATTGAGTGAGTGTCGTCCAATTTTGCAACCTTTCTTGCCACAGTTGTTAAGTGAATCCGTGCAGTTGTTAAGTTAGCCATAGGGTTGTTAAGTGAATTGGCTATGGCTAGTCTAGAGAAGGACTAGGGGGGGCGACCTGATACCAATGTTCTAATATTTGAGGGGCTGCTACAAAGAAGAGGGAGGACAGCCTATTCTCCAAAGCACTTGAAGACAGGACAAGAAGCAGCGGATGGAAATGAAACAAGGAAAGAAAAGAGGAAAAAAGTATAATTCCCAAGAACAAGAGAGAGAGGTGCAGCTTTTCCTCCCGTGGAGCAACACCCCAACCTGAGGGTTGGTGAGGCTTTGAAGAAGTGGCAAGGAATTCCCCAGGACAAAGAGAAAGAAAGGGAGAGGGAGAGGGAGAGAGACAGAGGGAGGGAGAGGGACTGAGAGGGAGAGGGATAAAGAGGGAAGGAAGGAGGGAGGGAGACACAGAGGAAGAGAGAGGGAAAGAGGGAGCGAGAGTGTGGGAGGGAGGGAGAAGACACAGGTGGAGAGAGGGAGGGGGACACAAGGAAGATGAGAGGGAGGGAGAGAGACAGGGAAAGAGGGAGGGAGAGAGAGAGAGAGGGTGAAAGAAAGAGCGAGGGACACAGGGAAGGTGAGAGGGAGGAAGGGAGGGAGAGGGAGAGGGACACGAGGAAGGTGAGGGAGGGAGGGAGGCAGACAGAGAGAGGGAAAGAGGGAGTGAGAGAGATGGAGAGAGATAAAGAGGGAAGGTGAGAGAGGGAGGCAGGGAGACACAGAGGAAGAGAGAGGGTGGGAGGGAGGGTGAGAGAGCGGGAGGGAGCCCCTTCGGCCGGAAATCAAAAGGGCAGCAGCTCAGCGGTTGTTGTTTCTCCTGCTTGCACACGTCACTGCGTGCCAAAGGAAGGTGCCGTCAGAGACGCCTTTTCATTCCTCCCTCGTGATCCCCGTAGCTCCCCGTAGCAAACCGTCTCCCTCTTCCTCCCATTTCTGGAAGAGCCTTCGGGTTTCCGAGGCCTCGTCAACAAGGCCTTCGAACCCCCACCGGCTGAGGGAAACTTCCTTTTATGGCAGGCTGGTGGAATGGCCTCAAAGGAAGTGTCACATGGGCTTGCTGGCACATGTGTCCCGCTGGCCTCTTTGTGGTATCTCCTCCGCGTTTCCCTTCAGCCAGCCGGGCAAGGAGCTGCTGCTGCTCTCCCTGTCCTTGGTCCCAGCTGGTTGTTTTTAGACAAAGAGGCAGCTGGGGAAACGGACGGGTGTGAAGTCAGCGAAATGGATCTTGGTTCGTTAGATCTGGGGCAGATTTCTGGCTGGGTTGGGCCAGCCTGGCTCTTTGCAAATAAAAGAGGAAGAGGAAATAAAACCCAACATCTCCGGAACCTGGTTTTGTCTTTAAGACGGAGGGGCGGCATTAAGCAAAAATCGGGGAATGTTTATTTCTAATTCCTTTATTGTACAGATTAACAAGAGTTGAAAGGGACTTTATAGGTCCGTGATGGCAAACCTATGGCACGCCTGCCACAGGTGGCACGTGGAGTCATATCGGTGGGCACGCAAGTGTTGCCCTAGCTCAGGTCCAGTGCGCAAGCGCGCCGGCCAGTTGATTCTCAGGCCTTCCGGTCCCACTGGAAGTCGGGAAACTGGCCTCGGGGGATGGGTGGGGAAGGTGGTTTTCGCCCTCCCCAGGCTCCTGGAAAGCCTCTGGAGTCTGGGGAGGGTGAAAAATGGATCTTCCGGTCCCACCGGAAGTTGGGAAATGGGCCGTTTCCGGTCTCCAGAGGGCCTCCGGTGGGGTGGGGAAGGCCGTTTTCACCCTCCGCAGGCTCCTAGAAAGCCTCTGGAGCCTGGGGAGGGCAAAAAACGGGCCTACTGGACCCACCGTGCCATCTTGTGCCAAAAGCAGGGGGGAGCGTGGGAGGGGGGGTCGCATGCCCATGCGCGGGAGGGCACACGCGCTTTGAATTATGGAGGTGGGCACGCACACCCGCGACCCTCCCACACTTCCCCCACTTTTGGCACGTGGCAGTAAAAAGGTTAGCCATCACTGTTATAGCTCATCTATAGCCCAAACCCCACCCCACCCCACCGCCTAAGCAGGAGACCCTACACCAGTGATAGCTAACCTTTTTGCCGTCGCATGCGAAAAGTGGGGGGAGCACGGGGAGATTGTGTGCGTGCGTGCCCACACCCATAATTCAATGCCCCCCCCCGCGCCCTGTCCTCCCACTCATGTGTGCGTGTTCCCCCCGCACTTCCCCCGCTTTTGGCACACAATGGCACGGTTGGCCTGTTTTTCACTCTCCCCAGGCTCCAAAGGCTTTCTAGGAGCCTGAGGAGGGCAAAAATAGCCTTCCCCCCCCCCCCCCCGGAGGCCCTCTGGAGGCCGGAAACAGCCCATTTCCTGACTTCTGGTGGGCCCGGAAGGCCCGAAAATCAGCTGGCCGGCGCATGCATGCGTGCTGGAGCTGAGCAAGGGCAATGCTCACGGCCCTACACCAATAATGGCAAACCTTTTAGACACCGAGTACTCAAACTGCGCACGTGCCCGAACTGATAAACATGTGTGCATGCACAGCAAAGACCAAAGACCAGCTGGCTGGCGGGAGGCAGGGCATCCCAACACTGGCAGCGTGGCAAGCAGTAAGCTCTTTTTCTTTCGTGAGCTTCTGTTTCGTCGTTTGCAGGGAAAGCTCACGAAAGAAACGCCACGGAGATGTGACCTGAGGCGACGGTGTGCGTGCCACCAGAGAGGGCTCGGTGTGCCACCTCTAGCACACGTGCCATGGGTTCCCCATCACAGCCCCACACCGTTTCTGACAAAGGGCAGTCCAATCTTTTCTTGAAAGTCTCAAGCGATGAAGCTCCCACAGCTTCCGAAGTTATCGAAGTTCGATAGTCCTCAACTTACAATAGTTTGTTTGGTGCAGTGTTTCTCAACCTTGGGAACTTTAAGATGTGTGGACTTCAACTCCCAGAATTCCCCAGCCAGCCATGCATGGCTGGCTGGGGAATTCTGGGAGTTGAAGTCCACACATCTTAAAGTTCCCAAGGTTGAGAAACACTGGTTTAGTAGCTGTTCAAAGTGATGACGGCCCTGAAAAAAGTGACTTATGACCGTTGTTTCACACTTACAACCGTTACGGCATCCCCATGGTCACGTGATCAGAATTCAGACAGCTTGGCAACCGACTCGTATTTATGACGGTTGCAGTGTCTTGAGCTTGTGTGATCCCGTTTTGTGACCTTCTGACAAGCAAAGTTAATGGGAAAGACAGATTCACTTAACACAACTGTGTTATTAGCATAATAATAGCAGAGATTCGCTTAATAACTGTGGCAAGAAAGGTCGCAAAATGGGGCAAAATTCACTTAACAACTTCTCTCGCTTAGCAACATATATTTTGGGCTCTATTGTGGCCATATGTCAAGGACTACCTATCTTGTGTTATTGTTTCACTTCTGTTTACACTCCTTTCATTTTTCTTTTTTTTTTATTGTTGTAAGCCCCTCTTGAGTAACCCCACAGCCAGGTAGGTCACAAAAGGGACAGTGTAACTGTCATACATATAAGTCAATTGCCAAGCGGACCAATTTTGATCACGTGATCAAAAAGGGGTACTGCAGTGGTCATAAGTATGAAAAAAACCATCTTAAAAGTCACTTTTTTCCAGTGCCGTCGTAAACTTCAAACAATTCACTAAACAAATAGTTGTAAGTTGAGGACTTACCTGTAGGCATTCAATTTCTTGAATTAGAGCAGAGGTCTTCAAACGTGGCAGCTTTAAGACTTGTGGACTTCAACTTCCAGAATTCCTGGGATAGCTGGCTGGAGAATTCTTGGAGTTGAAGTCCACAAGTCTTAAAGCTGCCAAGTTTGAAGACCTCTGAATTAGAGCGATAATTTTTTGAGTTGACCTCCAGTGTTTGAAAGTAGCAAAGGATGGCATCCTTCCTCACTCAGGTGCCCCGAAGGTGCATTGAGTACCTAGCTCTCAACCACCATGAGGTTCCTGATCAAGCAAAGTTGAATGGGGAGTCAACTTTTAACAATCCCTTTTTGTCTTCAAAGGTGTGACTCCAGTGTCTTGGCTTTCCCCACCCCAAAGCAATGGTGCTCCCTTGCTTGCATGCTATCTCATGAAATGCCTCTTTAAAAATGTTCTGGAACCAAACATTTGTTGCTGATGTCTGTGAAGGGTCATCCAGGTCACGGATGTCCCAAAGATGCTTTTTTCAAGAGGCAACTGGACTTCCTGGCTTTTCTTTGAAGAGGTTTCACTTCTCATCCAAGAAGCTTCCTCAGCTCTAGCTGGATGGTGGGGAACGGAAGGATTTATATCCCTTGCAGTCAGCTGGTCATTTGCATCCTTTTAGAGGGCCGTTGAGGCCACTTGGAGATTTGTCTGTGTCCTCAGGGTCACCTGAGTAGTGCAAATGGTTCTTGTAGTCTGCAATTTTTCCCCCTGGAAATCGATTCCTACTCCCACACCGTTCCAAGGTGTTCGTCCCAAATTGTATAGCTAAAAAGTCTGTAGAGATTCTCAGCTATCCAGGTCAGTGGTGAAATCCACATTTTTTTACTACTGGTTCTGTGGGCGTGGCTTGGTGGGCGTGGCAGGGGAAGGATATTGCAAAATCTCCATTCCCTCCCCTCCTGGGGGAAGGATATTGCAAAATCCCCATTCTCACCCCACTCTGGGGCCAGCCAGAGGTGGTATTTGCCGGTTCTCTGAACTACTCAAAATTTCCGCTACCGGTTCTCCAGAACCTGTCAGAACCTGCTGGATTTCACCCCTGATCCAGGTCGTGGTTGTCCCAAAGGTGCGTTTTTCAAGAGGCAACTCTGGACTTTCTGGTTTTTCTTTGAAAGCGTTTCACTTCTCATCCAAGAAGCTTCTTCAGCTCACAGGGTTGTTCTTTTTCTTCTTCAGAAGGAGAGCTGAAGAAGCTTCTTGGATGAGAAGTGAAACGCCTTCAAAGAAAGACCAGAGTTGCCTCTTGAAAAAGGCACCGTTGGGACATTTTTCAGGCCGATCAAAAGCTAAACCCAAGTCCTTCTCGAATGAGTCCATGTCTGCTGTCCTCTCTTCTCTTCCCAGCTTCGAACTGATGCGCATGTGCTGGCAGTACAACCCCAAGATGCGCCCTTCTTTCCTGGAGATCATCGGCAGCATCAAGGACGAGCTGGACCCAGCCTTCAAAGAGGTCTCCTTCTTCTACAGCGACGAGAACAAGCCTCCTGACACGGAAGAGCTTGACTTGGAGACGGAGAACATGGAGAGCATTCCTTTAGATCCTTCCTCTACCCTCCAGCCTTCTGACAAACACTCAGGACACAAAGCTGAGAATGGCCCGGGTGTCATGGTCCTCCGGGCCAGCTTTGAGGAGAGGCAGTCCTACGCCCACATGAACGGGGGACGCAAGAACGAACGGGCCTTGCCTTTACCCCAGTCTTCAGCCTGCTGACCTTGAGAAAACAGGTTGTTGGGTTTTTTGGGGGGGGTTGTTTTTGTTTTCGGGGTTTTTTTTTGCAAATGCAGAAATAACACGGCTCGTGCACCTGAAGTGGGGTGAGCTTGGGAGGAAGGCGAGAGCAAGCGAGAAAATAACAATATATTCTTCAAAAGCCGACTGTACCTCAGTGGATCTTCAAGAACTGTCATTAACTGCACACAGGAGAATCCTCTCTTCGATTTCGAAGTCGAAATGACTTTTCTTATTTTTTTTTTCCTCTTTTTTTGTCGTTTCAATATGCAAAGCAGGAGATCGCTTCGAGCAACAGAACTCTCTGTACATGTGGGGCACAGTCAGCCTTCTAAAAAAAAAAACACTTTGAATTATTAACACTTAATAGCAACAGAAAAACAAACAAACAAACTTGAGAATCTGATGTGTGTCTCCCTTTTCCTCTCCTTTCTTTCTGCTTCATGATGGGAAACATGTCTGTGTGAAGTTCAACTCGATTTTTTTTTTCGTTTCTTAAAATTTTACATCCGAGGGAAAAAAAAAAAACGACAGGCCTACCAGCTCTCCTACTTCCCTTCCCTGCCTGACACTCTATAGGTGGTTACAAAAGAGAGAGAGAGAGAAAAGACTAGATTTTTTTTTTTTTACTATGATTCCTTAAAACTTTCTAGGATCACACAAAAGACGGAAGGATCATAACTTTTTCCAGCGCTGCCAAACTTTGCCAAAAAAAAAAAAAAGAGAGAGAATTTTCTTTTAGGGTTTTCCTTGTTTTTGTTTTATTTCGTTTTTGGATTTTGTTTTTTTTTTTTCCAATCACACATCCCCGTTGAAACAAAATACAGACCAATACACTCCCGTATCTATCATACACTGGCATTTTTAGAAAAGCTTAACAAAAAATTATTATTATTATTATTATTTTTTGACTGGACGAAAGAAAAAAACAGTTCTCTCTCTCTTCTTTTTTTAAAAAATAAAAAAAAGAAACACGGTGGAGAACATAAGGGATGGTTGTCGAGTTAGCAACCCTGCCCGTTCATTCTGGATACAACTGGCATTGAGGATGCGAGCAACGAGGGGAGGATGGAGATGCTTCTTGTGCAGAAATTTCAACCCCGGCCCTCCAGAATGGAAATACAGACAAGCAAAACAGGAAGCGTTGCCATGAGTTGTTTCTTCTGGTCTTTGGCAGGCTTGCAAGGGGGGAAAAAAGAATTAAATGAAAAAGAAAAGAAAAAAAAACTTAGAGAAACACTAAAAAAAAACACACACACACACTCACAGGAGAAGAATGGGCAATTAAACCAGATTCAGGCCTCCGACTCTTCGATGACTTTTTTTCCCCCCTCTGTTAATAAGACTTCAAGGGGTCTTGCAGTTCTATGTTAGACCATGGCTCATTTGCATACACATTTGTCTTTTTGTGTCACTTTTATAACTTTTTTACAGTTCAGATACTCATCTATATGTCTGTACAGAAAAAAAAAAGCTGCTATTTTTTTGTTCTTTATCTTTGTGGATTTAATCTATGAAAAAGAAAAAAAATCTTCAGGTCAACCCTCTTTCCTCCTTCCTCTCCCCTCCGCCTGCCCCGCACTTCCCGTCCTTCCATTTCCGATGAATTTCTTCCCTCATGCTTTGTACTATATATATAAAGTTGGACCTTTTCACCTTCATCCTGCCACCTCTTTTCCCGAACCGCCGTACCTGGATTCGCGATTTGCCATCGATGGTTTTAACACCTTTGAAAGATTTTCCTGGTTTCGTTTTTGTTTTTTGCTTTCTTTCTCTCCTCTTCTGTCTTCTCTTTTCGGGTTTTTTTTTTTTTTTTGCTTTGAAATATATCTATCTATCTATCTATATATTTATGACCGGTTGTTTGGGTTAAAGCACGCTTTATGGGGCTGACGGGAAAAGTACGTTGCCAATCGATGTTCATGCCCAGTTATGTATTATGCCCTCTTGAATCACCATCCTCACTCTTGGCGCATACCCAGGTCTGTTACAGTGCGAGGTAGGATGGAGACTCAGGTCACAAAAAAAGAGAGAAAAAATTAACTATTCAATGCAAGGATGGGCAACTATGGCAGTTTTATGACCCGTGGACTTCAACTCCCGAAATTCCTGTCCCAGCATGGAATTCTCATTCAGGACCGGCTCAGGGATTCTGGGAGTTGTTAATCCTTGATTTAGCATGTGGGTCTGCTTTTAGCAGTGTGGCATTGCCTCGCCCTCCTTCCCGTTGGCCCTTTCAAGCTTGGGTTGTCTCTCGCAAACCACCACAACATCTCGAAGTACATCAGATGTAGGTGAAAGGCTGCGTGCGGCCTTGTATTTCCAAGCATCAGCCTTTCCATCCTAGGAAACAGCACGCATTTCATGCTTCGCCAGTGGTGAATTTTTGCAAGGTCGCTCAACTTTTCCTCTGATTTCCGGGTATCTTTGGCCACTGCTGCGTCCAAAAAGAGGAAATAGAGGATGGATAGAAGTTTTGGAGAAAAGTGATAAGAGGTGAAACCGAATTAAGGTGTTGCAATGGGTTTGGTTGAAAAAGAGGAGAACTCAAGAGGTTGTTGATAACTGGCTAAATCCAACTGTAGCCGGACGTGGAAATTCTGTGTTAGCACTGATTAAACCAAAAAAAAGAAAAATATCTGGCAGCAGATGAAGGTTTGTTCTGGGTTGGAAATATTGATTCCTCTTCTTTTTTTAATATATATATATATATATATTATATATATATTGGCCAGGGGTTTTGTGTTTGACTAAGAACAAAGAATTAAAATATAAACTGCTAGATTGTGACTGGAGATTATGAAGTTATGTTTGTAGTGCTTTCTTTCTTTTCTTTTTTGCTTGTGTAGCTTCAGTCCCAACCATCTTTTCGCCTCCCCCATAGTTAACTATTTCCCCCCTTTTTTGAGAAAAAAAAAAGAGCAAGAAAAAAAGAAAAAAAAGTATTCTATGTAGGATTCTTTTTATTTATTTTAAATTTTTTTGTGCTCTCAGTTTAAATCACTGTAGAAGTGCCCCATAATACATTTTAAATACTGAAATAAGGGTTTGTTTTTCTGAGTTATGACGGGACAGTTTTTATTTCGTTTTTTTTTTCAAACATTTTATCTACCTCACTCTTTTTTTTGTGTGTATATATATATAAAAATATACATCTCACGTTTTCTCAGCAGCTGACAATATACTGTTGAATACTGGTGACCTCATTTGTTATACAAACCACATCCTCCGGGTTTTTAGAGAAGAAGGTCACTGCTGAACACACCCAGACACACACACACAAAATCCCTTGGAGAAGAAAGTTGTTGCTGCTTTACACTCACAAATGCTTTTGTCTCTGTGGTGTGTTGTGGATTGAAAGCAGTTTTCACTTGGTTTTGAGTACAAATGAAAAGCTCCTGTCCCTCTAGTTAGAACAGGCAGGTGAAAATCCCAGGGGTACCATTTGGTGGAGTCAAACCAGGTTATCTGCTGGGATGAAGTAGGGTTTAAAGATGGGGAGCATTAACAGGTTGGCTAGCTCCTAGTCACATGTCGAATGTGGATGCAGAAGAGGTCGTCTAATCCTTTTGAAGTTCTCCAGGTGCCTCCAAACCCCTGAAAAAGATGTTGGAACCAAGTGACATCTACCTGAACATGAAGTAGACCTTTATTTCTCTGGCAGATCGGTGAAATGGGGTTCCCTAAAACCAACTTGGTGTAGGATTGGAGAGAGGAATGAGCTGGTAGGAAGACATGGTGTGTGTTTATAGGCTGAAAAACTGTTTTGACAGCTCGGATTGTTTTTCCTGAACCTCCAAATGATGTTTTGCGGTTGTGAAAACCATCAGGTGACGGAGTCCTGGCCTTCACTGATCTGCCGGTCAAGTGGTTGGTTCTCCATTCTGGCCACCATTCATACCCACAGAGTTTGTAATCGTCTCCCTCGGTTTGGGAGTCATCCAGTTGGGTTGAATCTGGATTCTCAGCCTGTATTTGGGGGTGTGCATTCTTAGCACAATCTGGAGACTCCAAGTTAAAAGGATGACTTCTGAATTATGTCATGCTCAACTAGATGATAGAAAAACTTAATTGCGTCAATATCCACCAATTGGCCTCTAAAGAGATGAAAGGCATCCTAAGGCCGTGCTTGATTCTAAAATGGGTTTTGGTAGGCAGCAGATCCTGGCTATTCTTTGCTTGATGTCCTTCTGTTCTTTCAGGTGATGTGTCTGTGTGTTCAGTGGTGGCCTCTCCTCTCTTGCACATACTAATCTCCTGTTTAGATCTTCAGATCTTTCAACTGGTTTAAGAGGATTTCCCCCCCCTCCCCAAACTGTCCATGTTATTACTTTTAGTTGTAGGTAGGTGGCTTAAAACAGGGGTCTCCAACCTTGTCAACTTTAAGACTTGTGGACTTCAACTCCCTTTGCTGGCTGAGGAATTCTGGGAGTTGAAGTCCACAAGTCTTAAAGTTACCAAGGTTGGACACTCCTGGTTTAAAATATTAGGAAAGAAAACTAACATTGCAATGCCCATCGGGACATATATTTCATAAGCATTCAGAAGTAAGGCAGTTGTGTGATTAAACACGTAGGCCTGTGTAAAAAGGTTGGGCTCACCTCAATCAAATCACCTCAATTCTTCCATAGTGTTCGGCATTCATATTTCATTCAATACCCATGTTGGTTTCCACAGATGTTTTGTATTGTTATTGCAATTTTTTTTTTGTGCGTTGCCCCGATGACATTATCTAACTGCCTTTTTTTTTTCTCTCTCCATACTGTCTTTCTGTTGATAGTGAACTCATATTGTCTATGCATGTCAAAAAAAAAATTGTGTTGGCTTGATATTGGGCACAAGGCTGCAATTTTCTGCAGGGTTTTTAAGAGATGGGAGAATTTATTTTACTTTCTGGATGGGTTTGGATTGAAATGATAACAACCTCAGTCACTGGATGTCATTGATCAAAGCATAGAAACCCGAATTGGCTTCACCAAGGAGATCAGAAAGTTAGGCCACTTGCTCCATTCATTCACAGAAGTCTCAAAAGAGCTTTTCTAAGCCCAACCAAGGGTCCATCTGTTATAAGCCCTTCATTCAAACTATGCCCCCCACCCATACCCCAGATCTCCCGGTACTTGGATGTAACAGCATTTCCAGTTTGCAATGGACAAGCCATGCTGACTGGTACACCTGTTGTGCAAATCTAGAAGTGCTTAGCTTGAATGGCCAAGCTAGTGCAGGAAATTGTAGTCTCAATGCAACTAAAGGAGGGACTTCCCTGGTTTAAGCCATTGATCCTCTGTAAACCACTTTTCATAGCAGGAGGTTGGATCTGTTACTATTCGATCGCATTGGGTGATCTTAAGGTCTTGCCATTACGAGGAGAAGGCCTTCTCTTCCACCATATTCTCTACAGCAGGGGTCTCCAACCTTGGCAAGTTTAAGACTTGTGGCTGAGGAACTCTGAGAGTTGAAATCCACAAGTCTTAAACTTGCCAAGGTTGGAGACTCCTGGTCTACAGCATCCATATGAAATCAATTCAAGACCGGTTCTGACTTTTCACTTCTCATAAGGAAAGACCCAGCTCCGTTTGCGTGGATTGCCTATTTTTACACCTTTGTATATAATACTCTGGAGATAGGGCAGCAGAGGGCAATCAATAGTTGTCCTGGCTAGAGATTATGGGAGCTCAGTCTAAAATCAGAAGATTTTTGGAAGGCTGGTTTAGACAGTAGTACCGTGTCTTGCAATTTTACTTCCAGTCCCTTTTCCTTTTGAACTATCAATAGCTGGGTACTTGCCTTCCAATCATCCAGTAAGGAGGTCAATGAACATGTATCGTGTTTGAGCCTTTGCATGGATGCTACCCAATGAAGTTTGTTAAATTTTAATGGCCCTGCATTTAAAAAAAACAAAACAAAACACCCACAATTATTCAGTTTTTAATTTTGGAGGTGGCCTTTCCTTCAAAGAATGGTCTGAGTCCCTTGGTTACCTCAATGATGTGCAGGACACAGTTTAGTTTCAGAGCGAGATCTGCTATGTCAAAATAGAACTGCTACCCACTGTTGATTTAATTTTTGAAGTCAGTATGAAGCAGAGCATTTGAGAAGGCAGGTTTCCAGTTTAGCTTCCTCCTCTGCATACGGGGCGCGGCTTCTTCCGAGGAGGGTCCCACATAAACTGAAGATTTAACTTCGTTGGCACCGACTCGCCTGTTTGATGTTACAAAGGCAGTTGAGTCCCAGGACTGGCTGCAAGGTGTGGGAACCGCTGCTTAGATCTCTGGGAAATGCGGACGGTTGCTTAGTACAATATGTTGGGTCTATGAATGACACTCCTGTTGTTGGTATAATGTTTGATATAGTTATATTTTTTAAACAAAATTCCATTCCAGTAGTTGGTGACATTTCATTGTGACTTTTGTTTTAAGTTCGTCCAAGATGTTTTCCCGTTGTCTATTCAGGTATTCATTCATGCATCTTCTGGCAGAGGGGTCACCAACTTTTTCAGGCACCATAACCACCACCCCTTCCCTTTTAAAAAAAAAAAAAAAAAAAGTTACGTTGGACAACTTTGCCCAAATCCCATTTAAAACCATCAGATTTTGCAAAAAGACGAACCAATTTAATTAAAAAAACAAATACATACATTCTTGTTTTAAGTTATGAGATGCCACGTTGGTGACCCCAGCTCTGGTCTAATTCTTCTCTCAGTGGGGGAAGATCCTTTGGCCGATCACGCAAAATTGCTCGGCGTGGAGAATGGTTACATTCCTCTCCCATTCCCAGGGAGATCAGAGCTGGGAAAATTGGCAAGACGACAGCCCTCCCTTCCCCGTTCTGTGGCTAGGATTTTTAGAACACCTGAATACGGCTAAGGATTTGATCCACCGCGGTTCATGGCATTGGATCAGCCGCGGTTCAAATCATGAGCTTTCTTTTCCTGGAGGGTGCTGAAGATACAGAACGTGTCATGGGCTTTGTTCAATGAATTATGAGTCCTGTTTGAAGGACTGGTTGGTTCCAAGTTGAAACGCTTACATGTCTTCTAATAGGTTTTAAGATCCACAAGGTCAGGAAAACACAAGTTACGGGGCAGAAGGAACACAGGTTGACCAAAGTTGAGTGTGCTTACAATTACGAGAACATCCGTGGCCAGGAATCCTAACTAATTTGGAACTTGCAAGGTTGAAGTCTAGTTCTGGAGTTCTAGATGTTCCATCGATATTAGTTCTGGAGCATTTCTGATGTGGAATCAAATAACACTAAGCAGAACTTCATACAGGCTGCTGCTGCTGCTGCTGCTTCTGATACGTTGACCCTGAGCCAAATCTCCACATGCATCTAGAACAGTGTTTCTCAACCTTGGTAGCTTGAAGATGGGTGGACTTCAACTCCCAGAATCCCCCAGCCAGCGCTGCTGGCTGGGGGATTCTGGGAGTTGAAGTCCACCCATCTTCAAGCTACCAAGGTTGAGAAACACTGATCTAGAACAAACAAGTTTGCAGATTTCTCTAAGCATCTTAATGGAAGGTAATTCCCATTGGAGTCTAGGGAAGAAATGCCCTCCATCCATGTATTTTGGAGAATTTGAAAGGGATGGATTACGTCCCTCTGGCCGTCATCTTTAACGCAAGTTCCAGGCATCTTTTTCGCACACATACGTGAAGTTGTGTGTGTGTGTGTGTGTGTGTGTGTGTGTGTGTGTGTGTGTGTGTGTAATTGTCAGCTTTGAATTCTGTATCCTTCCTATCCACTACCAATCCATTAGCATTTTTTCATTGGGGCTGTTCAGTCCAGTAGATTACGGGTAGTCAGTTGACAAAAGCTCTTGGTTTACAGAAACAAATGACACATTTTACTCCATTTTTGCAAGACTATAGTTTGTAGTTTATAAACGCTAACAATGATTTAAGGGCACTTTTCAGTGTGCGTGGTGTTTGTTTGTTTTTTTTCCAGGATACCGATGTTATTAACCTTTACCGTACGCCAAACTCAAGAGGGACCTGTGGCCACGTCTAAATCACAACTTGTGTGTTATCCCGTGTGCAACTTATGCCCAGATTGTGTTCTGTATCTTCAGTAACTCAGCCTTCCAGAGAGCTCTGGATAGATGGGATCATCCATCCATCATTTCACATTTACGGTGTTTAGATAACAGGTTGAGGGAGGGAGAGAGAGAGAGAGAAAAAAAACACCTTACTGGTTAAGAAAACGGATTGAGCACTGCTGCCGTTAAGCAGTCTCTCAGCATCCGTCTGAAACATATTTTTTGCTTGGAATTAACATTAACACCTTTGCAATAAAAGGTGGAATATGTTTGGGACTGGAATTCTGCTTGGATAATTGCTTTGTTGTTACTTAGGTCGAAAGAAGAAACCCGACAGCCTCGTCAGTCCGTGACGAGAAATGTCACTTCTGCGATTTCATTCACCGCATGGAAAAGAGAATTTGGTGTCCACCGCTTCTTGCTCCCTTCTGTGAAAATAAATAAATAAATAAATAATAATAGGTGACTTCAGAGAGTGTCTGCACGATTTATGTACATATTTAACAACTTTGAAGCTTTTTTTAAAAAAAAGTCTGTTTTCTTTTAAACGTCCCTATTTATTATAATTATTTAAGCAAAAAGCCTGAAGACGAGATCTTATTTTTTAATCTTGGAAGCAAATCTCCTTCCCCCTCTGCCTAAGTGATTTTGAGTGATTTTGTTACTTTTTTTTTTTTTCTCATGGATTTTCTGTTTTCTAAACCAGTGAGGTTTGTAAAGAAAGGTTCGGCCAGAGATCTTCTACCTCTGGGACAATACAATTCAATATAAATATAAATAAAAACCGCTTTAAAACGACACCCATGTCCTACCCCTCACCCACCCGGCACACAAACACACACACACACACAACTTGAAAGTGCTAAGGAACTGAATGCATTTACAAATAGATTTTCCAACTTAACCTTGTTTAAAATATAAACTTTTTTAAAAAATTAAAAAAAAAACCGAATAAAATAACATGCCAATTTATTACAGGAAAACTTGCTGTGTATAAATTATTCCTAAAGAAATTCCTGTGTTTATATTAAAATGAATCAGTAGATGATGGGAAAAAAAAGATCAATGTTTTTGTATATTCTGTTGTAAGAATTTATTCCTGTTGCGATATACTCTGGATTCTTTACATTATGAAAAGAAAAAAAAAAGAACTTTTTGTCTATTTTGAATGGCTGATGCTGAAGCTCCTTTAGGTTCTCTTACCCTGCTTTTTTCTAGTAGTTACAGTACTACATGATTAAGTTAAATAAAAATGGATTCTGTATGTATTTATGACTGTCGTGTTTTCTTGCTCGTCATGCAAAGAATAACTACAGGTAGTCCTTGATTTACAACCGCAAATTTTGAATCCAAAATTTATCTTTCTAAGTGAGACATTTGTTAACTGAGTTTTCTTCCATTTCACGACTTTTTCTTGCCACAGTTCAGTTGTTAAGTGAGTCACCACGGATGTTAAGTTAGTAACACGGTTGTTAAATGAATCTGGCTCCCCCCCCCGACTTTGCTTCTCAGAAGGTCACAAAGGGGATCACGTGACCCTGGGATACTAATGGTCATAAATATGAGGCAGTTTCCAAGTGTCTGAATTTGGATCACGTGACCGAAATGGTCATAAGTGTGAAAAATGGTCCTAAGTCACTTTTTTCAGTGCTGTTGTAACTTCGGTCGGTCATTAAGTGAACTGTTGTAAGTCAAGGACTACTACTGTAAAAAGTTTCATCCAAAAGTTTTCCTACCCACTTTTGGGCCAATCCCATAGATCCGTGATGGCGAACCTATGGCACGGGTGCCAGAGGTGGCACGCAGCACCCTCTCTGATGGCACGTCAGCCGTCGGCCCAGTTCAGCTCTGCTGTGCATGCGCAGGGGGCAGGGCGCATGTGCGAGGGTGGGGCATGTGCGGGGGCCACGCCACGTGCAGGATGCATGCAGAGGGCTGCATGTGCATGTGGGGGGCATGGTGCGTGCAGGGGGCACGCACATGTGGGAGCCAGCATGCATGCGGGGGCCGCGCACGCATGCATGGGGGATGGGGAATGTGCAAGGGAGCCATGCATGCATGCATAGGGGGGACATGCGCAGGGGCTGCACGCGCATTGCATCTTGGGGGGTTTGGGCATGCATGCGCTCGGTCCGGAAAAGGTTAGCCATCACCGCCATAGGTCTTCCCTTCGGAATACACTAATTTAATTTCCTGAAATTCAATATTTCCCTTTATACTTATGGTTTCCCACAGCTATTTAAAACGTTAGTACTCTACCCTAGGAGAGGATGGTTTAAATTAGTATTTCTCAATCTTGGCAACATTGAAGAGATGCGGATTTCAACTCCCAGAATTCCCCAGGCAGAATTCTGGGACTTGAAGTCAAGGCATTTTAAAGTTGCCAAAGTTGAGAAAACATTGATTTAAATCCCATCCAACCCAGACCACTAATCGCATCCATTGGAGCCATCACATTCCATGGTTTCAGAGCAGAATTTTCTTGGCATTCGACATGGGATGTTTAAATCCATACGCAATATATGCACTACCTGGGAAGCTGCAACATAATTAGAGGTGGTATTCAACTGGTTCAGATCGGTTCGCCTGAACTGGTAGCGGAAATCACAGGTGGGCCTGCCCACCTGCCTCGGCTCTATGCCATCCTATTTAGGCATGTTTTTGAGGCTGGGCACATGCGTGGAAGGCGCGCATGCAAGCAAATTGCCTGTGCGGAAGACATGCGCCGGCGGATCGGGTGCATACAAAGCGAGCATCGGCGTGCACGGCAAACTGGTAGCAACATAATGACAAACCCACCGCTGAACACAATTGTGCACTTTCAGAGTTTGTTTTTGATTGAGGATAACACAAAATTGCCTCTTTTAATTTCTTCAAAGCCTAATTTTCCTCTTTGAATCTTTTCAGTGGATCTCTGCTTTGTCTTGTTCCGTTGTGGGGACGTGGATAAAGAGAGATATTGGAATATTTGGATATAAGGGAAACGCTACATTTCTCCTTTCATTATATCTACCTGCAAACTTCAGAAGTTGGAGCTTCACCACTGGATGCTTTCAAGAAGAGACTGGACTGCCATCTGTCAGAAATGGTGTAGGGCAGGAGTCGGCAACCCACTGCTCTGGAGCCGCATGTGGCTCTTATATCCTTCTGCTGCTGCTCCGTTGCTGGTTGGCTTCACAATTGATAGGGCTTTCGATTAGGACAGGTAGAGGAAAAATGACGCCACGCTAGGAGGAGACTCTATGGTGGGGGAACCGGACTTCCAGTCGGCTCCAGAATTGAATGGCGAGTTTCCGGTTAGGACCTTTGTGGCTCTTTGAGTGTTTAAGGTTGCCGACCCCTGGCATAGGGTCCTGCCTGGGCGGGGGGTTGGACTAGATGTCCTTCCAACTGTTAATCTGAAATCAGTCACAATTAACCAGTGGAACAGCTTGCCTCCAGAACTTGTGGGTGCTTCAACACTGGAGATTTCTAAGAAGAGACTGGACAGTCACTTGTCTCTTAATTGTATAGGGTTTCCTGCTTGAGCAGAGGGTTGGAGTAGAAGACCTCCAAAGTCCCTTCCAACTCTTGTTATTCTGTAACTTATCTCCGTTTTGGCAGTATTTGCTTCCTTAGGTTGCATCAGAAGTTGCAAAACAGCCAGCAGCTTAAAACAGGCTTGGAAATTGTGTGAAGATTGCAGGTAATCCTTGACTTAACAACAATTTGTTTAGTGACCGTTCAAAGTTACAACGGCAATGAAATGCCTACAGCGGAAGACCGGATTGCAAAATTTAACTGAACTGGTAGAAATGGCAAAAATTGACCAGTTTGGACAGAGAAAAATCAAAACTTTTTTTGAAAGACTGTAAACCTGATATGGATATTTTGTTGACAGAAGAAAAAACAACATTGATATATTAGAGTTTTGGAGATTAAAAATGAGTTTGGGAAAAATATTAAGATGATAATTACTCGATAGCTTAGAAGGGAAGCTGGAAGGCACAATTACATTTCCCCCCTTAATTTCTTGTTTATTTCTTATTTTCTATCTCTTCTGTATATTTTAGCACATTGTAAATTTGTGGGTATGTGTATAGAAACCAGCCTTGGCAGCACAGCCTTCCAGATGTTGACATAGCCCTCCAGATGTTGAAAACTGGTATCTCTCGGCAGGGGCAGAAGTGGTTGAGATGCTGAACAGTACAATTCAGTGACACCAAGACCGTGGAAGTTTTTCTTCTTATTATTAATATTATAAAAATATAAATCAAAATAAAGAGAGCAGAAAAAATGGGAAAGAGAAAGAAGGAAATGAAAGGTATAAGTGAAAGGGGAAAAGAAGAAGAAAAGCATTGACATCCAACTGTTTTTAGCACAGTAAAATACAAAATGTAATCGGCAAAACCCAGTCAATATATAATTTCTTTTTCCTGTGTAAAGCACAAAGTCCAGAAGTGATTGTTGAATAGAAACAAAACTGGATATATTCTTTTCTCTAATTATCACAGTCAATTTTGCCATCTTGATTGACGCCATCGAGAGTGGTGGGTTGCCCCTGGTTCGGACCAGTTTGTAAGAACTGGTAGTAAAACCGGCAGGAAGCCCCACCCACTGCCCCGGATGTCATCATCAGCGATTTGTGCATGCGCAGAAGCTTCTGCACATTGCGAGTGCACGCGATCCCGTTGCGAACCAATAGTAAAGGTAAGTAGAACCCATCCCTGGCCATCGACATATCCTTCCATTTCTGCTTACAGAATTTTTCTGTATAAAATTGCTGCAGACCTTGGAAGCTTCTTCATCCACGTTTAAACTAATGAACTGAAGCTCTGGAAATTCTTTGGCAACTACGGTGGATTTGTGTTTTTGTTTTTAAAAGCAAGAATATTCTGATTCATGATGCTTGAGGCCATTTAGCTACCTGGCAGCTGCTAGGGCAATTTCCAAGATATTTTTCCAAGAGTCGCCAGAAGTAAAACCTTCTGCGGTGACTGTCAGCGTTGATGTGATTGAAGTTGCAGGGAGCGTTTAAATGGGGAGGGAACTTGTCATCTTCCAAAGATGGCCAAATCAGAGTTTTCAACATCTCCAGATGGTTTCAATCCTTGCAAGATGATACAGGTAAGACGTTCGTTGCAGTTTGGGAAAGCAGGAACGAAGAGTCTGGAAAAGATTGATGTACCCTGTTTCCCCCAAAATAAGACATCTCCTGATAATAAGCCCAATCGGGCTTTTGAGCACATGGCAATAAGGCCAAGCGCTTATTTCAGGGTTCCAAAAAAATACAAGACAGGGTCTTATTTTCGGGAAAACACGGGGATTCCAAAAAATGAAAAGTAAGGGACAATTGCTCTTGATCTCAGATGACCGATTCAGTCTTCAATCCAGACGTCAAGAAGCATGTCAAGAGTGACTGCTATTTTGAGACAATCCAGGAACAAAATACAGGACACAGAGGTTTTGTCATTACAAACAGTGGTTTATATACAAGACTTCTATATACAGACTTACATGTGCTAAGCAAAGCCAGGCAATCAATCAATCTTCAACTCTTACATGGAAAACTACAAAGCAGATAGAACACAAGGAGGAGAGAGATACGCCTTCTCATGGCCTCCCTTATATAGACAGCTTCTTAAAGGGCAATAACCCTGCTGACTCATTCTCAGTCTTAAAGTGGCTGGTCAGCTTTAAATCTTCATTACCCTGACACTCCTCCCATTTAAAGCTGAACAGCAGAATGCCTTCACATATTCATGATGCTTTCTATTTCTATTATGTCTGTGCCTCTTGCTTTGGTTCCTACTCTCATTGCGACACACGTCATTGTTACTATAGCTGCTGGACAGTGGCTAGTCAGCTTTAAATCTTCATACTTTAAATCTTCATACTTACGAGACCGCCTTCTGCCACCAATAGCCTCCCACCGGCCAGTACGCTCGCACAGAGTGGGCCTCCTCAGGGTGCCGTCCGCCAGACAATGTCGGCTGGCGACCCCCAGGGGGAGAGCCTTCTCTGTGGCGGCGCCAACCCTCTGGAACAACCTCCCCCCAGAGATACGTACAATAACAGACCTCCGGATCTTTCGTCGGGCCCTGAAAACCTATTTATTTCAACTAGCTGGGCTGGCTTGAGTTAAATTTTAAATTGGGTTGTTTTAATTTACGGCCAAAATATTTAATTATTTTAAACTGTTTTTAAATTTTGTATGTTCTGTTTTTTACTTTGGCTGTTCACCGCCCTGAGTCCTGTTTGGAGAAGGGCGGTATAGAAATGGAAACAAACAAACAAACAAACAAACAAATAAATAAATTACCCTGACAAAGTGACTACATAACAGATGGCATGACAACAGACAAAGCCAATTCCATGGAAATAAATAACAGAGTAACCAAGTTGGAGGGGACCTTGGAGGTCTTCTAGTCCAATCTCCAGCTCAAGCAGGAGACCTTATGCCAGAGGTGAAATGCTCCCGGTTTGGATCGGATCGCCCAATCCGGTAGCAATGGCGGCAGATGGTTTGGAGAACCTGTAACAAAAATCCCTGCCCACCCCCCAAGCTCAGCTGAGCCGCGCGATCATCAGAGGCTTTTTTTTTTTTTTAATTTTAAAAGCATTTTTTCTACAACCTCTTCGGCCGAAAAAATGCTTTTAAAAGTAAAAAAAAAAAAAAAGCCTCTGATGATCATGCGGCTCAGCTGGGATCGTCAGAGGCTTTTAAAAGCATTTTTTCTACAACCTCTTCAGCCAAAGAGGTTATAGAAAAAAATGGTTTTAAAAGGAAAAAAAAAAGTTGGCCACGCCCACTCAGTCACATTATTTATTTATTTATTTATTTATTTATTTATTTATTTATTTATTTATTTATTTATTTATTTATTTATTTATTTATTTATTTATTTATTTATTTATTGGTTCGATTTATATGCTGTCCTTCTCCGGAGACTCAGGGCGGCTTACAATGCGTTAAGCAATAGCCTTCATACTTTTGTATATACCTGCTTAGTAGGGCTTTCGGCCCCCCCAAGCGGTGTCCTTTTTTATACAAACTCATCTTATTGCCCCCACAATCCGGGTCCTCATTTTACGTACCTCAAAAGGGTGGAAGGCCGAGTCAACCTTGAGCCTGGTGAGATTTGAACTCGCAGTAATTGCAGGCAGCTGATGCTACTTAACAGCACTTTAGTCTGCTGCGCCACCAAGGCTCTTACATTACCACCACCCCCCCAAGCCACAGAACCAGTAGTAACAAATTTTACTTTTCACCACTGCCTTATACAATATCGGATAGCTGGCTTTCCTGTCTTTTCTTAAAAACCTTCAGTGATGGAGCACCCAAAACTTCTGGAGGCAAGTCATTCCACTAGTTATTTATTTTTATTTATTTTATTTTATTTGTATACCGCCCTTCTCCCACAGGACTCAGGGCGGTGAACAGCCGTGGTAAAACATAACATATAAAATTTAAAAGCAGTTTAAAAAACATTAAATAATTTTGGCTATCCATTTAAAACAATCTGGGTTAAAACCAAATACAAATTAAAATCGAAGGGATGGGATCAAGCCAGCCCGGCTAGGTGAAAAAGATGTGTTTTCAGGGCCCGACGAAAAGTCCGGAGGTCTGGTATTGTGCGTATCTCTGGGGGTAGGTTGTTCCAGAGGGCAGGTGCCGCCACAGAGAAGGCTCTCCCCCTGGGGGTCGCCAGCGGACATTGTCTGGCCGACGGCACCCTGAGGAGTCCCTCTCTGTGGGAGCGTACTGGCCGGTGGGAGGCTACTGGTGGCAGAAGGCGGTCTCGTAAATAATTGTTCTCACTGTTAGGAAGTTTCTCCTTAATTCCCGTTTGCTTCTCTCCTCGGTTAGTTTCCATCCTTGCTTCTTGTCTGGCCGCCTGGTGCTTTGGAAAATAGATTGACTCCCTTTTCTTTGGGGCAGCGCCTCAAATATTGGAACGCTGCTATCGTATCATCTCTAGTCCTTCTTTTCTCTAGACTAGGCATACCCAGTTCCCGCAACTGTTCTTCATAAAAAACACTTTGGAGATGTTCTTCATATGTTTTAGCCTCCAGCCCCCCAATAATTTTTGTCATTTTTCTCTGCCCTCTTTCCATAATCTCAGCATCTTTTTAATAATGTGGTGACCAAAACTGGACTCAGTCTTCCAAGTGTGGTCTCACTAAGACTTATAAAAGCAGTACTACTCCTTAACGTGATAAGTGTTTGAGAATGAGAAAAACACACACTTCATAGACTCAAAAGTTCCCAGGAATGGTGCCTGTATCCATAAAACAGACATCTGCTACTTTGGAAAAAGATTATGACAAATCTAAATAAAACACAGGTAGTCCTCAGTTTACAAACACAATTTGAGCCCAAAATTTATGTGGCTAAGTGAGACATTTGTTAAGTGAGCTTTTACCCCATTTTACGACTTTTCTTGGCACCTTTGTTAAGTGAATCAGATTAACATAGTTGGAAGGGACCTTGAGGGTCATCTAGTCCAGCCCCCCGCTCAAGCAGGAGACCCTATATCATTTCTGACCGATGGCAGTCCAGTCTCTTCTTGAAAGCTTCTAGGGAAGAAGCTCCCACAACTTCCAAAGGCAACTTCTGTTCCATGGGTTGATTGCTCTCACTGTCAGAAAATTTCTCCTTATTTCCAGGTTGAATCTCTCCTTGATCAGTTTCCATCCATTGTTCCTTGTCTGGCCTTCAGGTGCTTTGGAGAATAGCTTGACCCCCTCCTCTCTGGGGCAGCCCCTCAAATATTGGAAGACTGCTATCATGTCTCTCCTGGTCCTTCTCTTCACTAGACTAGCCGTGCCCAGTTCCTGCAACAGTTCTTCATATGTTTTAGCCTCCAGTCCCCTCATCATCCTGGTTGCTCTTCTCTGCACTCTTTCTAGATTCTCAACATCTTTTTTATAGTGTGGGGACCAAAACTGGATGCAGGACTCTAGGTGTGGCATTACTAAGGCTTTATAGAATGGTATTAGTACCTCCCTTGATCTTGATTGTATCCCTCTGTTAATGCAAGTTAGGATTGCATTGGTTCTGAACGAACTGAATGAACTGCCGTGAGCTGAGGACTTTCTGTAATAAAATGCAACCGAGTTTCCTTCGTGCCTAAGGCAGGACAAGAGCTCAAAGCTTTTTTTTTTTTATTAAATATTTTATTAGTCTTAAAAGTTTTAAATATTGAATTTGTGAGTGTAATATAGGTTTACTAAATATATGTATAGCTGTTTAGGAAGTAAAATACTGTATACTTGATATATAATGAAATAGGAGATATGTAAATTTGTATATAGATTAAGGAATATATTACTTATTCATTTGAATTTGACGCAAATGTTAGAAACCAGAGACGTTGAGCAATGTCCATCGTTTTACTTCCAAAACTTTTTTTAAGAGCTCAAAGCTTTAAAATGAGTTTCTAACCTTGTGCTTCCCATCAAACCAAACACTTGTTGAACATGTGCCTGTTTAATAACATAAAACGTCCAATAAAATCAGAGTGCACACAAGTAGTTTCAAGAAGTTCAGAGACACAGAAGCCATTTTTGTCATCAAGTGGGTGTAGGAAGAAATATCTTTCTGGGTTCAGCTCCAAGTGGGGAAAAAGACACTGGAAACATGGAGACTGCTTGGAAAGATGGTTTAATGGTGGACAGGATCACATGGTTTGAGTTCCTGAACAGAAAAGGGGGTGAGAAGTAGTGAGTCCCTGGGTTTTATGCCCTCTCTGGCTTTGAACTTCCTCAGGCACAGGAAGAGTATCCTGATTGGCTGTCAGACCCCCAGGGGGTGGGGGTCTTAGCTAGCCTTGCTGGCTGATGTAATCGCCCCAGGTGCCATGTGGTGAGTTTCTGTTGCTAGATGGGTCCTATTGTGTTGCAGATGATGGTCCATTTACAAAGATTGAGTTTCTGCCTCTGACCCATTGACAAAGGGTGGGGGCAGGAAGATGGGAGCTGCTTCGTCTTTAAAACATGCTTCTCCATTTCTCATCCCGGGAAACATAATATTCTGCCTTTTTAATATTTCCCAAAATATTTCATTCCTCTAGGAAAGGGGTGGGTGCTAACTTCTTACATGGGAATGGGGAAAAAAAACCAACATGAAAAACCTGGCAGGATGGCATGGGAAGTGATAGCGAGGATGTTTTTCCTGTTACAGATGTGTGAATGGGACAAAGTAAATTCCTGAGTAAATTGCTGCAATATCCTCCTTGCAGTAACACTGATTAGCTCAGCTCAATAAACTGTTTGATCCTTGCTGGCAGAGTAAACACATTAGAACAGGGCCAGCTGTGTTGTTCCCGGGGGCATTAAAAGGACAACTGATAATCCATGCCATCCTTCAAGAAGTATTTTATTTTGTCTCCTAGAAACTACTCAGATCCTGTTGGGTGAGTGGCCGGCTAACCAATTTTGAACTCTCTTTCTGCTTCTCTGCAAGAAATCAAGGAGAAAGGCTCACGACGGTTGCATGGAGGACCTCCAAGGGCCCTTCCCATTCTCTTGTTCGGGCCCTTCGGCCAACTTCCAAAGCTGTGTTCAAATAAAAGCTGCAATATTTAACGGAACACCTAGGATGAGGTTGAAATTTATTTATTTTTATCAACCAAAAGAATGGATTCTTTGGATGTAATATAGAGATGGGCTATAGGAAGTTAGCACCCATCCCTCTCCTAGAAGAATGAAATATTTTAGGAAATATTAAAAGGGCAGAATATTTCCCCTAAAAGGGAGGCAGAAACTCAGCCCCCCCCATCTTTGTCAATAAGCCATGAAGGCCTGGCCCAGTCTATTCTTACATAACAAAGATCTACCTCCTTCAGGCAGAGCCATAGTAGGAATTGCCCAAAGCCCTTTCATTACATCATCACCCAGCATGGCTCAACCAAGCTTGGGACTCAAAAACACAACCTACAGAGTTGCCCCTGCATGGCCCCATGGGAGTCTGACAACCAATCAGTATACAAGCTCAAATTCAAAGCCCAACAGAGGGTATAAATCTCTCTCTCTCTCATCCATGTGCTTTTTGTCCACAAAACCATGTGGTCCTGTCCATCATTAAACCATTAAACCATCTTTCCAAGTAGCCACCATGTTTCCAGTGTCTTTCTCCCCACTTGCAACTGAACCCAGATGGACCAACACTACAACTACACGGGAGCTACCTGGCGCTCTCATATAACACCTCTCCTGCGTCAGCTGCACTGGCTCCCAGTGGTCTTCTGGGTGCGCTTCAAGGTGTTGGTTATCACCTTTAAAGCGCTCCATGGCATAGGACCTAGTTATCTTCGAGACCACCTGCTGCTACCGACGGCCTCCCATCGACCTGTGCGCTCCCATAGAGAGGGCCTCCTCAGGGTGCCATCAGCCAAACAATGTAGGCTGGTGACCCCCAGGGGGAGGGCCTTCTCTGTGGGGGCACCTACCCTCTGGAATCAGCTGCCCCCAGAGATAAGGAGAATCCAAGACCTCGGTGCCTTCCGCCGTGCCCTTAAAACTTTCTTTTTCCAGCAAGCCGGGCTGGCCTAACACTTTTTAAATGTTTTAATTGGTTTGTTCTGTTTTTAATTATGGGGCCAAATTTATATATATCTTTTAATGGTACTTTAATATTTGTAGTCTATGTTTTTACGTGGCTGTACACCTCCCTGAGTCCTTAGGGAGAAGGGCGGTATACAAATTCAAAAATAAACAAACAAACAAACAAACAAACAAAGGAGAAACTTCCTAACAGTGATAACAATTAATTAGTGGACTGTCTTGGCTTCAAAAGTTGTGGATGCTCCATCACTGGAAGCTTTTAAAAAGCGACTGGATAGTCCCTTGTCTTGAGTGGCATAGGGTCTCCTGCTCAATTAGGGGGCTGGACTAGAAGACCTCCAAGGACCTTTCCAACTCTATTATTCTATGTTCTGCTAGTACTGCTATTATTATTAATTTAATAAACTTGCATGTTGCCCTACTGTCAATAATTCATTCCTTTCTTTCTGTTCAAAGAGAGAAAACTTAAATATTTCACACAAAAGCAACGTTTTTGTTTCTGTAAATATGTGACAGTAAATAAAAAAAAAAGCATTAAAAGTATTGCCTATTTTCTTATGCATTTGTAAATTGATACCTAGGCTAGTTTTGAAGCATTAACAGTCTAGGCACTTTCAGAAATGTTTTCTGTACAGCTAGATGCCAATAATAAATTCTGAAAAGGATATGCAGAGTCCTATTTGAGTCATTCGGGATTTCTGTGCCGCAGAGAACGTCTTTTATTTCTAATTGTTTTGAAGCTGGATTTTCAGTCAGGAGCTAAGAAGAAGAAGGAACGGGTTCTGGGTTTGAGAAGGCAGAATGCGGAAGGAGTTAAATAGCCAATAATTCCAGAGATGTGCATAATTAAAATGATCTCACTTCAATATGAAACCAGCCCCTGTTTTGGTAAAGTGTTTTTACCCTGACCAATAGGGGAAAGGACATTTGGAACAGATGGTTAGAGAATATAATACGAGCAGCTGTAGCCGACTGGGCTACCAATGGTGACGGCAAAGGACCATTGCTGTGGAGAGCTGAAAGGTTTATTTGGGAATCTGAGTTAAATTGGATTGGATACCGAGGTGGGTTTCCCATAATTTTACTGTTGTGACCGAGGCCCAAGTAGTGATTACCAAACACAATTCGGTCCTCCACGAACTTATTTTATTAAAACAGCTGAGAATGAATTCATTCTCAGCTTAGTCCAAAACAAAATTCTTAATAATCAGTCCCTCAGCCTTATCACCAACCTTTGATGTCTTTGGCAACCTGCCAAAGGCTTTTCTTGGCAAAACCCCCACAAAGTTCAAGAGACGCTGACAAGAAGCACTGGAATCAACGTCGCTTTTCTACAAAGAATCCAACAGGCTCGTTGCTGCTCTTTTAAGCCTTATGGGAGGGGCCAATCATCTCCTGGCCTTACTCCTGAGTCGTCCTTTTTGCTTCAGCTGCTCTTGCCTTCTGGCAGCTCTTCGCGTGCATGCACTAGGAACAGGCTCCTCCTGTTCCTCTGCCTCTCTGCTGTCTGCCTCTGGAGGCTTCGGAGTTTGCGCATCGCTCTCAGATGGCCCTGTCCCCATCTCTGCCTCTGATGCAGAGCCCTTGTCCGGGCCTTCTCCAGACTCCAGGACTGGCCCAGGTTCTTTCTCAGCCTCATCGCTGTCCGACTCCGCTTCCAGCTCCGCAGGCTGCTGGCGGATCACAACATTTACCACCGGTTCGCTGTGCACCGAAAATGTGAGTGTGCATGCGCTTTGCTTGCGGGCGCGGCTTGTACATATGCGTGCAGCTTAGAAAACGTGGCTAAATAGGACGGCATAGCGCCAGTGCGGATGGATGGGCCCACCCGCAGGTCACCACTGAATTGGTTGAATATCACCACTGATTGGATATGAACATCGTGGTTTTTATAGCCACGGTGGCACAGTGGTTAAGAGTGCATTACTGCAGGCTACTTCAGCTGATCACCGGCTGCCAGCAGTTTGGCAGATCGAATCTCACCAGGCTCAAGGTTGACTCAGCCTTCCATCCTTCTGAGTTCGATAAAATGAGGACCCAGATTGTCGGGGGCAAGAGGCTGACTCTGTAAACCGCTTTGAGAGGGCTGTAAAAGCACTGTGAAGCGCTATATAAGTTTAAGTGCTATTGTTATTGCCCTTCCTTCCTTCCTTCCTTCCTTCCTTCCTTCCTTCCTTCCTTCCTTCCTTCCTTCCTTCCTTCCTTCCTTCCTTCCTTCCTTCCATGGTGCACAGTGGTTAGAATGCAGTATTGCAGGCAAACTCTGCCCACTGCCAGCAGTTCAATCCTGACTGGCTCAAGACTCACTCAGGCTACATTTGCTGATCACCGGCTGCCAGCAGTTTGGCAGATCGAATCTCACCAGGCTCAAGGTTGACTCAGCCTTCCATCCTTCCGAGGTCGATAAAATGAGGACTTAGATTGTTGGGGGCAAGAGGCTGACTCTGTAAACTGCTTTGAGAGGGCTGTAAAGCACTGTGAAGCAGTATATAAGCCTAAGGGCTATTGCTATTGCTAGTGCTATAGGTAAACCTTCAGGGGGGAAAAATTGTCTTCTTTTAGCCAGTAAAGATAGTCCTCGACTTACAACAGTTTGTTTAGTGACCGTTCAAAGGCACAGAAAAAAGTGACTTATGACCGTTCTTCACAGTTACGACTTTTGCAGCCTCCCCATGAATGTGGGATCAAAATTCAGATTTTTGACATCTGGTTCATACTTATGACTGTTGCTGTGTCCCAAGGTCATGTGATCCCCTTTTGCGACTTTCTGACAAGCAAAGTCCATGGGGAAAGCCTGATTCGCTTAACAACCGGGTTACTAACTTAACCACTGCAGTGCTTCATTTAACAACTTGGCAAGAAAGGTCGTAAAATGGAGCAAAACTCACTTAACAATGGTCTCAATGAACCACAGAAATGTTGGGCCCAATTGCAGTCGTAAGTCGAGGCCTACCTGTACGGACTTATCTGCTCTTTCACCCAAACCTTGTGCTGAAAATAGCATATAGCATACAGACTATTTCCAAATGGAAAATAACTCCCTACAGTATTGCAACCTGCTGGGAAAATCAGATTCTATCTCCGTGGGATTTTAAAACAAGAGCCTCTGCAGTCTCCCTTTTATCTCTATGCTCAGCCTCTTCTGAAAGTGTCTGTTGACATCGGGGCTTTTCGCCCTTAAGTCTATTGCCCCAAGGTTGAAGGACTCGTTATCATTAAAAAAAAAAAACCTGCCTAGGAATCCTGCCTCCCAGCTCAGGCTCCAAGGGGGTAGCAATTTCATGTCAAATTTCAACTTTTAAGTTTTACAAGCATAAGATTTTAAAAAAACCGATGAAGCAAGAGAGAGGGTGCTATCACACTGATACTTGAAGGAATGAATATGCTTCTGTCTCTCTCTCCTCCCTATCTGTCTGTCTATCTAATCTCTATTCATCCATCATCTATCTATCTATCTATCTATCTATCTATCTATCTATCTATCTATCATCTATCTATCTATCTATCTATCTATCTATCTATCTATCTATCTCTATAATCTATTTTATTTATCTATCATCCATCCATCCATCCATCTCTATTATCTATCTTATCTATCATCTATCCATCTATCCATCCATCCATCCATCCATCCATCCATCCATCCATCCCTCTATCATCTATCCTATCTATCTGTCTGTCTGTCTCTGTTTCTTTTCTCTCTCTCTCATCTATCAATCTATCCATCCATCCATCCCTCTCTGTGGGGGCACCCACTATCTGGAACGAGCTCCCCCCGGAGATACGGAGGATCCCGGATCTGCGCACTTTCCGCCGTGCTCTTAAGACCCTCTTATTCCAGCAAGCCGGCCTGGCCTAATTTTCTCCCCTTTCTTTTAAATTTTTAAACTGAAATTTTAATTTGTTTTAAATTATTGGGATTTTTAATTGTCTTGGGCTAAATTATTTAATTTGGTTTTAAATTGTTTCTAACTTTTGTATTTATGTATTTTATTCTGTGCCTGTTCACCGCCCTGAGTCCTTCGGGAGTAGGGCGGTATATAAATTTAATAAAACATAAAACATAAAACATATCATCTATCCTATCTATCTATCTGTCTGTCTGTCTGTCTGTCTGTCTGTCTGTTTGTCTGTCTCTGTTTCTTTTCTCTCTCTCTCTCATCAATCTATCCATCCATCCATCTCTATCATCTATCCTATCTATCTATCATCTATGTATCTATGTATCTATGTATCTATGTATCTATGTATCTATGTATCTATCTATCTATCTATCTATCTATCTATCTATCTATCTATCTATCATCTACCTACCTACCTATATTTGTAGCACCAGCAAGCGATAGCTTCTTCCTATAATGCTAAATATTCTTGCCACTCCTGCTGTTAGAAATAAAGGGATCTGTGCAGCCCACACTGTTTCCAAACAGGATTACCTCTCCCCCATGGAGCTCCCGATGCAAAAAAAAAATGAGCCGGATAGGAAAGAGAGCCAATGAAAGAAAAGTAACTTTGCCGACATCAAAGTATCCGGAGACAAAAAGACAATTGATTTTCTGGGATGATGTGATTAATACACATTTTACCTGATGCGACTGGAAGATTACAAGCTGTACCTCTTCCCTTTAATTGCTGTTTTACAACTTCCCACTAAATGTGGTTCTCTGCAAGGTGACGTGGTTTTTATAGTGCATATTTGCCAGCTGAGATAACGCCGGGGACGCTGGTTGGTAACTTCAAGGGGCAGATCAAGGGAGTCTAGGAGGAGGTAAACAAGTGTATAAGTAAAGAGCTGTTTTTTTCCCCTTCAACTACTACATCATTACGGTAATGATCAGTTACTTGATCTCAGTGAGAAACGAAAGGAGTAGGAAGTAAGAGGCAAAAATAAGGTCCTGCATAAGAATAAACACAGATCTAGGTTGTTATAAAGGTAAAGGTTGCTCTCACACATATGTGCTAGTCGTTCCCGACTCTAGGGGGCGGTGCTCATCTCCGTTTCAAATCCGAAGAGCCAGCGCTGCCCAAAGACGTCTCCGTGGTCATGTGGCTGGCATGACTCAACACCAAAGGCGCACAGAACGCTGTTCCCTTCCCACCAAAGGTGGTCCCTATTTTTCTACTTGCATTTTTTACCTGCTTTCGAACTGCTAGGTTGGCAGAAACTGGGACAAGTAACGGGAGCTCACCCCGTTAGGCAGCACTAGGGATTCGAACCGCTGAACTGCCGACCTTTCGATCGACAAGCTCAGCGTCTTAGCCAATGAGCCACCGCGTCCCTTGTTTTAGGTTGTTTTAGCTTTTATCAAATGCAGATGGCTCCCCCCCCTCACCTTCTGGGTCTTTAGCTTCTATGATGAACAATACTGATTAAGATTTTAACAGCCTTCGGTCTTATCGATAATACAGGTAGCCCTTGAGTTACAATCATCTATTTAGTGACCATTTGAAGTTACAAGGGCACTGAAAAAGAGTGATTGTTTCTCACACTGATAACTGTTGCAGCATCCTCATGGTCATGTGATCAAAATTCAGACAATCAATCAATCCATCTGATTCAATTCCAAGCCAGGAGAAAAACACTGGAAACATGGAGGCTGATTGGAAAGATGGTTTAATGATGAACAGAACCACCGAGCACGTGTGATTCTGGGTAGCTGACCACATGGAGCTGAGAGTGAGGGGTTTTTATACCTTCTCTTGGGCTTTGAACTTGAGCTTCCTGTTCCTGTGCAAGAACATATATTCTATTGGTTGTTGTCAGACTCCCTTGCCGTTATGCAGGGGTCATAGCTGGCTCTACGGGCAAAGTACAAATCCTGGGTGTTTGTCTGAGCTAAGTTTGGTTGAAGTTTCTGAGGGTGATGCAATGAAGGAGTGTTGGGCAATTCCTATTGTGGCTGAGGGCTAATCCTAC
Organism: Pituophis catenifer annectens; assembly: GCF_029215685.1. Lineage (NCBI taxonomy): Eukaryota > Metazoa > Chordata > Lepidosauria > Squamata > Colubridae > Pituophis > Pituophis catenifer. Next base: position 4,972,672 of record NW_027256894.1, read on the forward strand.
CTTTGTTGGATTTTGGGTGAGGGTATTTGCTTATGAATAGAGCTATCTGTCTCTTTATCTCTTAAGTGCTGACATCTGCTGTTGGCTATTCAGGAAGGTGGGGGCTGCTTTCCAAGAGCATGTTTCTCCCTTTAGGGAAATATAATATTCTGCCTTATTAATATTTCCTAAAACTTTTCATTCTTTCCTGTCAGGAAATTCCTCCTTATTTCTAGGTTGAATCCAGGGGTAAAATGCTCCCGGTTCAGACCGGATCGCCCGATCTGGTAGCAATGGCAGCGGGTGGTTCGGAGAACCGGTAGCAAAAATTCCTGGGCCCCCCCATGTCCAGCTGAGCCACATTATAATCAGAGGCTTTTCTTTTTACTTTTAAAAGCATTTTTTCTACAACCTCTTCCGACGAAAAAATGCTTTTAAAAGAAAAAAAAAAGCCTCTGAGGATCACACGGCTCAGCTGGGATCATCAGAAGCTTTTCAAAGCATTTTTTTCTGCAACCTCTTGGCCAAAGAGGTGGTAAAAAAAATGCTTTGAAAAGTCTCTGATGATCTGAGCTGAGTTGCCTGATTGGCAGAGGCTTTTCAAAGCATTAGAAAAAAATGCTTTGAAAAGTTAAAAAAAAAAAGTTGGCCACGCCCACCCAGTCACATTAACCCCCCCAAGCCATGCCCACAGAACCAGTAGTAACAAATTTTACATTTCACTCCTGGTTGAATCTCTCCTTGATTAGTTTCCATCCATTATTCTTTGTGTGGCCCTCAGGTGCTTTGGAAAATAGGTTGACCCCCTTCATCCTCTCTGTGGCAGCCCCTGAGATATTGGAAGACTGCTATCCTGTCTCCCCTGGTCCTTCTCTTCACTAGACTAGCCAGGCCCAGTTCCTGCAACCGTTCATCGTATGCTGCCATTGCTTGCCATAGGAAAATACTGCCTTAATTTTAGGGTTTTATAACTATGTAAAAAATGTGTTCCGCATTTTATGTGATTCGATATTCTGTTCTCCGATGCGGTCATTGACTTCAATAAAGTTAGATTTGCCACCAGCAAATCATCATATTCATCAAGTCCAAAGAACGGGACATCACTTTCATGAGTCACAAAGCAGCAAAGAAGTCTATATAGGTAGTCCTTGACTTACAACCATTTGCTTTGTGACCGTCTGAAGTTACAGCAGCATTGATATAAAAGTGATGTAGGTACCACTCATTTTTGCACTTACAACTATGATGTCACCCCTGAAGCTGAGCTGACTGAAGCCATTTTGGAACTTCAGTGTTGCCACACTGGAGCTGGAGGGATAGGGAGCGGGGAATAGAAATAGCTGGAATTTTGTAGCCAAAACATAATACTTTCTCTTGGGAACCAAGGACATTCTCACACCCGGTTGGAGAGAGAGGAGGAGTGATGTTACCAGGCAACCAGCCGGCACCTTGATTGGACCATGTTTAGTTTAGTTTATTTAATTTGACCATGTAACGGATTGTTTTGGGAAAGGGAAAAACTTTTACTTTTAATTAGATGAACACCACGGGAACCTTCAGAGTCGGTTTTCACCAGAATTGTGCCAATATGATATATATAAATAAAACTATTATTTGAGCAATCTATCTGCCTTGGAGTTTTGTTTGCTACGGGTGTATTACTTGGAACCCTGACATTAAACTGACTCTCTTAAAATTTTCTGCTCCAGTCAGAGTGGCTCTCCGGTGGTCCTGAGCCCCGGCTGCTACCCTTCCTACTTCCTACCCACTCTATTCCATTCTCTCTCATTCTATTCTATTCTATTCTATTCTGTTCTGTTCTGTTCTGTTCTGTTCTGTTCTCTTCTATTCCATTCTCTCATTCTATTCTATTCTATTCTATTCTATTCTATTCCATTCCATTCCATTCCATTCCATTCTCTTATTCTATTCTGTTCTATTCTATTCTATTCTATTCCATTCTCTCTTATTCTATTCTGTTCTATTCTATTCTATTCTATTCTATTCTATTCTATTCTATTCTATTCTATTCTATTCTATTCTATTCTATTCTATTCTATTCCATTCCATTCCATTCCATTCCATTCCATTCCATTCCATTCTCTTTTTCTATTCCATTCCATTCTCTCTCATTCCATTCCATTCCATTCCTTATTCCTTATTCCTAATTCTAATTCTCTGAATTCAGCCCCGCTTGGATTGCCAACGGCTGTCCACGGCTGTAAAGAAAGTTACGCAACTGTGGTTTCCAAACCATTGTTTACAGCTTCAGCAAGCGGGCGGAGAGCCGGTTGCAACTTGCAATCCCGGGGCTGAGTGACTGCAGCTGCTTGCTCCGCTTCCGCGTCCACCAGCGCTGGAGCTCAGCCAGAGACGGTGCGCAAACGGGGATTGGTCCCGCGGGGTGCACGGCCCTCCTTCGCACACCGGCAATTCCCGGGCCGGGTGCAGGAAAGTGGGGCGGCTCAGCCCCCGGGACGGGCCGAGGGCGGTTCCCGAGCAAGCCCGGAGGGCGGGCAGGCAGGCAGGCAGGAAGGGCGATGGCCTCTCCGTTGCGCACGGGGAGAGGCGGTGCCGGTAAGGAACCGGAACGGGCGCAAGGCGAAGAGGAGGCTTCTCTGGCCATGGGCAGAGTGCAGCCCTCCCTTCTTGCAATGCAATCCCTGCGGGGTTCAGGGAAGCGGGTGGAAATCATTGCAAGGCGGCCCCGGGCTGGGATAGTCGAAAGGAAGCAGCCCTGCAAAAATAGCCATCGCTTTGCGCCTTGCCCAAACGCGCGCTCCTGGAGTCAGCTGGAGATGTCGGGGCGCAGAAGGATGGGGCGCTCTGCAACCCTGCCGAGGAGGAGAAGGAGAAGCTCAGGGGCAACCGGGGGTCTCAGCCTCGGCCTTTGGGAGGAAAGGGCCAAAGGCTGGGGGGAAATCTCGGGGCTCCTTCTGCGCGCGCGGAGACACAGCCGGTTCTTGAGCGCAAAAGCTGGAAGTGTGTTAGTACCGCTTTATCATGCCTTGGGAAGGAAGACCACACTTTTTTTTTATTATTATTAGATTTATATGCCGCCCTTCTCCGGAGACTCAGGGCAGCTTACAATGCGTTAAGCAATAGCCTTCATACTTTTGTATATTTTTACAAAGTCAGCTTATTGCCCCCACAAATCGGGTCCTCAATTTACCTACCTTGGAAAGGATGGAAGGCTGAGTCAACCTTGAGCCTGGGGAGATTTGTACTTACGGTAATTGCAGGCAGGTGAATGTTAATAACAGGCTTTTAGTCTGTTGAGCTATCCAGGCTCCTGGATAAACGCTGCATCCAGTTTTTGCTCACCATATTATAAAAAAAACAAGATGTGGAGACTGTAGAAAGAGTGCAGAGAAGAGCAGGAAAGATGATTAGGGGACTAGGGGAGGCTATGAAGCCGCCCTGAGTCTTCGGAGAGGGGCGGCATATAAATTGAATTAATTAAATTAAATTAATTAAAGAACAGTTGCTGGAACTGGGTATGTCTAGTATGATGAAAAGAAGGACTAGGGATGACATGATAGCAGTGTTACGATATCTCAGGGGTTGCCCCAAAGAAGAGGGAGTCAAGCTATTCTTCAAAGCACCTGAAGGCAAGACAAGAAGCAATGGAGAGAAACTAACCAAGGAGAGAAGCAACCTAGAATTAATCAATCAATCAGAATAGAGCTGGAAGGGACCTTAGAGGTCTTCTAGTCCAGCCCCCTGCTGAAGCAAGAGATCGTATATCATTTAAGAAGAAACTTCTTAACATTGAAAACAATGAACCAATGGAACAACCTCCCTTCAGAAGTTGGTGGGTACTCCATCACTGGAGGCTTTTAAGAAGAGACTGGACAGCTATTTGGGATGTTATAGGGTCTCCTTCTTGAGCAGGGGATTGGACTAGAAGACCTCCAAGGTCCCTTCCAACTTTGTTACTCTATTATTCTGAACACCTCTGCCTACCTTGTTTGGCTAAAGCTATGATGACCAACCCCTGGTTAAATCAAAGTCACCGAAACTAGGTTGCATTATGAGGCATGAAGAGGCCATCACACTAAGTCACAGAATGATGGTTTGGACTTAGAGGGTTGTACATGCACCTCCCTTTTTCTGGCTTCAAGTATAATTCATGTATCTTTTATTTTATGTACACTGAGAGCCTATGCACCAAGACAAATTCCTTCTGTGTCCAATCACACTTAGCCAATAAAAATTCTATTCTATTCTACTCTACTCTACTCTACTCTACTCTACTCTACTCTACTCTACTCTACTCTACTCTACTCTACTCTACTCTACTCTACTCTATATATTGTTATACATTGCTGTTGAGCTTTCTTTAAGGGGAAGGATATACAAAGGCTTTTAAGAAGTTTATAAAATCAATGTTTATACACTAGGCTAGGTGTGTCCAACCTTGGCAACTTTTAAGACTTGTGGACTTCAACTCCCAGAATTCCACAGCCAGCTATGCTGATTTTGTTAAGTTTTTAAAGTTGCCAAGGTTGGACTAACCTCTGCACTTGGGTATAATAGGTTGGCTAGTGACTCCAGTTCCTGATTTTCTAATTTGTGAGGTAGCAGGACGGATTTGAACCCAGGCCACTGTGGTTTGATGCTTTAAATTGGCTAAATCAAATCCTAGCCTGATTTATAACCCTGCCAAATGTGGTTTGCCATCTTGGATTAATGACTTAGTGAAGTCCTCCAATGAAGGCTTATTCAGCAAAGCTTCAAACAAACCTGGTTTATGGACACAAGCAAATCTTGCCGCAAATCTCTGTTTATTGATGGGCCCCTTTGAAAATGTTGCTTTTGTAATTTACGAAACTAGTTGAGGGGCCAATTTTCGGAAGAGACTCTTGCCAGCAAGAGATGGCAAGTAGCTATGACTTCTTTTCTTTTTTTTTTTTCCATGAAGAATTTTCATAGAATTTGCTATGAATTTGAAAATAAGTCCCTATTTTTTTGGTGACGACGGTGGTAGGGAGGTTGTCGAAATAAAACCCTAAACAAGTTGAATTCCTTGGATCCTGGTGGTTTTTTGGTAGAGATGGCCTTGTCACATTTTCTGAATAAATACACATTTGGTAACAATTAAAGGCCTGTGTCCTTTTAATTAATGTTTATTATGTTGTAAGGGATGTTATTTAGCAATGTAAAGTTTTCTGAGGGACTGTGTTTTGCGGCTGATTGTTGTTTTCCCTGCCTTTGGTCCATCTGAAGTCTAAAGATAGGGCATTGTTTATGCAAACTTGAAACAATTTTTACTCTGAAAGCAAACTTTTATCTGGTTTGTTTTTATTTTCTTTAGAACAGGCTGGTAATAATTCCTTTCCCCTCTTTTGCCATTTCCTACTTAATCGTATTTTGAAGATCTGTCCGTCTTGCGCAAATCAAAGCCTTTTCCTTCCTTCATTAACAGTGAATTTATTTATTCTTGTTAGAAAAACAGGGTATTAAAGCAACCTATAATTAACTGAGGGGCATAGAAGTTACATACTGCTATTCCTCGACTTATGTCTAAAACTCAGCCCAAAATTTCTGTTGCTAAACGAGATATATAAGTCAGCTTTGCCCCATTTTATGACCTTTCTTGCCACAGTTGTTAAGCGAGTTATGGTGGTTGTTAGTAACATTGTTGTAAAATGAATCTGGCTTCCACATTGACTTTGCTTGTCAGAAGGTCGCAAAAGGTGATCCGATGAGCTTGGGACACTGCAACTATCATAAATACAAGTCAGTTGCCAAGCATCTTGAATTTTGATCTGCGACCATGGGGAAGCTACAACAGTCGCAAGTGTGAGAAATGGTCATAAATCACTTCCTTCAGTGCTGTTGTAACTTCAAACGGTCACTAAATGAACAGTTGTAAGTCAAGGACTACTTGTATTTTAAATTCTAATTCTGTCTACAATAGTGTTTTTTTTTTGACCTTGGCAACTTTAAGAGGCATGGATTTCAACTCCCAGAATTCCCCAGTCAGCATCCTGGGAATTGAAGTCCACCAGTCTTTAAAGGTTGGGGGAAAAAAATTGATATGCAATATATAGGATTGGATGGATGGCAGTGTTTTTTTTTCTCCTCTGATTCTTTTGTGTTCTAATTCTTTGCCAAAAGAATATCAAGAAATCTTTTAATGTGATTTGAACCCTGGACTTCTGATCTGGAACTTAAAACATGCTTCCTATTTCCGGTTGAATGACTTACGTTCTTTATTTTATACTTACTTTATTAAACCGTGGTTTATTGGTTCACTGCCGCAATCACAACTGGCTGGTACACAATGTATAGTGAGCCGTAAGTTATGTTTTCATACCACAGTGATTGGTTTCTGGCTTTAGCAAGCTGTAAAAAGAACTAAATGATGGGTAGTAAAATCATGAATTCAGCCTGTGCTCCTTGTACTGATTCACTGTATGTATTTTATACTCTTAGCCTCATGGTGAAAAGTAAAAATACCAGTTGATTTTTTTTTCAAATTTCCATGACATTTTTTCCACGATATATCTGACCATTAATAGTGTATTAAAATTGTACTTTTGATTTCCACCCCCCCACACATTTTCAGTCTGATCAGATTTATAATCTGTTTTTATTACTTTATAAATTTTTTTTTAATCCGGGGTGATAACAGCATTTCTTTTCCTCAACTGGTTTTATTTTAAAAAATGAATCCCAACTTGTAGCCTTTGATTTCTAAAAATACAGGTAGTCCTCGACTCAACGGCCAAAATTGACCCCAAAATTTCTGTTGCTGAGTGAGAATCACTGCCGTTGTTAAGTTAGTGATACGGTTGTTAAGTGAATCTGACTTCCCCGTTGACTTTCTTATAAAATGACATTGACAGTCTTCCTCCCCCCCCTCCTTTACAGGCTGAGAAACGAGGGGGGGGGGCTCTTCTTTTTTTTTTTTTATTGCAAAAGTTTTACAATTACATTTTCACCCCATTTCCCCCCCCCCTCAACCCACCCAAATCTCCCAACCTCAGCCTCCCTAACCCTCCCTAACCCTCCCCTCCCCCCGGACTTCCATACAATATACTCAGATCAAGAGAAAAACCCCCCTTTGTATAAAACTTGAATCCCTCCCTCCCCCTTATAATTTTTCATCTTCATTACATTAAAATATTTCTATCTTAATATAACATTTTCAAATAAAAACTATTTGATACTTCCTGGTTTGATATTTGTTCTGAACATAATCTATCCACTTTTTCCATTCCCATTCATAAGTCTCTTGTGAACAGTCTTTTAAATATGCCGAAATCTTCGCCATCTCTGCAAAACTGGCCATCTTCAAAGTCCATTCCTCGATCGTAGGCAAAGCTTCATTTTTCCAGTATTTACCTATCAATAACCTCGCAGCTGTTATCATATACAATATCAACTTTGTTTCACCCAATGTAAAACCCTTAACTATACCCAATAAAAACAATTGTGGAGAAAATTGAACTTTTTTCTTCAAAACATTCTGCATAACCCACCAGATTCTTATCCAAAAAGCCTTAACTTTCTTACAAGTCCACCAAACATGATAATATGTAGCATCTAAACAATCACATCTCCAACAGTTTGGCTGAACATTAGGGTACATACACGACAATTTTTTGGGGTCTAAATGCCATCTATAAAACATTTTATAGAAATTTTCCCTTAAATTCTGCGACTGTGTAAATTTAACGTTCTGAACCCAAATTTTTTCCCATGTTTCCAACATCACTGGTTCTTCAAAATTTTGTGCCCACTTAATCATACAATCTTTAACCAATTCAGTTTCTGAATCCCTTTCTAACAAAACATTATAAAGCCTTTTAATATGCATTGGACCTTTCTCTTTTATATGTCTGACCAGTTCTTCCTCATGCAACATAATACCAGTTTTTTGGTCCTCTTTCCATCTCATTTGAAGTTGATTATATTGTAACCAAATTAAGTTAATCCCTTCGTCCAACAGTGTCTCTAATGACTTCAACTGCCATCTGCCCACATCTGTAAAAAGAACCTCTTTATATAAAAACCCCCCGAGTGACATTATATTTGTATTCCACATAATATGACCAAGATCCAACCATAGCGGTATTTTGTAATCCCACTGAGGGAGGGTCTCTTCTGACCTCCTCCTCCCATTATGCAGCTTTAGGCTCTGCTGTCTCTTCTCTGACCGTTATTTTGGCTGGCCTTTTTGTACAGTCTTTCTCAGATACCGCTGCACTCAGAAGTGGCTTCTGGCTGTTGAACTGTCTCCATCTTGTGAGATTTAACACATGCACTGTAATTAGAACTACAGAAAAAACAATGGCTACCAGCCTGCCTTCCATTGAGGACATGTATCAGTGGTGAAATCTAAAATTTGTTACTACCGGTTCTGTGGGCGTGGCTTGGAGGGGGGGTAATGTGACTGGGTGGGTGTGGCCATTTTTTTTTTTACTTTTCCGCGAAGAGGTGGTAAAAAAATGCTTTCAAAAGGCTCTGACGATCCCAGCTGAGTTGCCTGATTGGCAGAGACTTTTTTTCTTTTAAATGCCTCTGATGATCAGGCAACTCAGCTTGGATCGTCAGAGGCATTTAAAAGAAAAAAAACCCTTATTTTTACTTTTAAAAGCATATTTTCCGGTGGACTTCCGGGTGCGCTTCAAGGTGTTGGTGATCACCTTTAAAGCGCTCCATGGCTTAGGGCCAGGGTACTTACGGGACCGCCTTCTGCCACTAATAGCCTCCCACCGGCCAGTTCGCTCCCACAGAGAGGGCCTCCTCAGGGTGCCGTCGGCCAGACAATGCCGGCTGACGACCCCCAGGAGGAGAGCCTTCTCTGTGGTGGCACCTACCCTATGGAACAATCTACCCCCAGAGATACGAGTGATCTCCGACCTTCGGATTTTTCGTCGGGCCCTAAAAACTTATTTTTTTCAGTTAGCCGGTCTGTCTTGATTTTAGGGTTAGTTTTAATATTTTAATATTGATTTTAATTGACAAGTTTTAAATTATGGGCCAAATTTATAAATTATTTTAACTTTATTTTTTAACTGTGATGTTTGTATAGATGTTTTTATCTTGGCTGTTCACCGCCCTGAGTCCGAAAGGAGAAGGGCGGTATAGAAATTTGAATAATAAATAAATAAATAAATATTTTCTACCTCTTCGGCCGAAAAAATGCTTTTAAAAGTAAAAAAAAAAAAGCCTCTGCCAATCAGGCAACTCAGCTTGGATCGTCAGAGGCATTTAAAAGAAAAAAAGGGTTTTTTTCTTTTAAAAGCCTTTGATGATCCCAGCTGAGCCAAACGATCATCAGAGGCTTTTTTTTTTTTACTTTTAAAAGCATTTTTTCGTCCGAAGAGGTTGTAGAAAATATGCTTTTAAAAGTAAAAAAAAAAAAGCCTCTGATGATTGTGCAGCTCAGCTGGGCATAGGGGGAGGGGGCAGGGATTTTTGCTACCGGTTCTCCGAACCACCTGCCTCCATCGCTACTGGATCGGGCGATCCGGTCCGAAACAGGAGCATTTCACTTCTGACCTCTATACTGCACAAGTCAAAAAGAGGGCTGTGAAAATATCTACAAACCCCTCACATCCTGGACATAAACTGTTTCAACTCCTATCCTCAAAATGACGCTATAGAGCACTGCACACCAGAACAACTAGACACAAGGACAGTTTTTTCCCGAATGCCATCACTCTGCTAAACAAATAATTACTTCAACACTGTCAAACTATTCACTAAGTCTGCACTACTATTAATCTTCTCATCATTCCCACCACCCATCTCCTTCCACTTAGGACTGTAACCTTGTTGCTGGTATCCTTATGATTTATATTGATTGTTTCCTAGTATGATTCGATTGCTTATTTGTACCCTATGACTATCATTGAGTGTTGTACCTTATGATTCTTGACGAATGTATCTTGTCTTTTATGTACACTGAGAGCGTATGCACCAAAGATAAATTCCTTGTGTGTCCACTTGGCCAATAAAGAATTCTATTCTAAAAATAAAACTAAAAATTGAATTTTATAATAACCTACGGTCAGTTCTTAAAAGAAATCTACCTTACAGGGGGGAGACCATAGAAAGGCCTAAGTGATAATTTACAGCCACTTTTGTTTTTCCCTGTGGGACGTTACTTCAAAGCCACTTGGCTTTGATTTGCTTGTTTTTGTGGCATTGGGGGGGGGGGAAATACATTCTGTGGGCTGTAGAATATTTCAGTCTTTCCCTTCATTCAGCCTGTGCTCTCTCTGTGACGATGAAATCCAAGCCTGTGGTTTTTGACCCAGTCAACATTTCATTTCGGGACAATGAAGGACAAGCTATAGCAGTTGCTTGGTGTGGTTGCCTTTTATGTCGCCATGACTCGAATTAAATCATTTCTGGGATGATACAACCACACTGGCTAGCTTTGAACAATGTGGTTAGCTAAAACGTAGTTGGTTGGTTTGTGTGTCAAGGATATTGTATTTGATCATTTGGCCTGTCTCCATTTGACGGCTGTATCCCCAACACCAGGGCCCTGAGGATGACATCTCCCATCTTCCACAGCCATTGGGTGTTGAGTTGGGGAAGGTGATTATTGATCTTTTTCCTTGCTTTTTTCCATTGAAATGGTTGGAAATGTCAATATTAACAAGGCGACATGTCGGTGTCTGTCTCTCTTTGTGTGTGTATTTCTAGAACATTCTAGAGATTGACCGGAAGCGCCTTACAGGTAATCCTCTATTTACAACTTTTTAGTGGCCCTTCAAAGTTACAATGGCTCTGAAAAAGTGACTTATTCCCTTTTTTTCACACTACCAATCCTTGTAGCCCCCCCCCCCCCCCCCCCCCGGTCATGGGATCAAAATTTGGCTGTTTGGCAAGTGTGATTTATATTTGTAATGGTCCTGTCTGTGCAGAATGGGGCAGCTGGTCATGAAAAGGTAACGAAGTTTTACATAACGTAGTACATAGAACATAGAATAAATAGGGTTGGAAGGGACCTCAGAGATCTTCTAGTCCAACCCTGCCAATAGCTATCCGGTCTTTTCTTGAAAACCTCCATCGATAGAGCAGTCACTTCTCTGGGAGGCAGGCAAGCTGTTCCACTGGTTAATTATTCTCCCTGTCAGGAATTGTCTTATTTCTAGTTGGATCTCTCCTTAACAAGCTCCCAGCCAATGCTTCTTGTCCTGCTCCCAGGTGCTGTGGAGAATATAACAATAGCAATAGCACTTAAGACTTATATACCTCTTCACGGTGCTTTACAGCCTTCTCTAAGCGGTTTACAGAGACAGCCTCTTGTCCCCAACAATCTGGGTCTTCGTTTTACTGACCTTGGAAGGAGGGAAGGCTGAGTCAACCTTGAGCCGGTCAGGATCGAACTCCTGGCAGTTGGCAGAGTCAGCCTGCAATACTGCATTCTAACCACTGCGCCACCCCAGCTCATAGTATGTCAATCTCATCTTCTCTGTGACGGCCCCTCAAACATTGGAAGACTGCTTTCATGCCACCGGTAATCCCTTCTCTTCATTAAGATAGATATACCTAGTTCCCTCAATCCTTCATTGTACGTTTTTAGCCTCCAATCCCCTAATCATCTTTGTTGCTCTTCTCTGTCCACTTTCTAAGGTCTCAACATCGTTTTTTTTTTTTTTTTTTGCTATCGTGGTGACCAGAAGTGGACGCAGTATTCCAAGTGTGGTCTTACCCGGGCAGTATAAAGTTGTATTATCACTTGACGTCATTTTGAAATGATCCTTCTGTTGATGCAACCCGAGACTGGATTTTGAGAGTGGGAGGGGTGGAAAATGATTCATTTCAGATCATTTCTGCAGCCAGGGGCCAAAAATGGCTTCCTTTTCCTGTCCCTTTAAACCAGTGGTGGAATTCAGTTTTTTTTACTACCGGTTCTATGGGCATGGTGTGGCGTGCGTGGTGTGGCTTGGTGGGCATGGCAGGGGAAGGATACTGCAAAATTCCCACCCCACTCCAGGGGAAGGATACTGCAAAATCCCCATTCCCTCCACTCCAGGGGAAGGATACTGCAAAATCCCCATTCCCTCCCCACTCCAGGGGAAGAATACTGCAAAATCCCCATTCCCACCCCACTCCAGAGGGAAGGATACTGCAAAATCCCCATTCCCTCCCCACTCCAGGGGAAGAATATTGCAAAATCTCCATTCCCACCTCACTCCAGGAGGAAGGATACTGCAAAATCCCCACTCCCTCCCCACTCCAAGGGGAAGGACATTGCAAAATCCCCATTCCCTCCCCACTCTTGGGGGAAGGATACTGCAAAATCTCCATTCCCACCCCACTCTGAAGCCATCCAGAGCTGGCATTTGCCGGTTTTCCGAACTGCTCAAAATTTCCGCTACCGGTTCTCCAGAACCTGCTGGATTTCACCCCCTGCTCTTCCTCAAGCATCAGACTCTTCTTCTGCTCCATTGAAAACCAGCGAACCCTTTGCAAGGGTCAGCCTTTTAAAATTAAAAAAACCGAGGAAGCCTTTAATCGAGGCTTCCAGGGTGGATTTGATTTAAATCAACTTGATTTAAATCATAATTTTGAAAGAGCAACTGTCATCTCTGCTACTCCTTTGACCCACTGTTGACTCACCGATAGTCCCAGTGTTGCAGAATATACAGCCTCATGCTAGATAACTCAGCTCCATTTCATGCTGAATAAACTAAATTATTTATGTATCTTAAAGAGAAAACTATCTTACGATCGATTTTTACCCCAAAAGTTTTTTATTAAAATAAATTCGATAAAAATCAAAAAAATCCGATTTAAATCAAAAAAATCTGATTTTTTTAAAAAAATCATTGATTTTTATCCACCCTGGAAGCTTCCCATCCGCTTCATATTTAGGAGCATTTTTGGAGACAAAACCCACCCTTCCCCCCCCCCCATCCCCCGGCCTTGGGATTTCTCCCTTGCCGTAAAGAAGGCACGTCGTTTCCTTTGCATTAAACAGAATCCATCCTTCCAGCCTGAACGAAGGGGTGTGTGTAAAAAGACCCGAGGCCAAGACTCCTGCTATCTGCTGGCGAAGCTCACTGTTGACATTGTGGCTGGAGCACCAGCCCATGTGATGTCCTGTCCTTGTTTACCAGGCTCGGGTTATTTCAGATGGCAGAGTCTCTTTTCAGCTCTGTGGAGAAATGCTGGGGATTTCTGGAATCTGGCAAACGCAAGGCAGGCTCCTTCTAAATTTACTCTCCGGATGGTTTTCTGGTACCTATACTCTGGGGAAAGGGGGGGGGGGGAGAAGGACCACTCCTCTCATTGCATGTTTTATAAACTCTAGTAGTTCCTCTCCCACCCCCTTTTTAATAACCCTTGCAGATTGTTTTTCAAACCACTCCGGGGTGGGTTTATTGCAACTTTCCAACCAGAATATCCTCTTTTTTTTTTCTTTTTTTTTTTAAATGCAATTCAAGCATGTAAATTCAGGACTATGCTCTCCAGCTCCTGTGTTATGTATGTATGCGGGCAGAGAAGGGGAAGCCTTTGTGGAAACGAGAAACGAGAAAAAGTAAGGCTGGCAGTTTTTAAACAAAGGGACTTTTATTTTGTAATGGCTGGAATTCCCTTCATCTTTTGGTCACCTCCTGGCTGGCTGGCTGGCATATTAAGTGTTTAGACCAGAGGTTTTCAAACTTGGCATACTAGCTGGAGAATTCTGGGAGCTGAAGTCCACAAGTCTTAAAGCAACCAAGTTTGGGGACCCCGTGGTTTAGACAGATTAGCAGAGTTGGAAGGGACCTTAGAGGTCTTCTAGTCCAACCCCTCGCCCAAGCAGGAGACCCTACACCATTTCTGACAGATGGCAGTCCAGTCTCTTCTTGAAAGCCTCCAGTGATGAAGCTCCCACAACTTCCAAAGGCAACTTCTGTTCTATGGGTTGATTGTTCTCACTGTCAGAAAATTCCTCCTTATTTCTAGATTGAATCTCTCCTTGATCAGTTTCCATCCATTATTCTTTGTCTGGCCTTCAGGAAAATAGCTTGATCCCCTCCTCTCTGTGGCAGCCCTTCAAATATTGGAGCACTGCTATCATGTCTCCCCTAGTCGTTCTCTTCACTAGACTAGCCGTGCCCAGTTCCTGCAACCGTTCATCGTATGGTATTGTTCTGCCTCAACAAAATACTGCACAGGTAGTCCTCGCCTTACAACCAAAATTGATCCCAACATTTCTGCTGCTAACCGAGACAGTTGTTAAGTGAGATTTGCCCCATTTTACGACCATTCTTGTCACCTGCAGTTATTAAATTAGTAACACGGTTGTTAAGTGAATCTGGCTTCCCCGTCAACTTTGCTTGTCAGAAGGTCACAAAAGGGGGGGAAATCACATGACCCCGGGATATGACAACCGTCATAAAGAGATGCCAATTTTCAACTGTCTGAATTTTGATCACGTGTCCATGGGGATGCTGCAATAGCAATAGCACTCAGACTTATATACCGCTTCATAGTGCTTTATAGCCCTCTCTAAGCGGTTTACAAAGTCAGCCTCTTGTCCCCAACAATCTGGGTCTTCATTTTACTGACCTCGGAAGGATGGAAGGCTGAGTCAACCTTGAGCCGGTCAGGATCAAACTGCGGGCAGTCAGCAGAATTAGCCTGCAATACTGCATTCTAACCATTGCGCCACCATGGCAATAGAATAGAATAGGAATAGAATAAGCACTTAAAACTTATATACTGCTTCACAGTACTTTCCAGCCCTCTCTAAGCGGTTTACAGAGTCAGCATAATTGCCCCCAACAATTTGGGTCCTCATTTTACCCACCTTGGAAAGACGGAAGGCTGAGTCAACCTTGAGCCTGGTGAGATTCGAACTGCCAAATTGCAAGCAGCCAGCAGTCGGCAGAATTAGCCTGCAGTACTGCACTCTAACCACAGCTCTTGGTTCATTGGTCATAAGTGTGAAAAACTATCATAAGTCACTTTTTTCAGTGCCGTTGCAACTTTGAACCCTCACTAAACGAATTGTTGTATGTTGAGGACTACTTATCCATCAGTTTATAAAGAGAACGGAAATATGAAAATAGCACGGGTATTCTAGGTTTTATGTCTACTTCCAAATATTTTGAAAAGTAGCGTGATAGATAGGTAAATGTCCTTAGTATGATACATTTAAGAAAAGGGCGATAAAATTGAAGGGCTAAACGATTCTTAGGCCTAGATTTACAAGTAAATAAATTTAGCATCATTCTACAGATAACAAGATTTTTTTTCTCCCCCCTAACAACCAGCACGGCTGAAATGTTTGATGAATGCAATTCTTGGATTTTGGGGTGCAGCTATGCATATTGATGATATTTGGCTGGCAAGAAGTAAAAAAATAAAATGATTTCAGTTAAGATTTGGCCCTGTGTTGCTTTCTGTCTTCTGAGGTAGATAACTCACTGCCTTAGCTCAAAGGAATGGCTGTAAAGAAGGCCCGTCTGTTGGACGTCTCTGGAATTTTAAGGCGAATTTTGAGTTCTTGGAAGTGTTTTTATGAGAATGAGAAATACTCCGTCTATGATTCAAGCGTTACTGGGAAAGAAGACCGTGTACTCTGTGGAACGCCTTGTCTCTCGCTGGGGATGGAAGCAAAAAACCATGTGATTTGTCAACTTCCATCGGCACATAAGGATGTTAAAAATAAGATTGCTGTTAATCCTAGAGGGCATTCTTCCACTCAGAAATATGTCAGCGTGTTTAGTAATAATGATATCTCCTTTGTAGAGTGGGAACCCTTTACCTTATTTGGTCGCACGAAGGATGTTTGCAGGAATTGGGGATGAAAAGAAGGGTTAGGGGAAACGTGATAGCAGTCTTCCAATATTTGAGGGGCTCCTACAAAGAGGAGGGGCTCAAGCTGTTTTCCAAAGCACCAAAAGGCAAGAGACGAAGCAATGGATGGAAACCAATCAAGGAGAGAAGCAACCTAGAACTACGGAAAATATTCCTAACAGTGAGAACAGTTAATCAATGGAACGGCTTGCCTTCAGAAATTGCGGTTGCTCTATCACTGGAGGCTTTTAAGAGGAGACTGGACAGCTACTTGTGTGAAATGTATAGAGCCATGATGGCACACAGAGCCATATCTGTGGGCACACGAGCGTTGCCCTAGCTCAGCTCCAGTGCACATGGGCATACCAGCCAGCTGATTTTTGGGCCTTCTGGAAGTCGGGAAATGGGCCATTTCCGGACTCCGGAGGGCCTTTGGGGAGGATGGGGAAGGCAGTTTTCACCCTCCCCAGGCTCCAAGAAAGCCTCTGGAGCCTGGGGAGGGTGAAAACTGCCTTCCCCATCCCCCCCCAAAGGCCCTCCGGAGTCTGGAAACGGCCCGTTTCCAAGAAAGCCTCTGGAGCCTGGGGAGGGTGAAAAATGGGCCTACCGGGCCCACCGTGTGCCAAAATTGGAGGGAGCATGTGGGGGGGGGGCGTGTGTGCATGTGCAGGGTGTATTGAATTATGGATGGACATGTGCGCACGCGACTCCCCGCGCTCCTCCCACTTTTGGCATGCGACAGCAAAAAGGTTAGCCATCAGTGATATAGGGTCTCCTGCTTGAACAGGGGGCTGGACTAGATGACCTCCAAGGTCCCTTCCAACTCCGTTATTCTATGTTCTACGTTCAGATCTGATTAGTACCTATGTAGAAATGTTAGAGTGGTGGAGAAAACTGAGAGGTTAAATAAAGGAGGTACAAATAAACCTCCCAATTTAATGGAGCTCATTGTGTGGATTTTGAATGCAAATCTGAACATACACAATATCCTTTCACACGTCTGCAAAATCCCATTTGCCGTTCTATGCTCGGATAGAATAGATAAAGTGTGCATGTGTAAAATCTCATTCCCGCTTTTACACATGCATGAGCTACAGTATATGCAAAATAAGCATGCATAAAATCCCATTGGAGGAATGCCTATTATAATAACAGAGCATGCAAAATCCCATTTGAATTTAATGGACTTTCTGCTTTTTAATGGACATCCCTTCCCCCATTAGGGCATCATTGACAATCTTGCATTTCGAGGGGTGAAGGCTAGCAGGATTTTTGCCCTTGACTGGAAGGTTGGTGACTTTGAAAATCCATGAGAAATTTTGCAATGTGTGGGCTGCATTGGAAGGCAGTGGCTTTTAGATTTATTTAGTCACTTCAAGCACTACGCACTTTCCATGCTTTGTTTATGTGGAAGCTTAAGAAGAGATCTGAGAGACAGTTTGGTGTAGTGTCTACACCAAACTGTTGAGTATAGAGAGGGGTAAAAATACCGCATCTCAGATTTTAAGTTTTAGCAGGTTGTGCTTTAGAATAGAACAGAACTGAAGGGGCCTTGGAGGTCTTCTAGTCCAGCCCCCAGCTTAAGCAGCAGAATCTATGCCATTTCAGACAAGTGACTATCCAGTCTCCTTAAATACCTCCAGTGATGAAACACCCACAACAGCTTGCCTTCAGAAGTTGTGGGTGCTCCATCACTGGAGGCTTTCAAGAGGAGACTGGACAGCCATTTGTTCAGAATGGTATAGGGCCGTGATGGCGAACCTATGGCACGCGTGCCACAGGTGGCACCCGGAGCCATATCTGCAAGCACGCGAGCCATTGCCTTAGCTGAGCTCCAGTCAGCTGATTTTTGGCTGCCCCTCCCCTTCCAGGAGTTTCCACGCAGCCCGTTTTGGATGCCAGGTAAGTACAGGGCTCACACGAAGGCTCTGGGAGGGCGTTTTCGGCCTCGGGAGGGGGGGATTTTTGCCCTCCCCAGGTTCCAAGAAAGCCTCTGGAGCCTGGGGAGGGTGAAAAATGAGCCTGCCGGGTCCACCGGAAGTTGGGAAATGGGCCATTTCCAGTCTCCGGAGGGCCTCGGGGGGGGGGGGGGGGGGGCTCCAGGCTCCAGAGTTGGCAAGGCCTCCCTCTTCAGAAACCTCCTCTCTGGCAATGCCTTCGGTGTCCGCCGAAGAGCAATAGATAGGGCTGGGGCCAAGCACGTCCACGCAGCCACAGATGGACAGTGATGAGGGTAATGAGTCTTGGCTGGATCCATGCCAGCGTCGCAGAGATAAGCGCACGCAACAGAAGAAAAGGCGTGCCCGAGATTAGGCTGAGTCACTGGACCACACCCCACAGGGTATAAAAGGGAGCGTGGTGGCCAGTCAAACCTTGTGACGAACAAAGCTGAAAGCTTCCACGCCATTCTGCATTGCCGGACTTTTGCTATAGACTTTGCTCGATTATCTCTGGACTTGATTGTAATTATTGAGCTGTTTCTTTTGATGTACCAGAAGTGGGGAGAAGTTATCTCTCCTCTTTGCAAATAATAAACTCTTGGCAGGCAGCCACTAGGTTGTTGCCAAGTTCTGTTATCATAAGGAAAAGGATTTTGCCGGCTGGTTTGGTCTAACTCTTGAACGTCTGTTGGTGTGTGTGCGTGTGGTTGGGGACAGAACAATAGGGTCTTCTGCCTTGAGGAGGAGGTTGGACTAGAAGACCTCCAAGGTCCCTACCAGACTTATGATTCTATGATCTGTACTTTCGAACTGTTTTGTAGGCATGTAGCACATATAACTCAATTACTGAATTGCCTCCTTTTTCAGATTCACACAATGCATTCAGCCATAAGATGCACTAGGTTTGAACAGCGTGCTAGGTTACAAATCATGGTGGAAAAAAAATGTGGGGTTTTGGTCATCTTGGCATTTTTTTTGCTTACGTTGTAGGTCCTTTTGGGGGCCAGAATTTAAGCAACCTGTCTCAAAGGTTGACCCTTGATATTCTTCCTTCTCCCAGGTAGTCTTTTTCTGGTGGACATTAAAGATGAAAACCTGGGCAATCTGGAAACGGGGCTTTGCAACAACCAGGCGAAACTTATGGAGGAAGCCTTAGCCGCTGCTGAAGATCTCTTTGTTCCAGGCCAAAAGAACGTAAGTATACTTCATTCTTGATAGATCAAAGCTTCCGTACTGTTCCCTCTTGCGGTGTTCCTGCACCACAGGAACTGTGCGAGATAGAATGAGCTGAGACTGTCCCGAGGTCAACGGTTGACTTTTGGGCTCCTCCCACTCTACATCTTATCTCGAGCCACGCTGAGGGGAACAGATCATAGAACCGTGACGGCAAACCTATGGTACGCGGGTCAGAGGTGGCACACAGCACCCTCTCTGACGGCAGGTGAGCTGTCTCCCAGTTCAGCTCTGCTGTGCATGCGCGTATGCCTCCTGCCGGCCAGCTGGTCTTCAGGTCTCTGCCATGCATGTCCAGAGGCGGGGCGCGTGAAGGGGGCACCCGCGGCCCTCCCAAGCTCCATTTTCGCCGGCAGAGGGTTGCAGGAGGCCGTCGCAGCCAAAAACGGAGCTTGGGAGCCTGTTTTCTCTGGTAAAGCTGTTGGGCCCCCACAGGCACCTTCCCCCGTCACGAGTGATGTCGAGCTGGCCACGCCCACCCTGGTCGCACCCACCCAGGACCCCCGAGGTCAAACGCAACCCTGCTGCGGCCCTCGATGAAATCAAGTTTGACACCCCTCATATAGGATCCCCTGCTCCAGCAGGGAGATGGATTAGATGACCTCCAAGGTCCCTCCCAACTCTGTTATTGTTCTATGGGGTGTTTTCCAAAGCACGTGGATTTGTCAGGTGGAAATACGAATCCGTTCGTGAAAAACTTGAGCCAGAATGTTACCCAGAATGCACACAAGCCCATCATCGATAAGATCGAAGTCCTTCTTTGGTTTGGACGGACGCTGATCTGGGAGAAGAATTTGCATTGTAAATAGAAAGTTCTTACTGCATGTTCTTTGACTGCTTGGATGCAGTTGATTTCCTTTCCGTATACCAGAGGTTTTTTTTTGTTTTTATTTTTTTTTTAATTCCAGCAAATTGAGTATTTTAGGACATATCATGTTGTCATGGAAAATGTGAACCCACAGGCTCGATGGAGAAGAGATTAAAAAATGCTGGCAGTTGGTTCCTGCCCTGCAAGCTGTTCCCAGCTGGAGAGAGAGAGAGAGAGAGAGAGAGAGAGAGGGGGGTTGTGTCTATGTCCCTCTCGATTTTTCATCCTTTTGGTCTCTTTCTTTTGGAGGGGAGGGTGCATTTCTGCTTTGCCTGTTTCCCTGATGTGCCAAGCAAGCAAAGGCTTCAAAGGGCCCAGATGCCGCTGAACAGGAGCAACAGAAGAGCAGCAAGTAGAAATGGGGGCTTTGAGCAGATACAGATTAACAGAGGTGGCAGGGACCTTGGAGGTCATCTAGTCCAATCCCCCACTCAAACAGGAGACCCTACACCATTTCTGACAGATGGCAGTCCAGTCTCTTCTTGAAAGTCTCCAGTGAGGAAGCTCCCACAACTTCTGAAGGCAACTTCTGTTCCATTGGTTGATTGTCCTCACTGTCAGAAAATTCCTCCTTATTTCCAGGTTGAATCTCTCCTAGTTTCCATCCATTGCTTCTTATCTGGCCTTCAGGTGCTTTGGAAAATAGCTTGTCCCCCTCCTCTCTGTGGCAGCCCCTCAAATATTGGAAGACTGCTATCATGTCTCCCCTGGTCCTTCTTCTTCACTAGACTAGCCATGCCCAGTTCCTGCAACCGTTCATTGTATGTTTTAGCCTCCAGTCCCCTCATCATCTTGGTTGCTCTTCTCTGCACTCTTTCTAGAGTCTCAACCAGGGGTGAAATCCAGCAGGTTCTGACCAGTTCTGGAGAACCAGTAGCAGAAATTTTGAGTAGTTTGGAGAACCGGCAAATGTTACCTCTGGCTGGCCCCAGAGTGGGGTGGGAATGGAGATTTTGCAGTATCCTTCCCCTGCCATGCCCACCAAGCCACACCCACCAAGCCACACCACGCCCAAGCCACGCCCACAGAACTGGTAGTAAAAAAAATTTGGATTTCACCACTGGTCTCAACATCTGTTTTATAGTGTGGTGACCAAAACTGGATGCAACAGGAGCAACAGAACAGCAAGTAGAAATTGGGGTTTTGAGCAATTTGAGTTTCCATCAAAACCCTTCTCTAGCTACGCAAAAACCATGTTGGGTTTTTGCATAAGTGAGCGAAGAGTCAGCTTCGCATAAAATACACTTTGATTGCCCCCTGGTGCCCAAGAAGTACAGTTGCTTCCCCGGGCTAAATCAAAAACAGGAAACGAGGTTTGGAAACCAAAGAAGATGGGGGGAGAAAAGGGTAGCTCTACCTGGTGAACTTCCATGCAGAGTTGAGGAGAGCCAAGAGCTTGGCCTGCTTGAGTGTCACTGCAAACTTTACAACAGTGGAGGTAGTCCTTGGCGTACGACCACAGTTTTGGGACCTTCCTTTGTGTTGTTGCGCAAAAGTGATTGTTCAACAAGTCGCGCTGGTGTTACGACCTTCTTTGCCACCGTTGTTAAGCGCAACTCTACACTTGTTAGGTGGATCTTGTAATGGTTAAGCAAATCTGGCTTCCCCCATTGACTTGCTTGCTAGGGAGCCAGCTGTTCTGACCCAGCTCTCCAAACATGACAAACTCTCTGAAATGAACTCAAAAGATTCCTTTATTAGGAGTGCCGGCAGCCCCGGCAAAAAGTTTATCTCACAGGCTGACAAGTCCATCCAGCCGGAAGATGAATAACTGTCTGCCACATCTATCTATCTATCTATCTATCTATCTATCTATCTATCTATCTTTTTTATTTTATTTTATTTTATTTTATTTTATTTTATTTTATTTTATTTTTTATTTTATTTTATTTTATTATTTTATTTTATTTTATTTTATTTTATTTTTTATAATTTAGTTTAATTTAATTTAATAATTTAATTTGATTTGATTTAATTTAATTTAATTTAATTTAATTTAATTTAATTTAATTTAATTTAATTTAATTTAATTTAATTTAATTTAATTTAATTTAATTTAATTTAATTTAATTTAATTTAATTTAATTTAATTATTTAATTTAATTATATACCGCCCTACTCCCGAAGGACTCAGGGGGGTGAATAGCCAAACGGTAAAAATACATAGATACAAAATTTAAAAACAAAGTAAAATCGAATTAAACAAATTTGGCCCAAACATATTAAAACCCCAATCCTTTAAAAACCAATTTAAAATTTACATAATTAAAAAGAGGGAAAAGATTAGGCCAGGCCCGCCTTGTGGAATAAAAAGGTCTTAAGAGCGCGGCGGAAGGTGCGCAGATCCAGGATCCTCCGTATCTCCGGGGGGAGCTCATTCCAGATTGTCGGTGCCCCCACAGAGAAGGCTTTCCCCCTAGGGGCTGCCAGTCGACATTGTTTGGCCAACGGCACCCGGAGGAGCCCCTCTCTATGGGAGCGTACCGGCCGGTGGGAGGCTATTGGTGGTAGTAGGCGGTCCCGTAAATAACCAGGTCCTGAGCCATGGAGCGCTCTAAAGGTGGTAACCAAAACCTTGAAGCGCACCCGGAAGACCACCAGGAGATCATCTCTGCTCTCTGCCTTTTATCTCCAGACCTAGGGTGGGGCTTTACTAGCAGCGGTGGCTGTTCCTTCCCCGGGACTGACCCATAGATTTCCACTGCTCTGCTCTCCTCTCCTCTGCCTTCTGTGCAGCCACGCGTCAGGCACTGGACCCGCTGTTCCTCCTCTTCCTCATCAGCCATCTCCAGACCTGGGGGTTCTTGACTCTCCATCTGAGGGTGAAGGACAGCCCAGACTACGCCTCTGTCTCTCTCTCTCTGCCAGCTCCATTCCCTCTTCCCTCTTAGAGCTCTCAGGTTGCCTCGATGCTGACCCTGATCCCACGCCGCCTCCTCCTCCTCTGATTTGGCTGTTGGAGGGGCCAGCGGCTGACAGGCCACAACACACCAGCTGGGAAGTTGTTGTGGCCCATACGCGGCCTGTGCGGGTTGTAGCTGATTTCGACAGCGAGGAGGCTGGTGTGGTGCTGCGCCAGCAGCCTGTGCAGCTGTCACTCGAGTCGGACAATGAGGCTGGAAAAGATATGGTGCCAGAGTCGGGGATTCAGCCAGGGCCTTCAGAACCTCCAGAAGCTCCCTTAAGTGAAGAGGATGAAGAGGAGACTCTTCTCGATGCACGGGCGCGCAGAGCTGCCAAAAGGCAGGAGTGGCTCCTCAGGAGGAGGTCTCCTCGAGAGTAAGGCTTGGGGCTAATTGGCCACTCCGTTAGCCTATTTAAGGAGCAACCCGACTGAAGCAATTTGCAGGGAACAACTTCATTCACATACCTTTGTGTCTTGTCTTGCTTATCTTATCAGCTTCCTGCAAATTGCTTCTGGGCATTCTGCCAACCATAGTAAGTTTTCAGTTATTATTCTTTGAATTCTTGGTGGCTGTTAATGCAGTTAATTAACAGCCATTGTAAAAGACTGGTTTATTCAGTAAACTAAGGTTTGAACGGACTTTGTGTGTGCTGTGTTTTTTGGGGTCCGTAGCTGGGGCAGAACAGAAGTTCACAGATGACTATCTTGTGACTTTGGTACGCTGCAGCAATCCTACGTACATGCCAGTACATTCCCCCAAACCCTGGAGATGCAGTGATAGTCACAAGTGTGAGAACCAGTCGTAAGTCAGTTTTTTGCAGTGCTGGTGTAACTTTGTGCGGTCACTAAATAAATGGCTGTAAGTCAATCTGTAGTCACAGGGTGGAATTTGGAGATAAACGGAGAAATTCTGCACAGTTTTCCAGCTTCACAGGCTGCACCTGGCTTTGGACTGATCTGGGTTAGGCACACTTACTGGAGCTACCCTGATCAGCAAACAGAAGTGTCCAAAAAAAAATCAATTATTGGCATGAAGGATTTTTTTCCTGCCTCTTGGTCTAGGTGCTTGAAGTCTGTATGAATTTGAATTAAATTAGAATGAAAATAGAAAGGCTGGAATCTCAAAAGGCAGAGAAAATTGGGGTGCGTGGATGGTTTGAGAAATCCCTGTTGCTTTTGTGAATTTTGTTTGTTTGTTTGTTTGTTTGTTTGCAACATGATTTCAGCAGAAGAATCTTGTTTTATCATTTTCATCCATTGCTTACAAGAAGTAAAACTCACAGATAAACATTTTCAAGATGTATCATTGTTCAGGTTCATTGTTTGAGGTTGAGTAAAAGCACGATTGCTTAATCCAATTTTTTATTAACTTAATTATCCAGAGTAACTTTTGTAGGCAGCAACCCTCAGGTGACTTGGCTATATCTAATAGATAGAGAGATGGAGAGATGGAGAGAGAGAGAGATAAATGTTAGATACATTGATGATAGAGAGATGGAGAGATGGATAGAGAGATAGAGAGATGGATAGAGAGATAGAGAAATAGATAGAGAGATGCTAATAGATAAAAGCTGATCCCAACACCCTCACCCGCACCAAATGAAAGAAGTGGTTTATGGACTTTGGTTCTCCTAATCCAGCAATCTTTCCTTTCCTTTCCTTTCCTTTCCTTTCCTTTCCTTTCCTTTCCTTTCCTTTCCTTTCCTTTCCTTTCCTTTCCTTTCCTCTCCTCTCCTCTCCTCTCCTCTCCTCTCCTCTCCTCTCCTCTCCTCTCCTCTCCTCCACCTTTCCTTTCCTTTCCTTTCCTTTCCTTTCCTTTCCTTTCCTTTCCTTTCCTTTCCTTTCCTTTCCTTTCCTCTCCTCTCCTCTCCTCTCCTCTCCTCTCCTCTCCTCTCCTCTTCTTTCCTCCCCTCCCCCTCTTCTTTCCTCTCCTCTCCTCTCTCCCTCTCTCCCCTCCCTTCCCCTCTCCCGACACATGGCTTCCCATAACATACAAATATTGGAAACTGTAATTTGTTTAGAAAAGGGACATGCTGCCCATTCCTTTAGCAGCTCTAGAGAGTTCCAAACCAACAAAACCGTCCTTTTCTAAAATCCTGTATCGATGTAATAGCAATACACTTTTCCCCATATTTGGAAAATTGATGCCCTTTGCAAAATCGAATTCCAAATTGAGTGGTTCATAGGGTGGCCCAAAATATTGTACAGAAGCAAAGAAAAAGAAAAAGGAAAGGAAAGGAAAAGAAAAGAAAAGGAAAGGAAAAAAAAGGCAATATTAATGTCCGCTTAAAAATGTGGTTGATAGAAAAGACCCAATTTAAATAGCATTGCTGTTCAGAATAGAATAACAGAGTTGGAAGGGACCTTGGAGGTCTTCTAGTCCAACCCCCTGCTTAGGCAGGAAACCCTACACCATTTCAGACAAATGGTTATCCAATCTCTTCTTGAAAACTTCCAGTGTTGGAGCATTTACAACTTCTGGAGGCAAGTTGTGCCACTGATTAATTGTTCTCACTGTCAGGAAATTCTAGGTTGCTTCTCTCCTTGTTTAGTTTCCACCCATTGCTTCTTGTTCTGCCCTCAGGTGCTTTGGAAAATAGCTTGATTCCCTCTTCTTTGGGGCAGCCCCTGAGATATTGGAAGACTGCTATCATGTCACTCCTGGTCTTTCTTTTCATTAAACTAGATTTTCATTAAAAGCTTCCTGTGTTTTAATTCTTGTTTTTGTTTTGGTAACTGGTACAACTTTGAGAACACGAAAATAAATATTCTTTTTGATTACAGATTAAAGTGGAGGCTTCGTCAATGAGCTTCCTTCCTCTGTACCGAGATGACAGCGAATGCTGCCTCTTGGTACTCACTGATCCCCAAAATAAGAACACAGGTTAGTAAATAGATTGTGGTTTGTTTTTTACTCTTTTATTTCAGCACGGCTCTGAATGATCAGATGCACGAAACATAACTTGGCACCTGGGATGTGGGCATATGGAAAACCATTTGGGAATTCTATGCAAGTACTCTGGGCACTGAGGAAGGGTGGGAGATAAATAGAACTTGGCTTCTGAACGCAAAACACTTTTCGAGGAGCGACTTCCCTGAAACCTGTCTGCTCTTCTCATCACAACGACATTTTGAGTACTCCAGGATTTTCTGCGACCAAATAGCGAAGAGGTCTTGCCATAAAATGCTGTGGCATCAGCATTCTAAATTCAGAATTCAGAGACGAAAACAAATGAAGAACGTGTGGCAGGAACTGGGTATGGTTAGTCTAGAGTAGGGATGGCGAAACTTTTTCTTACCAAGTGCTGAACAGGAACATGCTTCACGCCCTGCACGCACTTGCGTGCCATCCACGGTAATGTGTGGCTCCTCCCCATGTGCTCTGCGCGCAACTGCACCATATGTGCATGCGCACAGCTTTCATGCATGCGCACTAGCTCATGCTGTACACACAACCGCACCATTTGCGCATGCACACAGCTTTTGCACGTGCAATGCACGTGCACAAATGCTGTCTGCGCATGCATGCACAATCTTGCACACATGCGCAAACACACGCATGTGCAGGAGAGCTCCGAAGACCAGCTGGGTCCCCTGAATTGCATGCATGCACACCAGAGGCCATGCATGTGCAGTTTCAGGTGAGCTTGGCGACAGCTTGCGTGCCTGGAAAAAAGGCTCTGCGTGCCACTTCCGGCACGTGTGCCATAGGTTCGCCAATGCAGGTCTAGAGAGAAGAAGAACTAGGAGCAGGGGTAGTATTTAGCCGGTTTGGACCAGTTTGGGCAAACCGGATGCTAATTTTACATCTGGTTCGCTGAACCGGTAGTTGCAAGGACTGGCTGGCCCCGCCCACCCGGCCCTTGCCAGGAGTCTCCACGAGGCCCGTTTTGGATGCCAGGTAAATGCAGGGCCCGCATGGAGGCTCTGGGAGGGCAAAAAATGGGCCTCCCAGAAGTTCCAGAAGTCTGGAAATAGGCCCGTTTCCAGCCTCCAGAGGGCCTCTGGAGCCCAGGGGAGGCTATTTTCGCCTTTCCGGAGGCTCGAGGAAAGCCTCTGGAGCCTGGGGAGGGTGAAAACGCCCCCCCCCTCCACCTTGGTGCAGGAGCCCGAGTAGGCCACACCCATCATGGCCACGCCCACACAGCAACCAGGCAGAGAACCAGTTGCTAACATTTTTGAATCCCACTCCTGACTAGGGGTGACATGATAGCAGTATTCCAGTATTTGAGGGACTGCCAGAAGGAAGAGGGGGTCGACCTATTCTCCAAAGCACCTGAGGGCAGGAGAAGAAGCAACGGGTGGAAACTAATCAAAGAGAGAAGCAACCTAGAACTGAGGAGAAATTTCCTGACAGTTAGAACGATTAATCAATGGAATTTGATCAATGGGCTTGCCTTCAGAAGTTGTGGGTGCTCCATGACTGGAGGCTTTTAATAAGAGAGTGGACAGCCATTTGCCTAAAATGGTTATAGGGTCTCCTGCTTTTGCCAGGGGGTTGGGCTAGAAGACCTCTTAAGTTCCCTTCCAGCTCTCTTCTGATTGGCTCCATACATCCCCTCTAATATTAAGAATACTATTTGTGAGGATGTAGTTTCGTATCTTCCTTGCCGTCATTGCGAACAAGGCAACTTCATCAGACCACAAAAACTAAGATATTTTTTCTTCTAGGCTAGATAATAGTGCCCACATTACTGCGTTTCAAGAGAAACGGCTTTTTTTTTTTCCTGCCTGAGAATTTGTAAGTAGCGGAAGGAAGCCAAGAGAACATTACAGCTTTGGTATTTTATCTTATAGGTTTGCATGTACTTTTGAATTTTAATGTATAATGTACCCTTCATCACTGAGTCTCGAACTGTTCTCAGTCATGATTTGCCAGTTTTAATTTTGGGAACAGAGGGAGCCTTTCTTCATTGATTTTATGATCTCCCTGAGTCGAAATTTTAAGATTAGCCATTTTCATTTAGCCTGATTGTGATTGTAATATGATAATGGCTTAGGAGGGGTAAGAAAGGAACAGGCTGTATCTTGAGATCAATCTGATATAAATAAGGAAAAAAAAAACCCCAAGTTTTTAATATAGTGGTTACAAAAAGTTTTTATAGTTGTTTTCTGGAACACTGTGTATTATAGTAACTTCCTCCTGAATTATGAAAGGTGTAAAGTATTTTTTTCTATGCTGGTTTTCTTGATCTAATGGAGAGTAAAGGCTAGATAGATTCATCCCTTTTAAGATCGGTGAGAAAACAGATTCAGGTTACGGGAAGGGTGTGGCTTAGATGTTGCTAAGCAAGTCCTGGTTACCTACACAGACCATGGAATCATAGGCCTGGAAGGGGCCTTGGAGATCTTCTAGTCCAACCCCCATCCAGGGCAGGAGATTTATACCATCTCAGACAAACGGTTGTCCAAGCTATTTTTGAAAACCACCAGTGGTGGAGCACCCACAATTTCGGGAGGCAAGCTATTCCATTGATGATTAAGTGAATGGTGTGGCTGACTTGGATTTAAAAAGGGGAAGCTGGTGGTTTAAAAGGGAATATTGTGGTTTAAAAGGGGAATCCGGTGGTTTAAAAGGGGAATCTGGTGGTTTAAAAGGGAATATTGTGGTTTAAAAGGGGAAGCTGGTGCTTTAAAAGGGGAATCCGGTGGTTTAAAAGGGGAAGCTGGTGGTTTAAAAGGGAATCTGGTGGTTTAAAAGGGGAAGCTCGTGGTTTAAAAGGGGAATCTGGTGGTTTAAAAGGGGAATCTGGTGGTTTAAAAGGGGAAGCTGGTGGTTTAAAAGGGAATATTGTGGTTTAAAAGGGGAAGCTGGTGGTTTAAAACAACCTCTGCCAAAGACAATTTCCATGGTCATGTAGCCAGCAAAGGCACATGGAACGCTGTTACCTTCCCACCAAAGTGGTACCAGAGGTGAGTTTCTGCAGGTTCTGACCAGTTCTGGAGAACCGGTAGTGGAAATTTTGAGTAGTTCGGAGAACTGGTAGTAAAAATTCTGACTGGTCCTGCCCCCATCTATTCTCTGCCTCCCAAGTCCCAGCTGATTGGGAGGAAATGAGGATTTTGCAGTAACCCTCTCCTGGATTGGGGAGGGAATGGAGATTTTACAGTATCCTTCCCCTGCCATGCCCACTGAGCCATGCCACGCCCACCAAGCCATGCCAACCCCACCAAGCCACACCCACAGAACCGGTAGTAAATTTTTTTGAAACCCACCACTGAGTGGTACCTATTAATCTATTTGCATTTGCATGTCTTTGAACTGCTAGAGGGGCAGGGCGCTGGAGCAAGTAGCAGGAGCTCACCCCATCACGCGGCGCTGGGGTCCCCGACTTGAGCTGTCGGCTTTCTAGCTGACGAGCTCAGCGTCTTTTAACAGCTGAGCCACCGCACTCCCAATTCACAAATGTAGAGTTCCTTTTATCCCAGTAAAACCTCGCTCCCTTTTTGTGCCTATAACATGAATTGGCGCCGAAGTGTGGGTTTGGTTGTGTTTGCAAAAGCTGTCTGTGAGTACCACTTGTGAAGAGTACCGTTTGAAATTCTATGCATCCCACTCTCCACAATGCAAGGAACAAGGACAAGCTGTGCAAAAGTACTCTTACAACTTTGCTTCGGTGTGTTTTGCACCCACCATGTGCACAGAACACGTTTTAGCACAAATCTTTGTAATTTACTTAAAATATAGATTAATAGAGCCATGGCTGTTCCCTTAGGACAGAGGTCTTCAAACTTGGCAGCTTTAAGACTTGTGGACTTCAACTCCCAGAATTCTCCAGCCAGCTGGCTGGAGAATTCTGGGAGTTGAAGTCCACAAGTCTTAAAGCTGCCAAGTTTGAAGACCTCTGCCTTAGGACCTCGTTTAAATCATAGAATCTTTTCTTTTATGTACACCGAGAGCGTATGCACCAAGACAAATTCCTTGTGTATCCAAGGAATGTGGAAGGGACCTTAGAGGTCTTCTAGTCCAACCCCCAGCCCAAGGCACATATTAACCATATGTTTAACTATGGCTATTTCTTCCCTCGTTTCATATCAGATATTCTAAAATGGAGTTAATTTATATTTATACCATTCATTTCATCCTCTTAAATCGCTCCAATAATAGTACATTTTTGTATTATATTTTATATAATTCTATATTACTTGTATTAAAAAGATCATATTTCATTTCCATATTTTTTATTTCATTTTCCATATTTTTTTATCTAACCATTGGTAGAATAAGTCCCATATCTTATAATATTGTTTATCTTCTTGTTCTTTAATTTCAAATGTCAATTTACTCATTTCAGCACATTCCATTATTTTCTTCATAACTTCTTGCGTTGGGATTTTCTCGTTTTTCCAATTTTTAGCAAACACAATTCTAGCCGCTGTTAATACATTCACGATCAAATATCTCAATTCTCTATTGTATATTTCAGGTACCATTCCCAATAAAAAGATCTCTGGTTTAAAGTCTATATGCTTTTGTGTCATTTTTTCCATCCATGTGTGGATTTTAGTCCAGTATCTTTTAGCTTCTACACATGTCCACCACATATGGTAATATGAGCCCGGTATCTGATGACATTTCCAACATTTTTCAGATTTATTCTTGAACATTCTGGCTATTCTCGTCCTCCAATCTATTCTTGAAAACCTCCAAGAAAGTTACATGTAGCCCTCAACTTACCACCACAATTGAGCTCCAAAATTTCGGTTGCTAAGTGAGACAGTTGTTAAGTGAATTCCGTCCCGTTTTTACGACCTTTCTTGCCACAGTTGTTAAGTGTACCACTGCAGCTATTAAGTTAATAACACAGTTATGAATTGAATCTCGCTTTCCCATTTGGGAGCTATTGAAGAGAAGCTGATCTAGGCAGATTAGAATTATCTCTGGAAACATAAAAGTCTTTTTTTTTTTTTAAAAAAAAAAGGCAAAATAGTTGTTAATGGACTTTTATTAGACGAAGCGTACTCTTTTCCCCACGTGTGTACTATTGTATAATTCTGCCCCATAATAAATAAATGTCCTGTAACAGCCGATCCCTTTTGTTGGTGTTCCTTGGCAGCTTTGCTCCTCCTTTGATGTATTGTGTTTGCATTTCCCTGTTCTCTTTTGAATTAGTATCAACGTCTAGTAATTTATTACGCTAAATCCGAAAAACAATCCGAGGTCTGGGAACACAAACGGTATGCCCCTTTCCAAAACTGTGCTGTGTCTTCCAGAGTATTTCAAAAAATTGGCTGGTCAATTGTGATTTGTGTTTTTGTTTTTTTAAAACACATTTTTTTTTAGTAGGAGCCAAAAAAGAAGTTACTGAATATAAAAAAAATAAAGACATTAATAATGACTCTTCAGTCGATTTTCGTTTAATTCGGTCAAAATATGTTTTTATTCAGAGGCAGTTCTTTTTTTATTTTTGGTTGGGTCCAGGCCTTATCCCTTCATATTAAGTATATGATCCATTCTCAAGAGATATTGTCAAGACAACATCTGGACTACCTGGTTTTTCTTTGAAGATGTTTTCCCTGCTCAAGCAGGAGGAGATCCTATACCAGTGATGGCTAACCTTTTTGCCGTCGCATGCCAAAAGCGTGGGGAGCGTGGGGGGTCGCGGGTACGGGTGCCCACATCCATAATTCAATGTGCCCCACCCTCCCGCGCATGCGCATGTGACCTCCCCACATTTTCCCCTGCTTTTGGCACACGATGGCACGGTAGGCCTGTTTTTTTCCCCTCCCCAGGCTCTAGAGGCTTTCTAGGAACCTGGGGAGGGCAAAAACAGCCTTCCCCGTCCCCCCGGAAGCCTTCCGGAGGCCAAAAACAGCCAGTTTCCCGACTTCTGGTGGGACCGGAAGGCCTGAAAATCAGTTGGCCGGTGTGCGCATGCGCTCTGGAGCTGAGCTAGGGCAACACTCGCATGCCCACCAATATGGCTCCGCGTGCCACCTGTGGCACCCGTGCCATAGGTTCGCCATCACGTTCCTATACTATTTCAGATAAGTGACTGTCCAGTCTCTTCTTAAAAACCTCCAGTGATGGAGCGGCCAAGATTTCTGGTGGCAAGCTGTTCCACTGGTTAACTGTCCTCGCTGTTAGGAAGTTTCTCCTTAATTCCAGGTTGCTTCTCTCCTTGATTAGTTTCCAGCGATTGTTTCTTGTCCTGCCCTCAGGTGCTTTGGAGAATAATTTGACCCCCCTCTTCTTTGTGGCAGCCCCTCAAATATTAGAATACTGCTATCATGTCACCCCCAATTCTTTTCTTTAGACTAGGCAGACCCAAATCCTGCAGCCGTTCTTTATGTGTTTTAGTCTCCAGCAGTGGTGAAATGTAAAATTTGTTACTACCGGTTCTGTGGGAGTGGCTTGGTGGGGGAGGGGGTTAATATGACTGAGTGGGCGTGGCCAACTTTTTTTTAAAAAAAAACTTTTAAAACCATTTTTTCTACAACCTCTTTGGCCGAAGAGGTTGTAGAAAAAATGGTTTTAAAAGCCTCTGATGATCCCAGCTGAGCCGCGCGATCATCAGAGGCTTTTTTTTTTTTTACTTTTAAAAGCATTTTTTCGGATGAAGAGGTTGTAGAAAAAATGCTTTTAAAAGTTAAAAAAAAAAGCCTCTGATGATTGTGCGGCTCAGCTGGGCATGGTGGGGGGGGGGCAGGGATTTTTGCTACCGGTTCTCCGAACCACCAGCCGCCATCGCTACCGTCCGAACTGGGAGCATTCAATTTTCACCCCTGGTTTAAACAGAGAGAGAGAGGGAGAGGGAGAGGGAGACGGAGACAGAGATGGGAGACAGAGAGATATGGAGATGCCTCTTTATCACTCTGTTGTACAGATAGTCTATGACGTACGACCAGTCATTTAGTGTCTGTTCAAATTTATGATCTACACAGTAAAAAGGGGACTTTGGACCCACTTGTGAAGTTCTGAGGGTCCGGTACCTCATGTGGTCATGTGTCTGCACTTTTGATGCTTGGCGACATGACTTCACGGACACTTTGCAGTGTCCTGCAGCCACATAACTTTTATTTTATGATGGTTTTGCCAAAAACTGACATCTATTTCTATTTGGAACAAAAACTGTGCCATAGCAAACAATGGGTTTGCCTAATGACCACAGCGTTCGTTTAAGGACAGCAGCATGTGCAGTTACAACCTCCGTGTGTGTTTAACGACTGCTGCAAAAACGTCATAAAAATCGGTCACATCGCCGACCTATTTTATGGCCTTCCTGACTTAGGACTGTAATACAGGTAGGTTCCCGTATGGTTGTAACTTGAGGACTACCTGCATATAGAATGAAAATGAAAAAAAATTGGAAAAATAAGGAAACTCCTCTAGAAGAGGAAGTGATAATTTTGACATGTGCGGAAATGGATAGATTAACCTTGGAACTGAAAAATAAAGGCGAGTCAGAATACCACGAGAGATGGAGTAAATTTTATCAATGGTTGGAAGAGAAAAGAGGGTCGAAAAACAAGAACTGACTAGAATTCATAAAATGGAGAATTAAGGTTATGTATATAACTACAATAGAATGACAATGGATAAATGTATAAGTAATATGGATAGAAGAAGGATGTCTTTATCTATGTAAATACTGAACAGACTAATTGTATATAAGTAGTAAGGTATATATCAGTGATGGCTAACCTTTTTGCTGACGTGCCAAAAGCGAGGGGAGCGTGAGGGGTCGCGTGCACGCGTGCCCACACCCATAATTCAATGTGCTCTGCCCCCCATGCATGCACGCGCGACCCCCCTCCATGACCCCTGCTTATGGCATGGTGGGCCCAGTACAGTGGTGGGTTCCTCCCAGTTCGGTCCAGTTCGGCCGAGCCGGTAGCGGTGACGATATGACAACCGGTTCTCCCACCCCCCACCCCCCCCACGTTATTCTTACGTTTTATTTGGTCCCACCCCCAATCTATTGCTGCCTCCTGAGTCCCAGCTGATGAGTAGAGGGAAAAAAACTGTTTAAACTCTTGCTGCGGGGCTTCAAAGGGCCGCCCTACAGCTGATCAGTGTTAAAAGCAAACAAATTAGTCGGGTCGTAAGTGCGAGGACTGGTCGTAAGTGCGAGGACCTTCCAGAAATGACTGACCAGCTAGCCACGCCCACCTAGTACATGACCTCCAACCACACCCACAAAATAAGCCACGCCCACAGAACTGGTAGTAAAAAAAATTAGAACCCACTCCTGGCCCAGTAGGCCCATTTTTTGCCCTCCCCAGGCTCCAGAGGATTTCTTGGAGCCTGGGGAGGGTGAAAACAGCCTCCCCCCCCACCCAGAGGCCAGAAACGGCCCATTTCCCGATTTCCGGTGTGACCGGTAGGCCTGTTTTTCACCCTCCACAGGCTCCAGAGCCTTTCTAGGAGCCTGGGGAGGGCAAAAACGGCCTCCCCCCCCAAGGCCCTCTGGAGGCTGGAAATGGCCCATTTCCCGACTTCCAGTGGGCCCGGAAGGCCCAAAAATAAGTTGGCTGGCGCGCGCATGCGCACTGCAACTAAGCTAGGGCAATATTCGTGTGCCCACAGATATGGCTCCACGTGCCACCTGTGGCACGCATGCCATAGGTTCGCCATCACGGGTATATATGATACTTATCTTTCATTTTAGCATGTATGGCAAAGAGAATGCCAGGACGGTTACACCGTGTCCAATGTTTTAATATGTATGTAATAAAACTTATTAAGAAAAAGAAAAAAAGAGGAAGTTTTCAAGAACCTTTCCTGATGTTCAGAATCTTTCCTGATCTACCTACAGTAGTTGTGGAAAAGCCAGAGTTTAGATTCTTTAGTGTAGACTGCAGTAGGATTACATGTGTTAATACTTTTCTCTCACATTCTCCCAAGACGTCTTAAATTCCACCGCTGCTGAAAACTTGTGGAAGAACAATGTTTTATTGCCGACAGAAATGTGAAAATAATGCAGAGCAAGAAATACAGACAAGCTTCCAAAAATTTATGAGAACTGAAGGCACTCTGGGGAGAGTCTTATTTAAACAGAAGTTCTTTGCTTCATTCATTCTTTCCTTTATTCCCTTTCTTTTTAACAGTATTAGCAATTTATTTGAACAACTCCTGGTGGCTTCCTGAGGATGTAATCAAGACGTCTGACCCTTTGCGGGAAGGCCTGAAACAGGTGAAAACATCATTTAAGCCAGGGATCTCCAAAATTGGCAACTTTAAGACTGTTTAACACAGTGGTGAAATCCAATTTTTTTTACTACCGGTTCTGTAGGCGTGGCTTGGTGGGCGTAGGGTGGCTTGGTGGGCATGGTTTGGTAGGCAGGGGAAGGATACTGCAAAATCTCCATTCCCACACCACTCCAGGGGAAGGATACTGCAAAATCCCCATTCCCTCCCCACTCCTGGTGGAAGGATATTGCAAAATCCCCATTCCCACCCACTCCAGGGGAAGGATATTGCAAAATCCCCATTCCCACCCCACTCCTGGGGGAAGGTTATTGCAAAATCTCCACTCCCACACCACTCCAGGGGAAGGATACTGCAAAATCTCCATTCCCTCCCCACTCCTGGGGGAAGGATATTGCAAAATCCCCATTCCCACCCCACTCCAGGGGAAGGGTACTGCAAAATCCCCATTCCCTCCCCACTCCTGGGGGAAGGATATTGCAAAATCTCCAGTCCCACCCCACTCCAGGGGAAGGATACTGCAAAATCCCCATTCCCTCCCCACTCCTGGGGGAAGGATACTGCAAAATCCCCATTCCCTCCCCACTCCTGGGGGAAGGATATTGCAAAATCTCCACTCCCACCCCACTCTGGGGCTAGCCAGAGGTGGTATTTGCCAGTTCTCTGAACTGCTCAAAATTTCCGCTACCGGTTCTCCAGAACCTGTCAGA
Organism: Pituophis catenifer annectens; assembly: GCF_029215685.1. Classification (NCBI taxonomy): domain Eukaryota; kingdom Metazoa; phylum Chordata; class Lepidosauria; order Squamata; family Colubridae; genus Pituophis; species Pituophis catenifer. Next base: position 5,008,223 of record NW_027256894.1, read on the forward strand.
ACCTGCTGGATTTCACCCCTGGTTTAACCTCACTTAAACCTCACTAAAAGGGATGCAGTGACTAAGACACTGAGCTTGTCGATCGAAACATCGGCAGTTCAGCGGTTCGAATCCCTGGTGCCGCATAACGGGGTGAGCTCCCGTTACTTGTCCCAGCTTCTGCCAACCTAGCAGTTCGAAAGCAGGTAAAAAATGCAAGTAGAAAAATAGGGACCACCTTAGGTGGGACGGCAACAGTGTTCCATGTACCGTTGGCGTTGAGTCATGCCGGCCACATGACCACGGAGACGTCTTCGGACAGCGCTAGCTCTTCGGCTTTGAAACGGAGATGAGCACCGCCCCCTAGAGTCAGGAACGATTAGCACATATGTGCAAGGGGAACCTTTACCTTAACCTCACTTCAGATATTTTTTTGAGCCAGACCAATTATTCTTAAAAAAATAATGCTGAATTACTGGGTGTCTTCAACTTACGATAGCAATTGAGCTCAAATTTTCTGTTGCTAAGCGAGACAAGGAATTTTGCCCCATTTTATGACCTCTCTTGCAACGGTTGTTATGTGAATCCCTGCAGATGTTAAAGTTAGTAACACGGTTCTTAAGTGAATCTGGCTTCCCCGTTGACTTGGTTTGTCAGAAGGTCGCAAAAAGGGATCACATGACCCCTGGACACTGCAGCCATCATAAATACAAGCCAGTGTCCGAATTTTGATCACATGACGGTGAGGACGCTGCAACAGTCGTAAGAGTGAAAAATGGCCATATGTCCGTCTTTTCAATACTGTTGTAACTTCAAATGGTCACTCTATGAACTGTTGTAAATCAAGGTACTGCCTGCATTCTTTGCGCTGTCTTATATCTCTTCATCTCACTTGTCTTTCAAGGTTCAAACCTGTCAAGAGAGAATCGTTCTCTTCGTCCTTAACTGCATCATTTTTGGCACTTTGGAGAGGAGCCTGACTGACGATACAGTCTTCGTTCCTCATCCTAAGAAGGAAGATGCCAGAATATTCTGGAAGAGTGGAGAAGCAGCGGCTTTTTATACTGTCAAAAGAAAAGGTATGTCTTTGCTGAAGGCCTCTTCCCAACTCTTAAGCGTGTTTAAAAGGTAAAGGTTCCCCTCGCACATACGTGCTAGTCGTTCCCGACTCTAGGGAGCAGTGCTTATCTCTGTTTCAAAGCGGAAGAGCCAGCGCTGTCCGAAGACGTCTCTGTGGTCATGTGGCCGGCATGACTCAATGCCAAAGGCGCACAGAACGCTGTTACCTTCCCACCAAAGGTGGCCCCTATTTTTCTACTTGCATTTTTTCCGCGCTTTTGAACTGCTAGGTTGGCAGAAGCTGGGACAAGTAACGGGAGCTCACCCCATTATGCGGCATTAGGGATTCGAACCACTGAACTGCCAACCTTTTGATCGACAAGCTCAACGTCTAAGCCACTGAGCCATCACATCTCTCTTAAGTGTGTTTATAGGGGTCAAAAAGAACCAGACTAACAGATTAAGAGAGTTGGAAGGGACCTTGTAGGTCATCTAGTCGAACTCCTTTGTATGATCCTATCTTGGCGGAGTTAAATAAATAAAAATTTAAAAACTATTTAAAAATTTAAGAAGATGAAAACCATCTGGGTGAGCTTGGGCCAGTCATTTTCCCTCAGTCCAATCCATCTCACAGGGTAGGGTGTTGTTGTCAGGAAAATAGGAGGAGGAAGGAGTATTAGATACGTTTGCTGCCTTGTGTTGTTTATAAAAACACTAAAGGTGGGATATGAAACAAACAAACAGAAACCGAATAATTCCCCTATGCTTAACTAATACAGCAGCTCAGGGATCTCCAGCTCCACTACCGAGCCTTGAGCCTTTAGGAACTGGGCCGCAAAGGGGGCATATCCCCATTCCAGTGGTGAAATGTAAAATTTGTTACTACCGGTTCTGTAGGCGTGGCTTGGTGGGTGGGTGTAATGTGACTGGGTGAGTGTGGCCAACTTTTAAAAAAAAACTTTTTAAAGCATTTTTTTACAACTTATTTGGTCGAATAGGTTGTAAAAAATGCTTTTGAAAGTAAAAAAAAAAAGGCTCTGACGATCACAGCTGTGCCTCACGACAGCCAGAGCCTTTTTTTATCTTTTAAAAGCATTTTTTTACAACCTATTCAGCCAAATAGGTTGTTAAAAATGATTTTAAAAGGTGAAAAAAAAGGCTCTGACGATCACAGCTGTGGCGCGCGATCATCGGAGCCTTTTTCCCCCACCTTTTAAAAGCAGGAAATAACGACACTCGGGCAGATGGGCGGAGCCTCGCGCCGCCATCGCTACCGGTTCTCCGAACCACATGCTACAATCGCTACCGGATCACCTGATCCGGTCCGAACCTGGAGCATTTCACCCCTGCCCCATTCGCATGAACAGTGTGTGAGCGTGTGCGTGTGTCCATTTGTACGTGCATTTGTGCTTGCTCGCCATTCACATGGAACCATCCCCTCTCTGCCCCCCCCTCCCCAGCCAATCCGCAAAGCCAAAAAAGCTTGGGGAACTCTGCTGCAGCTGTTTAAAGATTATTTCTCTCTCCTCTAAACCAGGGGTCTCCAACCTTGGCAACTTTAAGAGTTGTGGACTTCAACTCCCAGAATTCCCAGAAGCAAAGCTGGCTGAGGAATTCTGGGAGTTGAAGTCCAGAACTCTTAAAGTTGCCAAGGTTGGAGACCCCTGCTCTAAACTATCGACCATAGCAGTACTGCAATATCTAAAGGGCTGCCACAAAGAAGAGGGGGTCATGCTTCAAAGGCAAGACAAGAAGCAACGGATGGAAACTAATCGAGGAGAGAAGCAACCTAGAACTAAGGAGAAACTTCCTGACAGTTAGACCAATTAACCTGTGGAACAGCTTGCCTCCAGAAGTTGTGGGTGCTCCATCACTGAAGGTATTCAAGGAGAGATTGGATAGGCCAACGGTCTGAAATGGTATAGGTTCTCCTGCTTGAGCAGAGGGCTGGACTAGAAGACCTCCAAGGTCCCTTCCCACTCTGTTATTCTTTCCTGCTTCGAATTTCCCACAAGCTTCCTGTAGCAGGAATAATTTCTGGGTTCCAATCCCATGGCAGACCCAACCTTATCTTTCTGTCATTTTCTTTTGTCTCATATGTAATGTTTCTTTTTTTTTTTAAATACCATTGTGCAAAACTCGGTATACAGCATAATATAATAAAAGGAATGGCTACAGCCGACCAAGCCATGCCTTTCTTTAATTAATTTGAAGCCACCAGGGATGCTGCATTCTTCCAAAGTGTCAGCAGGCATACACAGAACCCCATAATCGGTTGACTTTGGGCTCCTGTCGGCAGCGTCCTGCTCTCTTGACCAAGATACTCACTCCTTGCAAAAGGTCTCTCCAGGCCAACATCTCCCAGCCAGCTTGTTAATTAGGGGCTGAGCTGGAATGTACAATTTGGTTTGGTTTGCGTCCTTTAGATGTGGGGCAGGTTGTGGTAGAACTTTCGCTGGGCTGCTGGATGTTTCAAGAGCATTCATGGCCGTCTGCCTTTCTCTGCCTTTGCAATTGCTGTTTCCCACTCTGCTGGCTTGTAGGTTAGTCATTTAGCCTAACCAAACAGATTAAAGGTCTCCCGGGGAGCAGGCTACATGAGGGCATCTTTCTTTAACTTCTCTTAAAACGTAGAATTGTAAGGTTGGAAGGGACTTTGGAGCAGGGGTGGTATATTCACTTACCTTCCCTACCGGTTCGCAAATGTTCCACATGTTGTGGATCGCCAGTAGTCTGCAGAGCTGTCAGTGGAGTCGGACAGCGATGAGGCTGAGGAAGAAGATGGGCCAGTCCTGGAGGCTGGGGAAGGCCCAGATGAGGGCTCTGCATCGGAGGCAGAGATGGGGCCAGGGCTATCGGGGAGTGATGTGCGGACTCCGGAGCCTCCAGAGGTTGACAGTAGAGAGGCAGAGGAACAGGAGGAGCCTGTTCCTAGTGCACGTATGAGAAGCGCTGCCTTCCCCCCTCCCCTCACTCTTCTATCCTTTGGAATGCTCACCCTGGTCCTGGGATAATTGTAATAGTCCCACATTTTACTTACCGTGAGTTTTTTTTTCTTCTTCTTCTTTTGGCCAGATGCATTCCCTGCCTATTTTTCGTTGCATTTCTATTTTCATTTGGTTGATGTGGCAGCCTAAGATATCCCAAAGAAAATCTCTTCTGTGCGAGTCCATTTAGTTTTGTTAGACCTTTGTGTGCATCGTTTGTTTGTGATAAATTATCACTCTTCCAGGACCCTATATTTTATTTATTTTATTTATTTATTTTTAAATTTGTATACCGCCCTTCTACCTGAGGACTCAGGGCGGTGAACAGCCAAGTAAAAGCATAAACTACAAACATTAAAATACAATTAAAAAGATATATATAAATTTGGCCCCATGATTAAAAACAATAACAGACAATTAAAAACATTTTAAAAAGTGTTAGGCCAGCCCGGCTTGCTGGAAAAAGAAGGTTTTAAGGGCACGGCGGAAAGCACCGAGGTTTTGGATTCTCCTTATCTCTGGGGGCAGCTGATTCCAGAGGGTAGGTGCCCCCACAGAGAAGGCCCTCCCCTGGGGGTCACCAGCCTACATTGTTTGGCTGATGGCACCCCGAGGAGGCCCTCTCTCATAATCCCCCGCGCTGCTGCGTTCTGGACCAGCTGGAGCCTCCGGGTGCCCTTCAAGGGGAACCCCATGTAGAGAGCGTTGCAGTAGTCCAGGCAAGAGGTGACGAGGGCATGAGTGACTGTGCACAGGGAATCCCGATCAAGAAAGGGCCGCAACTGGCAGATCAGGTGAACCTGACCAAAAGTCCCCCTGGCAACAGTGTCTGTATTTCAGCGTATTTCAGCATATTTCAGCGTATTTCAGCGTCTGTAGTGTCCTTTGCATTTACCAACCGCCTGGGAATTTGGTGGTGGTTCTTGCTTTGTTGGGGCAACGCCATGCCTGGAGTATTTCAAAAAGAAATTGGCCAGCCACTTGTCTGCAATGGTATAGGGCAGTGATGGCTAACCTATTTGCCATCACGTACCAAAAGCGGGGGGAGCGCAGGGTGTGTGTGTCATGTGCACGCGTGCCAACACCCATAATTCTATGCGCCCTGCCGCCCCATGCATGTGCGCGCGACCCCCCCCATGCTCACCCTGCTTTTGGCATGTGATGGTACAGTGGGCCTGGTAGACTCATTTTTCAATTTCTCCAGGCTCCAGAACCTTTCTAGGAGCCTGGGGAGGGCGAAAACGGCCTTCCTTACCCCCCCACCCCCTCCGAGGCCCTCCGGAAGCTGGAAATGGCTTGTTTGCCGACTGGTAGGCCCAGAAGCCCTGAAAATCAGTGTGCCAGAGCTGAGCTCGCATGCCCACAGATATGGCTCCATGTGCCGGCTGTGGCACGCGTGCCATAGGTTTGCCATCATGGGTTATAGGGTCTTCTGCTTGAGCATGGGGTTGGACTAGAAGACCTCCAAGGTCCCTTCCAACTCTGTTATTGTCTTAAGTCAGTGACGGTGAACCTTTTCGGCACCGAGTGCTCAAACCAGAACATGCGTGCATGTGTGTGCATGTGCGTGGGCCGGAGCACCGGAAACCCGAAGACCAGCTGGCCAGTGTGCACATGCCTGTTTTTTGCTGTTTTGGGGTTTGTTTTTCAGGCTCTTTTTTGGGGCGTTTTCAGGCCATTTTTGAGGCCATTTTCAGGCTGTTTTTTGGCTGTTTTTGGCCTGAAAAACAGCCTGAAAATAGCCCAGAAAACGGCCCCAAAAAGGGTCTATTTTTTGGCTGTTTTTGGCCTGAAAAACAGCCTGAAAATTGCCCAGAAAGCGGCCCCAAAAAGGGTCTATTTTTTGGCTGTTTTTGGGGCATTTTTCTGGAGCTTCAACGCCTGCAAAAGCCAGTTGGCTGCATGCATGTACGTGCCAGAAACCAGAAAAGCAGCCGGCGACGGCACGCGTTCTCAAAGAGAGGGTTCTGTGTGCCACCTCTGACACGCGTGCCATAGGTTCACCATCCCAGTCTTAAGTGAATGGTTGAGATGTTAAAAGGCTGGCTATATTGACCATGACGGGGTCAATGTGGAATGGGGCTACAGAAATGACACAATCCCCTTTTAAGGCCATGGTGGACCTCATGCGCAGACACTGCCAACTTCCCCACATGCACGGTATCTCATGGCCGGAGTGTGACATTTCTCTTGGACTGCCAGACAGTTGGGTTTCTTGACTCATGGGAGACCTTATGCTTTTCTTAGCTCCGTCCATATGTTCCGGCCGTATGAGTAACGGGGCAGCAATGAGACCCACCCAAAGTGGTGCCTTATGCTGCAAAATTCCTGCAGAGTTGAAGAACCGGGCTGCCTTGTAAACGTAATCGCAAACACATACTTTTCATGGTTGGGCAGTGAACGAGGCAGTGAGTAAGCCCGGTAATCTGTTGATGAGATCAGGGGAAGGAAATGAGAGCTTGCTTCTACTGGACCTCAGGACTCCACTAAAAGAAGAGGCCTCTTTTAGCCAGTTGTGCAGACGTTGTAATTCAAGGAGTTCAGTTAGAACAGACTTCCCCAACCTTTCTGGATTGGCGGCCCGGAGCGGGGGGGGGGAGAAGAGGGGATGATTTTGTGGGAGGAGCAAGCGCATGTGCAAAGTGCCCCTAAAGTCCATGGTGATGCTGGTGGGAGAGGAGCCACGAGCACCCACGACATCGCTCTCACGAGGGGCTGTACAGTAGTGGCCAAAATTGTGGAAACCATTTGGGAAAAGTTGTATTTTCTAAACCTAGCTAATAACACCACTTTTTTGGGGGAGTAGTACCATAAAGTTACGTATCAGTGGAAAGATCATTGAATCAAGAATGTAATGCAATAACTTTTATGAAGGATTTGCGATTAGAATAGCAGTTACAGTATAAAGAAGAAAATTGAAACACGTAGAAAAAAACGAGATATACAAAAATGATCCCCATGTCAGTTAATCCTTAGTTGGGTAACCTTTAGCATGAATGACGGCCTTACAATATCTCCCCATGGAGTGAACCAAGTCTTTTAGTTCTGCAGCTGTTCTAATGTGAAACCAAGATTGAAGGATTGCTTCCATTAACTGGGTTTTATTGCTGGGTTGCTTCTGACTAACAAGTTACTTTAGTCGGCTCCATAGATTTTCAATTGGGTGAAGGTCTGGGCTATTCCCAGGCCATTCCAGCAGTGGAATAGGATTATCTTGAAACTCCCCCCCCCCAAAAGTGGTGCTATTAGCCACCAAACCTCAAAAATACACTTTTCCCAAAAGGTTTCCACAATATTGGCCACTATTATACATCTGCGTACCGGCTAACCACTCATGCGGCCCAGTGGTGATTAGCCCGCAGCCCCAGTAGTAGGCTGCGGCCCACAGGTTGGGGACCCCTGTGTTAGAAAATAGAATAATAGGATTAGAAGGGACCTTGGAGGCCTTCTAGTTCAACCCCCTGCTCAAGCAGAAGACGATATACCCAGTGGTGGCATTCAGCTGGTTTGCACAAGTTCAGTAGAAACAGTAGCTAACTTTTTATGCAATTTGGCAAACCGGCTGAATAGTGTGCCTTGTCACGCCTCACCACACCTCGCCCGTCCCCTCCCAGCCACTCCTCGCCTCACCGCCCACCTGCTCACCCAGCCACCTGGCCACTCACCTGGCTGGGCATGACAAGGAGTGGCTGGGAGGGGAGGGGCGAGGCGGGACCGGGCATGGCGAGGAGAGGCTGGGCAAAGTGAGGTGCCCCTCGATGTGAGTAATGTCGAGTTGGCCATGCCCACCCAGTCACATGACCACCAAGCCACGCCTACCCAGCCGGTCATTAGGGCAGAGAACCGGTTGTTAAATTATCTGAATCCCACCACTGCCTCTACCATTGCAGACAAATGGCTGTCCAATCTCATCTTGAAAACCTCCAGTGATGGAGCACCCACAATTTCTGAAGGCAAATTGTTCCACTGATTAATTGTCCTCACTGTCAGGAAATTTCTGCAGCGTTTACCTTATCCGCTAATTTAGTCACTTTGCCAAAGAAGGCAATAAGCTTTGTCTGGCATGATCTATTTTTGACAAACCCATGCTGGCATCTACTCATTGTCATGTAGGTTTCCAGATGCTCACAAATGCACCGCTTGCTTATCTTTTCCAGGATCTTCCCAGATATTGATGTCAGGATGATTCAGGGGTGGGATTCAGCTGGTTCGGAACGGTTCTGGCAAACTGGATGTTAATTTTAATCTGGTTCGCTGAACCGGTAGTTGCAAGGACTGACTGACCCTGCCCACCTCGCTCCTCCCCTCCCAGAAGTCTCCACGTGGCTCTGGGAGGGCGAAAAACGGGCCTCCCGGAAGTAACGGAAGTCTGGAAACGGGCCTGTTTCCGGCTTCCGGAGGGCCTGCAGAGCCCAGGGGAGGCTGTTTTTGCCCTCTCGGAGGCTCGAGGAAAGCCTCTGGAGCCTGGGGAGGGCGAAAATGCTCCCCCCCCGCCATGGTGCAGGAAGCCGACTAAGCCACACCTCCATGGCCATGCCCACCCAGCAACCAGGCAGGGCACCGGTTGCTAAAATTTTTCAATCCCATCCCTGGGCTGATTGGTCTGTAGTTTCCTGGATCCACTCCCCCTAAGTTTCTTTAGTCGGCTCCATAGATTTTCAATTGGGTTAAGGTCTGGGCTATTTGGCTCATTGCTAAACAAGATGACACCTGATTGGCTCTCTAAACACTCATGCTCATTGGCTACAATCAGATGAAGGAAAGCTACCTGATATCAACCTAAGCAAGTTGTGCTTCCTTTTTCTGGTTATTTGGTTATGGCATTTCATAGAATACAGATAGTTGAATAAACTTCGTTGCATTACATTCTTGATTAAATTATTTTTCCATTGATACATACTTTTATGGTACTATTCCCCCCAAAAAAGTGGTGTTATTAGCCATCAAACCTCAAAAATACTGTACACTTTTCCCAAAAGGTTTCCACAATTTTGGCCACTACTGTAATTTATGGCTCCTTATTTCACATTTGGAATTTCCCTCTGCCAAGCTTCTGTTCTTGTTTGGTTCTTGTTCTCCGGGGAGAGGAAATCCTTTTTAAATTCTCCAGAACTTTTAATCCGGCAATGACCCAAAATATCTCTTGAAGAAAGTCCCCAAAGGAGGCCATGTATTTCAGCTCTGAGAAGGAGATTTGTTGAGTAAGACATTGCTCACGAGTTCCCTTTCTGTGTTGTCCTCTGCCTGCAGGAAATTTGTGTGGTGGACACACCAGCCAATGTTATATGCTCCCTGTTTTGGACACCATGTTCGTACGAAAAAAGTTTAGAAGATGTGGACTTGGGATAAAGATGCTTCAGGATTTTTGTCAGTCGTTCCCCTCGGAGGATGCCTTGGGACTCAGCAGTCCTCTTTCGACTGAAATGGAGAAAGGTAAAAATTGAGGGTTCAATAAAAGGAGAAGATTTTAAAAGATTATGAATCCACGCAAGGCAAGGATCATAGCAAACAGCCCCAGGATAAATATTTGGCATTTTGAGGAAGAGCTGGGAAAGAAATCAACAGAGATAGATAGCTTTTTGCCAGAGTAAGCCTCTGTGGGCAGTGTACAGGCCTCTTACGCCATTCCCAAATCCCGTTTGCTGTCCGTGAAGATCCATCAAAATTTAGGGGCAAAAACAGTGGTGGGTTGCTCCCGGTTCACACCGGTTCACAAGAACCAGTAGTAAAAATTTGTAGTAGTTCGGAGAACCAGTAATAACATTGGCTGGCCATGCCCCCGAACTGGTCCCTGGCCCGGTCGCCACTTGCTTACCCCACCCACCTCATCAGAGGCTTTTTTTTTTTTTACTTTTAAAAGCATTTTTTCTACAACCTCTTTGGCTGAAAAAATGCTTTTAAAAGTAAAAAAAAAGCCTCTGATGATCGCGCAGCTCAGCTGAGATCGTCAGAGGCTTTTAAAAGCATTTTTTCTACAACCTCTTAAGGTTGTAGAAAAAATGCTTTTAAAAGTAAAAAAAAAAAAGTTGGCCACAACCATCCAGTCACATTACCCCTACCAAGCCGCGCCCATAAAATAAGCCACTCCCACAGAACCAGTAGTAAAAAATTTTAGAACCCACCCCTGCTCTGTGGGCAGCGTACAGGCCTCTTATGCCATTCCCAAATCCCGTTTGCTGTCCATGAAGATCCACCAAAATTTAGAGGCAAAATGACTGTGTTTTGGTGCAAACAATGTAACATTGCTGGTTTGCATACACCTTAAAGAGGAGTATCCCACAATGCAATATTTAACTTCAAGTCCCACTTTCAAACTTAACTGGGTTTTTTTTTCCTGACATACTTTTACAGCATAGAGCCAGTGGTGGTATTTAGCCGGTTTTGACTGGTTCGGGTGAACTGGTAGTGGTGACCTACGGGTGGGGCCGTCTGTTGTCAGCTAGGCTCACTTAGTCATTACAAGACACAGTTTAGTCTTAAACAAACCTATTTTATTATAACAGCTGGGAATTACTTCATTCCCAGCTTAGTCCAAATTAATTCCAAAACAAGTCCCTGTCAGCTCCAGTGTGCTGTCGGCATGGAGCTGCCATTCTTGAGGGGAGGAACGCACAAACCTCGTTTCAGCCCAGCATCTGCTTCGTCGAACCTCCCAGGAACTGATAGGATTGACGGGAGGGAATAGCTGGGGGATGACATCATCATGGCCAGCCGGAAATAACAAGTGGATTAACTGTTTAGATGCTGGTTGTAAATACTCAAGTGAATTAACTTGAGCCTGGATAGCTCAACAGACTAAGCACTGTAATTTAACATCAGCTGTCTGCAATTAAAGTAAGATCGAATCTCGCCAGGCTCAAGGTTGACTCAGCCTTCCATCCTTTCTAAGGTAGATAAATTGAGGACCCGGTTTGTGAGGGCAATAAGATGACTTTGTATAAAAATATACAAAAGTATGAAGGCTATTGCTTAACGCACTGTAAGTTGCCCTGAGTCTCCGGAGAAGGGCGGCATATAAATCAAATTAAAAAACAAAACAAAACACTGTTTAGATGGTGGTTGTAAATACTCAAGAATTAAACATAAGCCAACTTCCGGGTCACATGGGAGGGAGCAGCGCGCGTGATTGGTTGGGTGGTGATAACTATTGGATAAATGGTGGTGGGAAGCACAGGGCAGTAGCCCTAACAAGATTTTCATCTGTGATTGTCAGTAATGAGATTGCCCATTGTTCGTTGGCTATAGAGTGTTTTTGCAGAAAACCAGAAGTAAAAAACAAAAACACAGCTTTTGGCAAAAACAACGCAAATAGCAGTAGCACCTACACCTATATACCACTTCACAGTACTTTACAGTCCTCTCTAAACGGTTTATAGAGTCAACCTATTGTCCTCAAGAATCTGGGTCCTCATTTTACTGACTTCAGAAGGATGGAAGGCTGAGTCAACCTTGAGCAGGTGAGAATTGAACTGCTGGCAGTCAGCAGAATTAGCCTGCAATGCTGCAGTCTAACCCCTGCGCCACCATGCAAGAGGCCAGACTAGATGCTAGTCCAGACTAAACTAGACTAGACTAGTCCAGACTGGACTAGACTAGTCCAGACTGGACTGGACTGGACTGGACTGGACTAGATTAGACTAGACTAGACTAGACTAGACTAGACTAGACTAGACTAGACTAGACTAGACTAGTGAAAGAATAAAACAATGAAAGAATAGAATAATGAAAGAATAGAATAGAAAATAGAATACAATAGAGTCGAACAGAATACAGAATAGAATAGAATAGAATAGAAAATAGAGTAGAATAGATTGCAATAGAATATAATGCAATTGCAATAGCAATAGCACTCAAGACTTATATACCGCTTCACAATGATTTTACATCCCTCTCTAAGCGGTTTACAGAGTCAGCGTATTGTCCCCCAACCATCTGGGTCCTCATTTTACCGACCTTGGAAGGATGGAAGGCTGAGTCAACCTTGAGCCTGTCAGGATCGAACTGCTGCCAGTCAGCAGAATTAGCCTGCAACGCTGCATTCTAACCACCGCGCCACGATGGCATCAATGCGGGATGTTGCAAAACAGCTGTACATTTTGGCTGGTTTGCTGAGGGTCTGAAATGTGCTCACTTGACCACTGGGGGGGGGGAAGAGGGGGGGGGTCGCTGGCATCCAAAAGTTCAGGATTAGATTTTAAGGGCATCGTAACTTCAAATGGTTGCTAAGTGACCGGTTGTAAGTCATTTTGAGTTGCAGCAGATAGATAATGAAGATGGCGTTCATTCCTAAAACAGGAAATTTCCAGTGCTGTCTTCAGTTCAGCCAATGCAATCTTTCTTAACTTATTTTTGTTGGAATAATCTCTGACATTAGTCATACTGTTGGAAGCTCTTCTCCTTATAAACAGCTGTGCAGTGTCTACTCCGATAAATGCCTTTTTCTTTTCTTTTTTTTTAAGAAAAGGGGAGGCCCAGATGCTGTGTGAAGAAAAACTGAAGGGTTGACCGGAAGCCATAAATCAAACCTTCCAGACAGGAGTTTTCACTGCTTCCAAATGTTGTTAGTAAATGTTATGCAGGAATCCTTAGAAGTCCCAGGCTGACATTCATCAGATCACATTCTTAAGGTTGCTTCACAGGCTCAGATATTAAATGAAGTGAAATAAAACATGCAAGTTGTGGTGTTAAAAGGGTCAGTTCCGCACAGAAAATGATCATTTCTCCCTGCTGTTTTCTCCTAAACCAGCGATGGCTAACCTTTTTGCCATCGCGTGCCAAAAGTGGGGGGAGCGGAGGTCGCACATGTCCGTGCGTGCCCACACCTATAACTCTATGTGCCCCGCCCCCAACACATGCGTGTGTGACCCTCCCTGCGCTCCCCCCACTTTTGCCATGTGATGGCAAGGTAGGCCCATTTTTTGCTCTCCCCAGGCTCCAGAGCCTTTCTAGGAGACTGGGGAGGGCAAAAATGGCCTTCCCCACTCTCCCAGAGGCCCTCTGGAGGCTGGAAAAAGCCTTTTTCCTGACTTCTGGTGGGCCCAAAAGGCCCGGAAATCAGCTGGCCGGCGCGCTCATGCATGGTGGAGCTGAGCTTGCGTGCCCACTGATATGGCTCCACATGCCACTTGTGGCACGCGTGCCATAGGTTCGCCATCATGGTCCTAAACGGTTGTTGGAACATAGCGAGTTCACATAGCAAGAAGAATAACAGAACAACAGAGTTGGAAGGGACCCTGGAGGTCTTCTAGTCCAACCCCTGCTCAAGATGGAAACCCCAAAGAGCACTGAAAAAAAAGTAACTTATGACCATTTCTCGCGCTTACGACCGTTTGCAGCATCCCTATGGCCTCGTGAATTAAATTCGGACGCTTGGCAACTGACTCATATTTATGACGGTCACAGGGGCCTGGGGTGGCATGATTCCCCCTTTGCGACCTTCTGACAAGCAAAGTCAGAATGGGGGAGCCCGATTCACTTAACAACCATGTCACTAATTTAACAAATGCAATGATTCACTGAACAAATGTGGCAAGAAAAGTCGTAAAATGGGGCAAAACTCCCTGAACGAAATTTCTCACTCAACAAGACAAATTTTGGATTCAATTCTGGTCGTACGTTGAGGACTCTCCGTAATAAACTGCGGCATATTTTTGCCTTTGCAAAAAGGAATGATCCACCCAGTGCGTTTAATCCTTTTGCCTTTGAGATATTGTCTCCATTTTGAGGGCCTACAGAAGAGGCTATTGTGATCCTGTGGATAGGAAGCAGGAAATAACTCCAGGTGGAGAGATTGGAAGAGAGCAGGTGTTGGAGGTAGCAAGAATTTGTACATCATTAATGATGATGTTCTCCATTTGGTCATGTCTGACTCTTGACGATTCTATGGGGCAGATGTCTCCACATCTTCCACTGCTTCTTTGAGTTGTTCTATGTTGTTCTGCTGTCAGCTTCAATGGTGTCCAAGCACTGTGTTCTTCTCATGGTTTGCTTTTATCGCCAACTCTTCTAAGCATAATTGCTTTCTCCAGGGAATTCCCCTGCATCATCATCTTCTTTTAACAACCCCATAATCCCTTGCAGGGTGGAGTCTGGGCAACTGAATGGAGCTGAGTGTTAACTGGCCGGATGCCCTTCCTGTTGCCAATGTGGAGTTGTGTTCAGTAGATATATATTCTCATTGTGCCCAGAGACAGAAATATCTGCCTCTACCTAGGATCGAACTCACAGCCTCCTGTTTGTGAGGCGAGAGCTCCACCTCTGGGCCCTCACACCACTCAGGGAATTTGCCTGCATGACATGGCCAAAATAAATTCCAGCTCCCCCCAACAAGCTTGTTGGGGGGAGCTCATGTGACTGGGTGGGTGTGGCCAACTTGACATCACACACATCAAGGGGCTCCTCACTGGCCCCTCCCCTCCCAGCCACTCCTTGTTGCGAATGGCAGGAAAATGGGGAGGGGAATATTCCTGCCTACCATCCTTCCGTCAGTCTGTGCTGAGATTGAGGAATGGATGACAGGCAGGAAAATCTCCTTCCCCATTTTCCTGCCTTTCACAAAAACTGGACTGAGTTCACCTAGCAACTGGATTGTCAGCCAATCCTACAGCATCCTGACCCGAATTAGTCCTTCATGTACTACATGAACTACATTGTTGTGGCTCCGTTGCCTGAGCCTGGGCTATTGACAGATGCAGACTCTGAGAGTGAGGGAGAGGAGTTGGCAAGGCCTCCCTCTCCAGGACCCTCCTCTCTGGCAATGCCTCCGGAGGACACTGAAGGCCAAGAGATAGGCCCAGGGCCAAGCACGTCCCCGCAGCCACAGGTGGACAGCGACGAAGGAGATAAGTGCTGGCTGGATCCTCAACAGCGGAGCAGGGAGAAGCGTGCACAGCAGAGGAGAAGGCGTGCCAGAGATTAGCTGAGTCACTGGGCCACACCCCACAGGGTATAAATGTGGGTGTGGTGGCCGGTTCAGTTTGTGACGAGCAAAAACTAGAAATAATCCATGATCTTTGCGTTACTGGACTTCTGCCTGCCTTGTCGGACTGCATTTGGACTAATCCTTGTATTGCTGAAACTTTGCCTGCTTTATCGGAATTCTTGCAGTCTAATCTTTGTTTTGTGTGAGTAAAGTCTGAATTGGCAGCTAGCCACTGGGTTGCTGCCAGCTTTATCTTCAAAGACTTTGTCGTGTGGCTTATTAACTCCGGGCCATCTGTAGGGGTGCGTGTGTGGGACGGGGACAGAACATACATGTTGATTGGACCATGTGACTGGAGACTGGGGGGGAAGTGACAAAGTTTTACTTTTAATTGGGTGTAAAACCAGCGGGAACTTAGAACCGGTTTTCCACCCGGAATGTGCCAATTTGATATGTCCCAATAAAATGTTCTGTGAGGACTTTGCCTGCCTCGGAGTTCTCATTGAAGGAGATGTATTACTTGGAACCTTGACACAAACTATGTTCTTCCTTGCATGTCAACTACTAGGAGAAAGACGGGTGCCAAGATGAGATTTCTGCTTCAAAATGTGTCAAATACCGAATTTGACCAGTTTTGAAGCAGTCGAATACCGAGGTATGATTGTAAATCATGACTTCTTGCGTTCTTTTGTCTTCCCTATTTAGTTTGTCAAAAGTTCTTGGAGACTTACCCAAAACAGCAGCCTCGGCTGTGGGAAGTGGAAGCACCCGGAGACTGGACTCAGCGTGTTAACATCTGGCTAAAAATCCAGCTGGAACAAAGTGAGTTGAAGAAACCATGATATTTGACACACCTGTTCATTTATATCCTTCACAATTGAATGTAAATGTCACTGCGTTTTTGTATTTACCAGATGAGCTCTTATTTTTGAACTTTCAGACTTACCGTAGCTTGCCAAGTTCTTATCTCTAAGCTAACTGCGCATGTCCACATTCTTTTCTTCTTCTCTAAAAAACTTCCTTTGTTCTCCGGCCAGGAGAGGTGGCCGGGAAAGCTTTGCCAAGATGGAATTAATTAGCTAGTAAGATGTTTTATTTTCTTTATAACAAATAAATGAGTTTTTCTTAGAAAATATATCTTCGGGTTTATTTTCTTAAAGTATACTTCAAGGAAAGGTCACGATCCATTCTCTAATCAAGATGCAATTACCCAAAAGTAGAATGGGATTAATTGCCACCCTGACAGTAAAAATGGCAGAGGGCTTCTGGAGAGTATTTGAGCAATAAATCACTTTTTAGGAAATTTTGGCAGATGTGTTTTGCACTATAGTAGCTGCGTATCTGTTTCTCTTAGATTCTGGTCTTTTTTGCAAGGAGAAAGAGAATCTAGGAGTCCTCGCTTAGCGACTGCCTTGTTTAGTGATTGCTCGGAGCGACAACGGTGATGAAAAAGTAACTTTAGTGACCAATCCTTGCATTTACTACCTTCCCAAGTCTGTAAAAGCATCTATGTAAGAATCAGTTTCAATGTAGTTCCTGCTGAGTGATCTCAATTGGGAATGGCCATTTGGTTATTAAGCGAAGCGGTTGCTATGTGAAACCACACCTGTGCTTTTGATCAGACTTCAGCTTTCCTTTGGTTTACAGACCCATGAAGCTCCCAAATGTGAAGATTTGGTTGCAAAGTAACTTTTTTCGTCACTGTCATAACTGTGACAACTACCCTGTTTCTCCCCCAAATAAGATATCCCCTGATAATAAGCCCAATCGGGCTTTTGAGCGCATGGCAATAAGGCCAAGCGGTTATTTCAGGGCTCAGAAAAATATAAGACAGGGTCTTATTTTTGGGGAAACACGGTATTTATCTATTTATCTATCTATCTATCATCTATCTATCTATCTATCATCTACCCTGTTTTCCCCAAAATAAGACATGCCCTGATAATAAGTCCAATCGGGCTTTTGAGCGCATGGCAATAAGGCCAAATGCTTATTTAAGGGCTCAGAAAAATATAAGACAGGGTCTTATTTTCGGGGAAATACGGCACTTGCCCTTGCAAACTTCACAAATTCTCTTTGTTACTGGATGAAAGTATTGCCCGTTTTTAGAGACAGTCTTGGCAAATATAACTCCTGCTTTTAATCACAGTATCAATCCTGCCCTCTCTGTGATTAATTTATTTATCACAGGTTGTCTTGAGTCTGATATCTTTCTGAGATATTCAGATAATTCTGTTATTTTTAACCTATCACAAATAACCAGTAGATTTCCCAGAATGATTTCCCGTGGGATTTCTTTAGATGAGAGGTGAGCAACTGTGACACCTTTATGACCTCTGGACTTCAACTCCCAGAATTGCTGAGCCAGCATTCAACTCCCAGAATTCCTAAATATGAGTCGCTCAGGAATTCTGGGAGTTGAAGTCCACAGGTTACAAAGGGGGCCTTCGTGGCCCACCCCTGCCTTAGATCCTTCCCATTTTGGACTGCATTTATTTTATTGTAAGTCTTTTATCGTTTCCCTTTTTGCCTTCTGACAAAATTATTTGCTGTTGAAGCAAGAAACCCATTTAAAAAAAGTAACAGCAATAATACAAGGGAACAGATTAAAAAGACATGCACGCACAAAATCCATATCTTGCTGCCATTGCTGAAATTTAATACTTTTTTTCAAGCGAAACCAAAAAGAGAACTGATTCGTGTCTCAGAGGAGATCAGAGCAACTACATCTCCATGCCCAAGCCATTCCGATTGCATATTATGGGATGGAAACAATATTCCTTAATGCTGTCTCAAAACCTTCCCCTTCCCCGCCCTTAACGTAAATGCACAGTTGTATGTTGCACCACTAGTGTCATCTAGTGGCAGATGTGTACAGCTGGCCAGGAGAAATATTTGCAGCTTGCAATCCTAAACACGGTGGATTTGATTTAAAGCAAGTCGATTTAAATCCCGATTTAAATCCCCTAGTGAAAAGGCTTGATTTAAATCAACTCGATTTAAATCATCATTTTTAAAGAGCAGCTGTCATCTCCATCCCGCAGCAGCTCCTCCTCTGACCCGCTGGTGACTCGCCAGACAGTCCCAATATTGCAGCATATATAGCCTCCTCATGCTACATAACTAAGCTCCATTTCATGCTGAATAAATTAAATTATGAACGTATCTTAAATAGAAAACTATCTTGAGATAGATTTTTTGCTCCAAAAGCATTTTATTAAAATAAATTTGATAAAAATAATTAAAAAAGTCCGATTTAAATTTTTTAAAAATCCAGTTTTTTTTAAAAATTTTTTATTTATTTATTGGTTCGATTTATATGCCGCCCTTCTCCGGAGACTCAGGGCGGTTTACAATGTGTTAAGCAATAGCCTTCATACTTTTGTATATACCTGCTTAGTAGGGCTTTTGGTCCCCCCTAAGTGGTGTTCTTTTTTATACAAAGTCAGCTTATTGCCCCCACAATCCGGGTCCTCATTTTACCTACCTCGGAAGGATGGAAGGCTGAGTCAACCTTGAGCCTGGTGAGATTTGAACTCGCAGTAATTGCAGGCAGCTGGCAGCTAAATACTATTTTAACAGCACTTTAGTCCGCTGCACCACCAAGGCTCTTAAATTTTTTTTTAAAAAAAGTCATTGATTTTTATCCACCCTGATCCTAAATGACTTGATTTAGAATCCGGATTTCTTGTTGCAACGAGTGTTGCAGTTTGGCAGGGATTGAAGCCGTTAGCAGTGCCCAAAGTGCGTGCATGCACGCACACCCATAATGCAATGCGTGCGCGACCCCCCCTGCCCACTGCGCATGCATGTGCAAACCCCCTCCCATGCGCCCCGGCCCCACGCATGTGCCCATGCGCCCCGGCCATGCGCCCCGGCCATGCGTGTATGGCCCCCCTGTTTGCACCCCACATATGCGTGTGCATCTCCCGCATGCACCCCGCACATGCGTGACAGAGACTCGAACAGCGGCTGGCTGGCAGGAGGCGTGCATGCATGCGCAGCGGAGCTGAGCTGGGGTGACAGTTCACGTGTCCACAGAGAGGGCTCTGCCTGCCACCTGTGGCACACGTGGCATTGGTTCGCCATCACGGAGGTAGGAGAACAGCAGTAATTCTGAACAGTTCTTAGCAAGTGTTCAAAGTTACGAGGCACCTTCCCAGAGCTACTGACCAGGAATGTCTCTTCCAGATGCGGACCGAAGTTCTCCCATGCCAAAGAGTCAAGATGGTGAAGCCGAGGAAGGACGGATAAATACGGTGAGCTGATAAAATTGGTGCCTGTGTAATCTGTGCTTCAGAGTATTGGATCAGAGTCGGAAGGACGATGAACAGATGCCTCCTGGGTGCTTAGATTTATAAGCTTCATTAATCAAGATTGGGTGAAAATTTTCTATTGCAGTTAAAACGGCTCTTTTTATCAAGACCAAGGAACATTAGATGGATTTTAGGCCTGGTTCTCTAAACTCCATCCAATGCAGGGGTGAAATCCATCAGGTGCTGACAGGTTCTGGAGAACCGGTAGTGGAAATTTTGAGCAGTTTGGAGAACCGGCAGCAGAAATTTTGAGTAGTTCGGAGAACCAGCAAATACCACCTCTGGCTGGCCCCAGAGTGGGCTGGGAATGGAGATTTTGTAATATCCTTCCCCCAGGAGTAGGGAGGGAATGGGGATTTTGCAGTATCTTTCCTGCAGGAGTGGGGAGGGAATGGGAATTTTGCAGTATCCTTCCCGCAGGAGTGGGGAGGGAATGGGGATTTTGCAGTATCCTTCCCGCAGGAGTGGGGTGGGAATAGGGATTTTGCAGTATCCTTCCCGCAGGAGTGGGAAGGGAATGGGGATTTTGCAGTATCTTTCCTGCAGGAGTGAGGAGGGAATGGGGATTTTGCAGTATCCTTCCCGCAAGAGTGGGGTGGGAATAGGGATTTTGCAGTATCCTTCCCCTGCCACGTCCACCAAGCCACGCCCACAGAACCGGTAGTCAAAAAAATTTGGATTTCACCACTGACCCAATGCTATGATAGATATTCGCTTTCTGCTCTTCACTAAATGCTAGACTTTGTCAATTGCAAAGTATCTTTGGTGACAATTTCATTGCAGAGTTTCTTATGCTATTTCCACTTCATAGCCTTGGTTTTTTAAAAATAGTTTTTAATGTTTTTAAATAATAATAATAATTATTATTATTATTTTTGGAATTTATTAACTTTTTTTTTTTTAGCTTTGCTGTCTGCCACTTAGAGTCACTTGTTTAATGAGATGAGTGGCTGTATACATTTGATATATCAATAAGGAAAGTAAAAATATTTCCATGAAATATTTCCATGCAAGCATAAAATGGTCAGCTAGAATCCTCTTCTTAACAAGACGGACAGGATCAATCTCTGTTTCCATTCACATCTATACAAACATTGGCATGGAAATGTACATTTTTTTAAAAAAAATATTTGGATGTTTTACTGAGGTGAGGCATGCACATGAAGCTCTACCCTATGCTGAAGTTGGGAATAGAACTGAAAAATTCTTTAGAGATTGCCTTTCCTCAAACTCAACTTGAATACAGAAAAAAAAGAGTTGGAAGGGACCTTGGAGATCTTCTAGTCCAATCTTCCGCTCAAGCAGGAGATCTTATACCATATCAGATATATAAAAGAGCTGTGGTGGCGCAGTGGTTAGAGTGCAGCTCTGCAGGCTACTTCAGCTGACTGCTAGCTGCAATTTGGCAGTTCAAATCTCACCAGGCTCAAGGTTGGCTCAGCCTTCCATCCTTCTGAGATAGGTAAAATGAGGACCCAGGTTGTTGGGGGCCATAGGCTGACTCTGTAAACTGCTTAGAGAGGGCTGTAAAAGCATTACGAAGCGATATATAAGTCTAAGTGCTATCGCCCTTCCTTCCTTCCTTCCTTCCTTCCTTCCTTCCTTCCTTCCTTCCTTCCTCCCTCCCTCCCTCCCTCCCTCCCTCCCTCCCTCCCTCCCTTCCTTCCTTCCTTCCCTGTGGTTGGAATGTAGTATTGCAGGATAATTCTGCTCACTGTCAGCAGTTCGATCCTGACCAGCTCAAGGTTAGCTCAAAAAATTTTGTGGTGTGCAGAATGTGATAGATTAACATATACTCTTAAAGGTAGACAAGAATCAACTTTCAATCAAAGCTGGGATAAATGGTACAAATGGATAGAAGTAAAAATGCCATGAGGTAGATGTTAGGAAAGCATATAGCATAGTCTTGTTGATACTAAGCTAAATATGTATAAGGTAATACTAGATGTAAGAAGATTAACAAGTGTAAGATGCAATGTGGAAAATTTAATCGAAGATGTAGTATGATGGTATGTAATGTTACTTAGGAACTGTATGTATATGGGGGCTGAATCAACCCTAGTTGTATGTATCTGATTTTGTTTTGTTATCGTCTTCTTTTTGTTTGTTTTTTTTTGTCTTCAGTTTATAATAAAAATTAAAAAAAAAAAAGGTTAGCTCAGCCTTCCATCCTTCCAAGGTGGGTAAAATGAGGACCCAGATTGTTGGGGGCAAGAGGCTGACTCTGTAAAGCGCTTAGAGAGGTCTGTAAAAGCACTATGAAGCGGTATATAAGTCCAAGTGCTATTGCTATCCTGGACAAAATGGCTGTCCAATCTCGTCTTGAAAAACCTCCAGTGACAGAGCAACTTTGAAGAAAAGCTATCCCACTGGTTGATTATTCTCACTGTCAGGAAATTTCTCCATAGTTCTAGGTTGCTTCTCTCTTTCATATTCTTCCACCTGTGACTTCTTGTCCCGCTCTTAGGTGCTTTGGAGAATAGGTTGACCCTATCTTCTCTGTGACGGCCTTTCTTCAAGTAGCATTTAAAAATAGCTATGATGTCACCCAGTGGTGGGTTTCAAATTTTTTTACTACCTGTTCTGTGGGCGTGGCTTGGTGGACATGGCTTGGTGGGTGTGGCGGGGAAGGTTACTGCAAAATCCCCATTTCCTCCCGATCAGCTGGGACTTGGGAGGCAGAGAATAGATGGGGGTGGGGCCAGTCAGAATTTTTACTACCAGTTCTCCGAACTACTCAAAATTTCCGCTACCGGTTCTCCAGAACTGGTCAGAACCTGCTGAAACCCACCTTTGATGTCACCCCTATGCCTTCTCTTTGTTAGACTGACATGCCTAGTTCCTTTAACCGTCGCTCATATGATTTAGCTTCCAACTCTCTAATCTTTGTTGCTTTTCTCTGCACTCTTCCCAGAGTCTCAACATCTTTCTTTTGTATCGCAGTGACCAGAATTGGACACAATATTCCAAGTATGGTTGTCAGCTCTGGAAGCCATATTAGCATTCTGTCAATCCCAGGGACATCGCAAAGTCCCTGGTTATGTTCTGTCCCCATCTCACACACACACACAAACAGATAAGTCAGGGGTTAAATAAAACTGGCAGACAACAAATTATTTCGATAAGAGGATTGGCAGCAACCCAGTAGCTGCTTGCCAAGAACTTTACTCATAAAGGGAGGGGTTGTTCCTCCGACAGATAAACCCAAACAAGATACACACAGTTCAAGAATTGTCAAGTCCAGTCCGTATTAAATCCAAGGCAGATAACGTTGTTTCAAAGATACATTGTGACTCGCTAGTCATTAGTTTTGTCCGTCACAGAGTCTGAATGGCCACCTCACCCCCTTTTATCCCCTGTGGGGTGTGGTCCAGTGACTCAGCTTAATCTCCTCCTTTTCTGCTGCGTGCGCTTGTCTCTCCGACGCTGGCGTGGATCCAGCCAAGACTTATCTCCGTCACTGTCCTATTGCGAGGAGATACCTGGCTCCTGGCCAATCTCTTCTCCTTCGGGAGACACCTGAGGCATTGCCAGAGATGAGGGCCCTGGAGAGGGAGGCCTGGCCAACTCCTCTCCTTCATGTTCGGAGCCTTCTCCCTCCGATAAGTTGGCCTCGGGGGTCGGAGTCACAACAGGTTTATCAAGGAGAAGCCCTTTTTCCAGTGGTGGGGTGGCAGCCATTGTAGCTGCTGAAGTTGGGACAGCTCCGGAACGGAAGAAGATTGGAAGGAAGTGTGTCAACTTGGTGAGAGACTTTCAATTATAATTTATATGAGAGAGCACCCTGAGATTGAAAGAAAGATCAAATTGAAGACAGAAGAAAATTAAGCGGCGGAATTAAACTTGAGTCTAAGGTAGTTTTTTTTACTTTCAACTTACTTGCATTTGTGGATGTCTATACGCTTTTTGCCTTTTAACCTGGACTGGATTGGATTGGACTGCGGATTTCCGAATTGCTTATTTAATTTTTAAACTTTTAGTACCTTTTTACTATACATTCTCTTTGATTCTATTTTTTTTTCTCTCCTCTTTGGCTATTTTTATTTTATTGCGCATTGAATATAGCAGGGGAAAGGGAAGAGAATAAGTAACACTGCCATCTAGTGGAATGGAAATTTTGTTTCTTTTTCTTTGGTTTAAGAAGTACAATTAGATTACAATTCAAGGACTCTGAGCCTATTCATAGATAAGATAGTGGTGAGGACATCAAAAGGACATTGAAACTGTTTGCAGGATTGTTTATTCAGGTGTTCTTCTGGGAACTATCAGAGGCAGGAGCCCGAGACTGAATAAGAAGAAACTTGCAGTGACTCTGAAAGAGAACTGTAAATACTATTTGGGACCTAATAAAATAATTCCTTGATCTTATACAGAAGTGATTTTTATTTGGACATTTTTTTCTCTTTTTTTTTGTATGTGGTAATTTCTTCACCTTTCCTGTGTTTAAAATATTTTTAAACAGTCTAATTAAAGTATTTTTAATT
Source organism: Pituophis catenifer annectens (assembly GCF_029215685.1). Classification (NCBI taxonomy): domain Eukaryota; kingdom Metazoa; phylum Chordata; class Lepidosauria; order Squamata; family Colubridae; genus Pituophis; species Pituophis catenifer. Next base: position 5,031,969 of record NW_027256894.1, read on the forward strand.
GGACTGTGAGTTGATGGACGATTTTTAATTTTTCTTTTTTAATTCTTAATTTTTTTATATGTATATAGAACTTTCTAGTGCTTCTCTTTTTTCTCTTTTCTCTTTGGCTTTTTTTTTTTTTTGGTGCTTTTTTCCTCTTTTTTTTTTTTGGAGTAGAGATTGCCAAGGTGGTTAATATTTTTTATTGAACTGAATTGGAGAGCCTGAAAGAGCCTGAAGATTGTTTATTTGCTTTTTGTTGTTGTTGTTTTTTTTCTCTCTCTCTTTTGCTTTTTTCTTACCTTATTGATATTGGAGGTAATATTTGCTCCATCCATAAACGGATTAAGGTATAGAAGAACCTGAAGAATTTTTTTATCTGTTTAAACCTTTAGCAACTACTTCACAGAATGAGTAGAAAAGCAATGGCTATTGGCTCTTCCACATTGACGCCCTCTTCATCACCATCCGGAGGACAGCGACCAATACAGACGATGCTACAACAGGAAAAGGAGAAGGATCGAGAAAAAGAAAAGGAGGCGACACTACAGATGATTTGGCAAAGAATCCAAAATATACAAACAAGAGTAGAAAATATTGAACAAAGAACAGAGAAAACAGCTGAGAAAGTGGAGAGCATACAGCAAATGATGATGAAATATGAAGATAGACTACAAAAAATTGGGGAAAAGGAAGAGCAAAGAGATAAAAAAATCAGAAATATTGATACTAGACTGGATGAGGTCGAACGAGATAAGAGTGGATTAGTGGGATGGGAGATGGACAGATCAGAATTTTATATCAGATTTCAAAATATAGAAGAAGAAAAGGGAGAAAATCTGGCAGAAAAAATGATAGAAATTTTAGCAGAAGCATTAGAAATTACCAAAGAAAAGATGATGAATGGCATAGACGAGATATTTCGAGTCTATACAAGATATGCAATGCAAAACAAGTTACCATGAGAAGTCCATATAAGATTCACCAAGAAATTGATTAAAACATAAATACTGCAGAATGCAAGAGAAAAAACACTGAAGTACAAGGAGAAAGAAGTCATGGTGCTGAAGCAAATACTGAGAAGAATGAGGGAGATGAGGAGAGAATATCAATTCCTGACTAAAATACTACTTCAAAAAGGTGTGAATTACAGATGGCTGATACCAGAAGGATTAGTGCTTACATGGCAACAGCAAAAGTACAGATTAGATTCAGTGGATAATGGATTAGATTCAATGGATTTTATCAGAATTTCTTAGAGAGAAAGAAATGGAAACAAGAAAGGCCGAACCACTGATTGAACTCCAAGAGGAAGACTTAGCAATGATTGAAAAAGCAGAAGGAGCAGTAGGGGGTATGGTGGAATACAAAGAACAACGTGAACCAAGATCCACTAGAGCAGTAAACCCTTCATATAAAATATGAATATGGAAGAGAAAAAATTGATTACAATAAATATAAATGGACTCAACTTAGCCATTAAAAGAAGAAAGGTATTCCAAAATTAGAAAAATTAAAGTTTGATTTAATCTTCTTGCAAGAAATGCATATTAAAAAGCAACATGAACAGTTATTGGTACAGCCAAAATTAGGGAAAATTTTTACTTCATTGCCACAATGTAAGAAAAGGGGAGTTGTCTTATACATTAGAAACACAATTCCAGCGGAGCAAATATATGCAGATGATGAGGGAAGAACTTTGATGGTGGAAATAATAGACAATAATATGAAAATATTTTTAATAGCAATATACGCTCCAAATAACAATCAAGAAAACTTCTACAGAAAACTACATATGAAACTAATTGAATTGGACTATGATAATATTTGCATGATGGGAGATTTTAATGGCATAGTGGACGAGAAATTAGACTACAATTCACACAAGGCAATAAAGCACAGTAGAAAGACACTACCGAAATCCTTTTTCAAAATGATAGAGGAAACAAATTTAAAAGATGCATGGAGAGAAAGAAATGGAAAAAATAGACAATGTACTTTTTATTCCGACAGATGTTCATCATGGTCTAGACTAGACATGATATGGACGACAATGGAATTGACTTCTAATACAGAAAAATTGAAATAGAAGCAAATACCTGGGCAGATCACAACCCAGTGACAGTGAAATGAAACTATCCCTCTGTTGATGCAGCCTAGGATTGCATTGACCTTTTTTTTGATAACTTCATGAAGACAACTATCTCTTGTGCCCTGCCCCATCCAGACCATGCTCTGCATGGATTAAAATGATCATCAGTTGGACTTTTTCCTATTATTTGTGTCCATGACTTCTAATATACAGGTTTCCTGTTTAAGCAGGGGGTTGGACTAGAACAGGGGTGTCAAACTCGATTTCACTGAGGGCCACACAGGGGTGAAATGCTACCGGTTCGGGCTGGTTCGCTGAACCAGTAGTAAAAAATGTAAAAAAATAGTTCCGCCGATCAGCTGAGCGACGCGCGATCATCGGAACTTTTTTTTTTTTACTTTTTAAGCATTTTTTTACTACTGGTTCTCCTGAACTGGTAGTTAAAAATGCCTTAAAAAGTAAAAAAAAAAAAAAAAAAAGTTCTGACGATCGCATGTCATTCAGCTGATCGTTGGAAGTTTTTTTTTACTTTTTAGGCATTTTTTTACTACCAGTTTGGGCAAATAGGTAGTAAAAAATGCTTTTAAAAAGAAAATAAAAGGCTCCGACGATCACAGCTATGCCGCACGATCATCTGAACCTTTTTTTTTTACTTTTTTAAAGCATTTTTTTGCTACCTATTTGCCAAAACCAGTAGTAATGATGCTTTTAAAAGTTAAAAAAAAAGGCTCCAATGATTGCGTGGCACAGCTGTGCATGCACGGCTAGTGAATCAGTAGTAAACTGGTTCAGATTTCACCACTGGGGCCATATCAGGGTTGTTTTTGACCTCATGGGGCCAGGGTGGGCGCGGCCAGGGTGGGCGTGGCCAGCTCAACGTCGCACATGTCAGGAGCACCTGTGATGGCCCGAGTACTCGGCCAGGGAAAACGGGCTCCCGAGCTCCGTTTTCGGCTGCAACAGCCTCCTGCAACCCTCTGGACAGTGAAAATGGAGCTCAGGAGGGTTGCATGCGGCCCTCACGAGCTCTGTTTTTGGCTGCAATGCCCTCCCGCAACTCTGCCAGCAAAAACGGAGCTCCTTCCCGAGCTCCATTTTTGCTCGCAGAAGCAACGCAGGCCAGTCCTTTGCTGTTTCCAGGGCAGCCCTGCGGGCCAGATCTAAGCATCCTGCAGGCCATATCCAGTCCCCCAGGCCTTGAGTTTAACACCCCTAGACTAGAAGATCTCCAAGGTCACTTCCAACTATGTTATTTTGTTGGTTATTGTGTTAGTTGTTCTGCTCATTATTCTGATAGTTGTTCTGTTATTCTGTTTCTATTTTAAGAGTCTTGGCTGTATCCCACATCTCGGAGCACTGCCAGACAAATCCATTGCCCATCTTGGTGACCCTAGAGGGGCCCCAGGGCTTCCTTCTCAGAGCAATGAACTTCAAGTTCAGTTGAAAGCTGAAGAACCAAAAAAAATGAAGAAAAGAACGAGCAGAGAAGAACCAGCTGAAGAGAGCGTTGCGAAGCACTTGAGGACAATGTCCTAATTTTTGTAAACAGCAGAAGTAAGAGAAAACACACAAAATCTGAGGATCGGATAGCAAGTCAGGAAATATCTAGTGAATATTTCTTCATCGATTGACATATTTAGGTGACTCTGTCCAGTGTTTTTTCTCCACCTTGGCAATTTGAAGAGATATGGACTTCAACTCCCAGAATTCCCCAGTGATTGAGTGTCACAACAGCGAGGCGTAGAAAAATATAGAGCAGTGATTCTCAAGAATCACTCAAGATATGTGGACTTCAACTCCCAGAATTCTCCAGCCAGTCTAGGTGAGGAATTCTGGGAGTCAAAGTCCACATATCTTGAGTGATTCTTGAAAATCAATGCTCTACATTTTTCTACGCTTTGCTGTTTTGTTTTGTTTTTTGTTGTTGTTGTTTTTTAATTTGATTTATATGCCGCCCTTCTCTGGAGACTCAGGGCGGTTTACAATGTGCTCAGCAATAGCCTTCATATTTTTGTATATTTATACAAAGTCAGCTTATTGCCCCCACAACTGGGTCCTCAATTTACCTACCTTAGAAAGGATGGAAGGCTGAGTCAACCTTGAGCCTTGGCGAGATTCGAACCTGCAGTAATTGCAGGCAGCTGATCTTAATAACCAGCTTAATAACAGGGTGCCTTAGACCACTGTACTACCAAGGCTGTTGTGACACAGGTTCCATTAAAATGACCTGTTTAACAGAGCCATTATAAAGCATGAATGAGACAATGTTCATATTTGGAAATATTGCACATGCATTGCATTTTTCTTATGATGACCATAAGATCATGTATGTCCTAGTCACCTCCCGTCTTGACTATTGCAACACGCTCGACATGGGGCTGCCCTTGAAAAGCATCCAGAAGCTCCACTTGGTTCAAAATCCATCAGCCTGCTTCCAGGTGCAATTCAAGGTGCTGGTTGTCACTTTTTGTCATGACCCTGTCAGAGCCTGAATCTGCAGAGGAGGATGAGCCGGAGCTGGAGCCGTTGGAAATAGAGGGGGCAACTTCGTTGGCTTCGGAGGAATGTGGGGAGGAGCAGGCTGAGGCAGGCCCAGGACCCCTCAGAATTGGGGCGGCTTGTTAGCAGGGAGGGTCAGGGCCAGGACGACCAACAGAGGACAGGCAGTGGAAACAAGGAGCGATGGAGCTCAGGCAATGAGCAAGGACCGCCCCCTCCTGATCCCCGAGCACAGAGAGTGGAGAGAAGGCGGAAACAACACAGACTGACCCAATGACTAGGGAGGAGAGAGCCCCACCCCTCTTCACAAGGCACACCTGGGGACTGAGTTTTAAGGAGATGCTGTGGGGAGGGGGAATTTGTTGGGAACAAATGCTGAATTTGTAGAGTTTTGTGTGCTGTTGAAGACATTTGGAATTTGCAGGACTGCTTGCTTCTTCCTTGCTTCGTGGACTCAGAGCGTTGTTACTTACTTTGTGGACTCACTGCTTCTTCCTTGCTTCATGGACTCATGCTCCAGGGATGGGATCTTACCAGTTTAACAACTGGTTTGCTAAGCGCGCGCTTAGCAAGAAAGAAACTGGAAACATGGAGGCTGATTGGAAAGATGTTTTAACGGAGCAGAACCATCAAGCACATGGTCCTGGTGCAGTTGACCACATGGAGTGGAGAGTGAGGGTTATTTATACCTTCTCTTGGGCCTTGCCCTTGAGCTTCCTGTTCCTGTGCAAGAAATGTATCCTATTGGCTGTAGTCAGACACCCATGCTAGGAGTTTGTCTGAGATAAGTTTGTTTGAAGCCTGGAGGGTGATACAATGTCCCCAGGTGATTTTGCAACGCAGTGAGCCCTCCTGCTAGATAATCCTATTATGTCCTGGAGGGTCCTATCTTAATCCCCTCATCCTGGAGCTGAAGGTCTTCTGTTTTGTAGATAGGATGGCTCAGTCCTTCTCGATGGGAACCAAATATCTCCTGGGGGCAGGGAGCTGAAGCTCTGAGTTTCTGTCTCCCTTAAGATTTCTATTTCTCTTTTAGGGGAAATATAATATTTTGCCTTTTAAATATTTCCTAAAATATTTCATTCTTCTAGGAGAGGGGTGGGTGCTAACTTTCTACAGTACTTTGTAGGAAGAATTAATACTTCTGATCTGGGGAACAGAGGATAGTAGATCAGTGAGCTTTTGTGAATCTCAACAAAAGGAAAAAAAGAATGCAAATGTATCTGGAATTCAACGTAGTGAAACCTTCGTAATTCATGGTCTTCTAAACTGAGCTAGCATGGTTTGTAAAGTTCATTAGGTCTGCTAATCAGCCAAACAGCATAAGTACAAACATTGTCAGTGCCATTCAGTCTATTAATTTAAAGTAAAATAAGCCACTAGATGGATAATTAATCTAAAGCGTATTAGGTAAAGGTAAAGGTTCCCCTCGAATATGCGTGCTAGTCGTTCCCGACTCGGGTGTGTATGCTCATCTCCGTTTCAAAACGGAAGAACCAGCGCTGCCTGAAGACGTCTCCGTGGTCATGTGGCCGGCATGACTAAACGCCAAAGGCGCATGGAACGCTGTTACCTTCCCACCAAATGTGGTCCCTATTTTTCTACTTGCATTTTTTTTATGTGCTTTCGAATTGCTAGGTTGGCAGAAGCTGGGACAAGTAACGGGAGCTCACCCCATTATGCGGCACTAGGGATTCGAACCACTGAACTGCCGACCTTTTGATTGACAAGCTCAATGTCTTAGCCACTGAGCCACCGTGTCATAGGAGGGAACTATAAAAAATGGCAGGGTTGGCTCAGCATAGATTAGGAGGAGAACCATCTCACTCTGAAGTTATTTTGAAAATCCAAACTAAAAGATTTTGGGATCCTCACTCCTTGGTGGCAAATCATTAATTGCATTCTGGAGAAAAGCTTTGGAGATGCTATTAATTTCAGGTAATCTAAATCAGGCAAAACTCCCCATTCATTAGCTTGAAAAGATTCCTTGTTCTGAAAACGTTCGTCAGCTCCTGCTTTTTAAAGGAGGAAAAGGATGAACTTTTTAATCTTGGTCACAAGGTGGTGGTATTGCACTTTATTTGAATTTATTTAATTTCCTCCCTGCCCCCCCCCCAAAATAGAGGCTGTGAACTTTTTCTCTCTTTGCTCTGTTTTCTTTTTTCATCCTCGCGAAGTATATTAAACACATCTTAAGCATATTAAATAAAGCAATGTTTTGCGCTCTGCACTGTCTTTATTTTTGTAGCTTCTGCGTAGCACCTGGCGATCAAAGGCAGACATGGCACCAAAGTATGGTTGGTGAGGCCTCAGCACTTGAAAACAATCTTGAAGGTCTATAACAGTAATTAAATTCAAGGTGCGGAAGATACTTGTGGTCTATCTTGAATAAGGGAGTTCATTGCAGCCAGATATCTAGGTTACCTCGGCTAATCTCAGAAAACGAAGCAATTCGGGAGTTAATAGAACATAGAATAATAACATTGGAAGGGACCTTGCTGGTCCAACCTCAGCTCAAACAAGAGACCTATAACAGTGATGGCTAACCTTTTTGCCGTTGCGTGCCAAAAGTGGGGGTCGTGCGGGGAGTCGCGCCCTCATGTGCCCACACCCATAACTCAATGCCCCACTCTGCCCCACCCCCGTGCACCCCCCACTTTTGGCACGTGATGGCACGATGGGCCCGGTAGGCCCATTTTTTGCCGTCCCCAGGCTCCAGAGCCTTTCTAGGAACCTGGGGAGGACAAAAACGGCTTTTTCCTGACTTCTGGTGGGCCTAGAAGGCCCAAAATCAATTGGCTGGCGCGCGCATGCACACTGGAGCTGAGCTAGGGCAATGCTCGTGTGCCCATAGATATGACTCCACGTGCCACATGGGACACACGTGCCATAGGTTCATCATTATGGCCCTATAACATTCTGGACAAATAGCTGAGGCTAAAACAGATGAACGGTTGCAGGAACTAGGCAGGTCTAGTTTAATGAAAAGAAGGACTAGGGGACACATGATAGCAGTGTTCCGATATCTCAGGGGTTTCCACAAAGAAGAGGGAGTCAAGCTATTCTCCAAAGCACCTGAAGGAAGAACCGACCTTGAACTAAAGATAAATTTTCTGACAGTGATAACGATCAGTGGAATGATTTGCCTCCAGAAGCTCCATCACTGGAGGCTTTTAAAAAGAGACTGGACAGCCATTTGTCTGAAATGGAATAGGATTTCCTGTTTGAGTAGGGGGGTTGGACTAGAAGACCTCCAAGGTCCCTCCAACTCTGTTACTTTGTTCTTAAAAATCTCCAGTGATGAAGCACCCACAACTTCTGGAGGCAAATCATTCCACTAATTAATTGTTCTCACTGTCAGGAAATTTAATTCTAGGTTGGATCTGTCTTTAATAATCTTCCACCCGTTGCTTCTTGTCTTGCACCATTGCTTCTGGTGCTTTGGAGAATAAGTTGATTTCTTGTCTGTGACAGCCTCACAAGTCCTGGAAGGACATGTGTTTGCTAATCCTTCTCTTCGATAGGCTAGGCATGCCTCGTTCCCTCAATCTTTCATCACACAGTTTAGCCTCTTCAGGCCCCTAATATCTTCGTTGCTCTTCTCTGCACTCTTTCCAGAGTCTCAACATCTTTTTTTGTATTGCAGTGTCCAGAATTGGATATAATATTCCAAGCATGATCTTAACCAAGGCATTATAAAGTGGTACTACCACGTCCCGTTATAAAGTGGTACTACCACGTCCCGTGATCTTGATCCTATCCTCTTGTTGATGCAGCTCAGAACTGAACTGGCTTTTTGGGATTTATTTGCACTGATGCTATAGAGCAGGGGTGTCAAACTCAAGGCCCGGGGGCTGGATCCGGCCCGCAGGGTCCTTAAATCCAGCCCGTGGGGCCGGCCTGGGAATATCAAAGGACCGGCCTGCGGTGCCTCTGCTGGCTAAAACGGGCTACATGCGGGGCCCCAGTGGCCCATTTTTGGCCTCCACGGCCTCCTGCAGCACATTGCTGGCTGAAAAGGGGCCCCCTGTGGCCCATTTTCAGCCAGCAGAGTGCTGCAGGAGGCTGTGGAGGCCAAAAACGGGCCACAGGGGTGAGGGGCTCTGCACCCTGTTTTGGCCAGTAAAGTGCTGCAGTAGGCCCTACAGGCCAAAAATGGGGTAGAGGGGGCTGTGTGTGCCTCCCTGTGCCCTGTTTTGGCAAGCAAGGTGCTGCAGGAGGTTGTGAAGGCCAAAAACAGGCCACTGGGGGGCTCTGTGACCTGTTTTGGCCGGTAAAAGTGCTGCAGGAGGCTGTACAGGCTGAAAACGGCGTAGAGGGGGCTGTGTGTGCCCCCCCCCCCGTGCCCTGTTTTGGCCAGCAGGGTGCTGCAGGAGGTGTCTGTCCCGTCATCCCCCCCCCCCCACCGGGGCCCATGGAGGAGAACTACAATGCTGATCCGGCCCTCAAAGAAATCCAGTTTGACACCGCTGCTATAGAGACTGAAAGATGCTTTCAATTTTAAAAGACTCTCTCTTTATAGATGTGTGTTGGGAACCACATGTGTTACATAGCATTTTGTTTGTGCGAAATACTTTGGTCTAAACTTGCTTCAGAGCTGAACAGATGGTGAGGCTTAGAGCAAGGAAAGTACAGTCTTACCTTGGTACTCAACTGCTTTGAAACGCATCAAATTTGGTCCTCAATGCATTTTGATGCAAAACTTTTTTGTCCCGGTACTCATTGTTTGTTTGGTACTCGACACACAAGCGAGAACTTATCAGTGTCGGCTGACATTACAGGTCGTCCTTGACTTACAACAGTTTATTTAGTGACCATTTGAAGTTACCATGGCACTAAAAAAAGTGATTTATGACGATTTTTCACACAAAAGGCATTGCAGCGTCCTCATGCTGATGTGATCTATATGCAGTTGCTTGACAACTGACTCACATTTATGACGGTTGGAGTGTCCCAGGGTCACGTGATCCCTTTTCGCGACCTTCTGACAAGCCAAGTCAATGGGGAAGCCAGATTCACTTAATGACCGTATTCCTAACTTAACCACTGCAGAGATTCACTTAACAACTGTGGCCAGAAAGGTTGTAAAATGGGGCAAAACTCTCTTAACAAATTTCTCACTCAGCAACATAAATTTTGGATTCCATTGTGGTCGTAAATTGAGGACTACCAGTATTCATTATGGGGAAAAAATTATTTGGCGTCTCCTGGGGCCAATTAACAATGAGTATCAAGGTACCACTGTATAAAATTAATCCCTGGATTTTGTGGGGGAATGAAATGCATCTTGAGAGCCACTCTGTGTGAGAAAATTCAGCTTTCTCTGTTGCCTTATATATTCTCGGGTTTCCCTGGCTTTTTCTCTGGTTGCATCTTTGCAAAATGCCAGGCAAAGGGCAAAGAGATAGATTTAGAACTGGCAGAAGCACATCCAGATCCTGAGATGGCAATAACCTGGCTTTGCCCCCAAAATTATTCTTTTGTCTGTGTTGAGGAAACGGGAAAATAGTGTCATATAATATATGTGGGTATGTGGCTACGTGCATATTTATTTATGAAATAAGAGCCACGGTGGCACAGTGGTTAAAGTGCGGTACTGCAGGCTACTTCTGCTGACTGCTGGCTGCCTGCAACTTGGCAGTTCGAATCTCACCAGGCTCAAGGTTGACTCGGCCTTCCGTCCTTCCGAGGTGGGTAAAAAGAGGACCCAGATTGTTGGAGGCAAGATGCTGACTCTGTTGACTGCTTAGAGAGGGCTGTAAAGCACTGTGAAGCGGTATATAAGTGCCATTGCTATTAATTAATTAATTAATTAATTAATTAATTTTATGTAGGGTATATTGGAGGCGGTGACCCTTTGAGAGCTGGATGCAATGCAATTTCATTTTAATGTATGCCGATTAGTATACATTCAAAGTGACAAAGTTCTAAGTCTAAGTTCTTCTAAATCAGGCATCAGCAACCTGCAGCTCTGGAGCCGCATGTGGCTCTTTCATCCCTCTGCTGTGGCTCCCTGTCGCTAGTCAGCTCCACAATTGATAGGGCTTTCAGTTAGGATAGGGAGAGGAAAATGGCCACTGCGCTAGGAGGAGACTCTATGGTGGGGGAACCGGACATCCGGTTGGCTCCAGAATTGAACGGGGGGCTTCCGGTTAGGGCCTTTGTGGCTCTATGAGTGTTTAAGGTTGCCGACCCCTGTTCTAAGTCTATAGTGAGAAAGAGGTGAGAAGGCAATGAATGAGGAAGAATGTACAGGTAATCCTCAATTTATAAGCCCAGAATTTCCATTGCTAAATTTGGCAGTTTTTAAATGAGTTCCAGATTTTATGATTGTTTTGCCATGATTGTTAAGTGAATCATGGCAGTCACTAAGTGAATCTGACTTCCCCATTTACTTTGCTTGTTGAAAGCCATCTGGGAAGACTGGAAATGGCGATCGCATGGCCCTGGGACAGTGCAACTGTCATAGCAACAGCAAGAGACTTATTTACCAGCAGCAGCACCAGCAGTTTTATTCGACACCCAGGACTGTAGGCTAGATTGGGAAGAGAAGGAAGGAAGGAAGGAAGGAAGGAAGGAAGGAAGGAAGGAAGGAAGGAAAGAAAGAAAGAAAGAAAGAAAGAAAGAAAGAAAGAAAGAAAGAAAGAAAGAAAGAAGAAAGAAAGAAGAGAAGAGAAGAGAAGAGAAATTGAGAAAAAAGGAAAGGAAAGGGAGGGAGAGGAAAACAAAAGGAAGGGAAGGGAGAGAAAAGAAAAAGAAAGCAAAAGAAAGAAAGAGAAAGAGAAAGGAGAGAGAGAAGAAAGAAAGAAAGAAAGAAAAGAGAAGAGAGAAGAGAAATGAGAAAAGAGAAAAGAGGAAAGGAAAGGAAAGGGAGGGAGAGGAAAACAAAAGGAAGGGAAGGGAGAGAAAAGAAAAAGAAAGAAAAAGAAAGAAAGAAAAAGAAAGAAAGAAAAAGGAGAGAGAGAAGAAAGAAGAGAAATGAGAAAAGAGGAAAGGAAAGGAAAGGAAAGAGGGAGGGAGAGGAAAACAAAAGGAAGGGAAGGGAGAGAAAAGAAAAAGAAAAAGAAAGAAAGAGAAAAAGGAGAGAGAAGAAAGAAAGGAGAAGAGAAGAGAAAAGAGAAGAGAAAAGAGGAAAGGAAAGGGAGGGAGGGACAGGAAAACAAAAGGAAGAGAAGGGAGAGAAAAGCAAAAGAAAGAAAAAAATAAAGAAGAGAAATGAGAAAAGAGGAAAGGAAAGGAAAGGGAGGGAGAGGAAAACAAAAGGAAGGGAAGGGAAAGAAAAGAAAAAAGAAAAAGAAAGAAAGAGAAAAAGGAGAGAGAGAAGAAAGAAAGGAGAAGAGAAAAGAGAAAAGAGGAAAGGAAAGGGAGGGACAGGAAAACAAAAGGAAGGGAAGGGAGAGAAAAGCAAAAGAAAGAAAAAGAGAAAGAAAAAGGAGAGAGAAGAAAGAAGAGAAGAGAAAAAAGAGAAATGAGAAAAGAGGAAAGGGGAGGAAAGAGGGAGGGAGAGGAAAACAAAAGGAAGGGAAGGGAGAGAAAAGAAAAAGAAAAAAAAGGAAAGAAAGAAAAAGAAAAAAGAAAGAAAAAGAAATATCCTAATAAGGCAATCTGCTCCCATTTTGGGTGTCTCTGGAGATTCTCAGTCCTCCAGGTCCTGGTTGTCCCAAAGGTGCTTTTTCAAGAGGCAACTGGACTTCCTTGTTTTTCTCTGAAGACATTTCGCTTCTCATCCAAGAAGCTTCTTCAGTTTTGACTAGATGGTGGGGAACGGAAGGATTAATACTCCTTGCAGACAGCTGGTCATTTGCATCCTTTTAGAGGGTCCTTGAGGCCACTTGGAGGTTTGTCTGTGTCCTCGGGGTCACCTGAGTGGTGCAAATGGATGTGGAGCCTTCTTGGCACTGCTGAAAGGACTATGTTGTGGAACTGTGCTTTCTGCAGGATGCTTTCTGCCCTCTGTCCCTTCCCTGTTGAAGACAGGTGCAGGCTGTTGAAGATGAGTCTGTGTTGTCTCCATCTCAAACTGAAGCACAAATGGCTCCTGTAGTCTGCAATTTTTCCTGGAAATCCATTCATATTCCCACACTATTCAAAGGTTATTTGTCCCAAAGTGCACAGCTAACCCTCTATGGAGCTCCAGGTCATTGTTGTCCCAAAGGTGCATTTTCAAGAGGCAACTGGACTTCTTTTGTTTTTCTTCTCCACCATCCAGTCAGAGCTGAAGAAGCTTCTTGGATGAGAAGCGAAACATCTTAAAACAACAACAAAACAAGAAACTCCAGTTGCCTCTTAAAAAAAAAACACCTTTGGGACTTCATTCCATATTGGGTCAAAAAAATCCATGCAACCATAATGTAAATATGATGTATGAACTAGATATTCCTCGCATCCAGATTCAAGCGGTTATAATAGAGATACAGTATATTATTTGGTTTTGTTATTGATACCGTCTTCATTTTTGATTGGCGACTGCCAAGAATGCGATACAATAGCTACGTTAAGTGTTTTAAATAAATAAATAAATTTTCTGTGGATTGAATAAGGAGGTTTGCCAATAATCTTTCCCACGATTTATAATAAAGCTCAGACATCGATTCAAAATAACGCTTTAAGAAATGCATTATCTTTGGGAGGTTTGTCTGGAAAAATAGAGCCCGTAGGCAAAATTGCACAAAAATGCAGAGATTGGAACGTATACCGGTGTTTAAATATAATGCACACAGTTGAACTTAAAATACTTACCAAATGGAGACGTGGAGAGAAATCGAAATTGACAGGGTTTTTTTTCCTTTCCATCTGTCATTCCTGCTTTAGTGGGCATGCAATGTTCTGTGTTGTAAGACTAATTCCTACATAAATTGCCTAGGATGTTACAAAGTGTTTTCAGCGGCAGCCATTCGTATCCAATAATATACAGTAGATCGAGATGCCTTTATGGAAAATAGAAGAGTTAACAACTTTAAGCGGGAGTTAATGGATTAAGATATGACATAGGGGTTTGGTAGGGAACAAAGCGTGTGACGGCTGCTTTTAAAAGCAACATGCGTAGTAAAATAGATTTAGCCGCCTTTGCAAAAATAACCCCCTGCTCAAGTTGGAGACCCTATACCAGTGATGGCTAACGTTTTCGGGACCGAGTGCCCAAAGCACACACGTGTGCGCTCAAATGTATGTACATGCGCCCGACCCCCAAAATGCAATGCACAAGCAGCCCCCGTGCATGCACCCCCACCCCCACGAATGCACGAACCCCCTGCATGTGCCCCACCCCCCACACGTACATCCGTGGCCCCTCACACATGCCCCCCGCATGCGCAGCAGATACCCGAAGACCAGCTGGCCAGTGGGAGGCATGCGCGCATGTACCGCAGAGCTGAACTGGGGCGACGGCTCGTGTGCCATGGGTTCGCCATCACAGCCCTATAACATTTCAGACAGCTGCCTGTGCAGTCTCTCCTTAAAAGTGTCCAGTGATGGAGCACCCACAACTTCTGGAGGCAAACTGTTTCACTGGTTAATTGTTCTCTCTGTTAGGAAGTTTCTCCTTAGTTCTAGGTTGCTTCTCTCCTTGATGAGTTTCCATCCATTGTTTCTTGTCCTGCTGTCAGGTGCTTTGGAGAATAGGTTGACCCTCTCCAAAGCACCTGAAGGCAAGACAAGATCTCAGGGGCTGCCCCAAAGAAGAGGCAGTCAAGCTATTCTCCAAAGCTCCTGAGGGTAGGACAAGAAGCAATGGATGGAAACTAATCAAGGAGAGAAGCAACCTAGAAGTAAGAAGAAATTTCCTGATAGTTAGAACAATCAGTGGAACAACTTGCCTCCAGAAGTTGTGAATGCTCCGAGACTGGAGATTGGATAACCATTTGTCTAAAATGGTAGGGTTTCCTGCCTAAGCAGGGAGTTGGACTAGAAGACCCCCAAGGTCCCTTCCAGCTTCTATTCTATTCTATTCTATTCTATTCTATTCTATTCTATTCTATTCTATTCTATTCTATTCTATTCTATTCTATTCTATTCTATTCTATTCTATTCGACTCGACTCGACTCGACTCGACTCGACTCGATTCTACCCTACCCTACCCTACCCTACCCTACCCTACCCTACCCTACTCTACTCTACTCTACTCTACTCTATATTGCTGTTGCTATTCTGTTCTGTTCTATTCTATTCTATTCTATTCTATTCTATTCTATTCTATTCTATTCTATTCTATTCTATTCTATTCTATTCTATATCCTATCCTATCCTATCCTATCCTATCCTATCCTATATTCTATTCTATTCTATTCTATTCTATTCTATTCTATTCTATTCTATTCTATTCTATTCTATTCTATTCTATTCTATTCTATTCTATTCTATTCTATTCTATTCTTTCTGGCAGCCCTTCCCCTCAAATATTGGAACACTGCTATCCTGTCACCCCGAGTCCTTCTTTTCTTTAAACTAGACATACCCAATTCCTGTAACTTTTTCCCAGGTTGAGTTGCCTGCAGTGTTACAAGGGAGTTGCGGCAGAGGTCGAAATGCATGTCTCCCGCCTGTACATAATCTGATAGCTCCAACTCCCATTTTATACAAGATTTAGCACGTTTACCTGGGGTGAGTAGAGAAGGATCTTTGCAGCTTATCCGTGAGCTTGTATATCAACAATTGTAACGGCATCGGGAGGGTGAATGTCTAACCTTCTCACAAATTCTGACGAGGGAAGGAGGAAAAAAAATATATCTCGGAAAATAGCTCAAATGTAAGGTTAATTGGAGCCAGAAATGTCAAACTAATGTAGCAATTTACCCCGGGAGATCGGCCTGGCCTTTGAATGCAGCAATAGTATACACTACTGAATAGAATCACAAAGAAATATAATAGGGTTTTATGTAGTCTCCTGTCATATTAACCATTCTTGGCAATTAATTTCTTGTTGCAAGGGTGTTTTGGTTGCCCTAGAAATAGGCTTGTTCATTCTTTACAGATACCTATGAAGGCCACCGAAGGAATTCAGCTGAGAGGAAATTCAACGTGCGCACAACGTGAGCACTTGATGTTGTGTTGAGAGGGGGGTCATTACACAAAGGAGTACCAGGGGTACTTCAACTTGTGGGAAACAGCGGATCTGCAACGCACCAAATTCTTGTTGAATCAAAGAGAGTCTGTGTAGCTCACGGTTGAATTGTGGAGTCCTTGATGTGCTCTCTGAGCTTGGTTGTTTTCTTGCAGATGTTTCATTATGGTTAGGTAATATTTTCAGGGCATGAAGAAGTTACTTAGCTGGGTAACAAAACCAAATTCAGAGAGCTTCTTCGTTGATTTTGGAATCACAATAGTTGATTCCAAGACCGAATGGGCTTCCAACAACATTCTAGGAAGTCATGTACTCAGGAAGCTAGTGTGTATGTGTGTATGTTAGATGCATGCATATAAGAGCCTTGATAGTACAGTGGTCTAAGCACCCTGTTATTAACACAGCTGCCTGCAATTTACTGCTGGTTCGAATCTCTCCAAGGCTCAAGGTTGACTCAGCCTTCCATCCTTTCTAAGGTAGGTGAAATGAGGACCCAGTTTGTGGGGGCAATAAGCTGACTTTGTATAAATATACAAAAGTATGAAGGCTATTGCTTAACGCATTGTAAGCCGCCCTGAGTCTTCGGAGAAGGCAGCATATAAATCAAATTAAAAAAAAAAAATGTATCTCGGGTAATTAGCACCAGTTGGAAGAGCCTGTAGGCAGGATTGGAGAGTTGATCTCTCTCTCTCTACGACCTCAGTTCCAGCCACGTTGAATGGACATCATTTGCCATCCGTGGACACATTTGGAACCTCACCCAAGCTCTATGAAACCAGGATCTGGGGTTTCTGTTCAACCAATCTGTCAGAAAATAATAACAATAATAATAATAATAATAATAATAATAATAATAATAATAATAATAATAATAATAATAATAAATAATAATTATTATTATTATTAATAATAATAATAAATAATAATTAATAATAATAATAATAATAATAATAATAATAATAATAATAATAAAAAAAAAAATAATTTTATTTCTATACCGCCTTCTCCCGAAGGACTCAGGGCGGTGTACAGCCTGATTAAAAGCCCAAAGACAAACAAAATTTAAAAATAATTAAAATTATTAAATAATTGGCTCGATTATAAAACCCCCAAATTTAAAATCCCACATTTAAAACCAATTAAAATCTTTACATTGATAGCCCGGCCTGGCAGAACAACAAGGTTTTGAGGGCACAGCGAAATACACGGAGGTCGGAGATCTTACGCATTTCTGGGGGCAGTTCATTCCAAAGGGCAGGGGTTCCCACAGAGAAGGCCCTCCCCCTGGGTGTCGCCATAATTTGGCCGACGGCACCCTCAGGAGACCCTCTCTGTGGGAACGGACTGGTCGGTGGGAGGCTATTGGTGGCAGAAGACGGTCTCGAAGGTACCCAGGTCCAATGCCATGGAGCGCTTTAAAGGTGGTAACCAACACCTTGAATCGCACCCGGAAGACCACTGGGAGCCAGTGCAGCTCACGCAGGAGGGGTGTCATGTGGGCACAACGAGTTGTGCCCATAACTACCCGCGCGGCCGCATTCTGGACCAATTGGAGCCTCCGAGTGCTTTTCAAGGGGAGCCCCATGTACAGAGCATTACAGTAGTCCAGTCCGGAGGTGACAAGGGCGTGAGTGACCGTGCGCAAGGTGTTGCAATCCAGAAAGGGCTGCAACTGGCGAATCAGGCGAACCTGATAGAAAGCCCCCCTGGCCACCGCCGTCATATGTCAGATGGGGAAAAGGTTAGGGTTAGGGAAAGTGTTCATTCCATTGTCCTAAAAGTGCTTTTTCAAGAGGCAACTGGACTTTCTGGTTTTTCTTTGAAGATGTTTAGCTTCTCATCCAAGAAGCTAAGAAGGAGAAGGAGAAGGAGCAGCTTCTAAGAAGAAGAAGCTTCTTTGGATGAGAAGCAAAACGTCTTCAAAGAAAAACCAGAAAGTCCAGTTGCCTCTTAAAAAAGCACCTTTGAGACAACCATGACTTGGATGACGGAGAATCTCCATAGACATGCACAGGTAGTCCTTGACTTATGACAGAGCTGAAGAAGCTTCTTGGATGAGAAGCGAAACGTCTTCAAAGAAAAAACCAAGAAGTCCAGTTGCCTCTTGAAAAAGCACCTTTGGGACAACCATGACCTGGATGACTGAAAATCTCCATAGTTGTTCATCCCGTTGTTAACCGTTGGCCAAACGGCAAGTACGTTGGCTCAGTCTAGTGCGATGATGAGTTACTTTAGTCCTCCGAATCACCTTTCCAAATGAACCTCCTCTTTCAAGTCAAGGATATTACCACGGCTTGAAATTAATTTGTGACAAAATGTCATATTATTATAGTGCAGCATCCCCGGGGATAAATATGGCCTTTTGTTGAGCTTTCATGGCGACACTGTAGATGGGACTGCAGAGAATTTGCCAAGGAGGTTTTGTCTTTAGCAAATGTCATGTTCCCGGAAGAACGGGAGGGCTTAAGTGGCGATCGCAGAACGAGGCCCCACCATGACGAGCGAGGGGTTGTGACATTTTCCTCCCCCTCCCCAACCTCCATTTCTCATCTCTAATTGCAACCGGTACCTTTGGGGTGACATCTGATTAAGAAAGCAACAGGAGAACTGACGATACCTATAAATCTGATTCATTGACTAACAGAAGACTGCACGGATTTCCACGAAGAAAGCTTGCTTTCTTTTGAAACAATGGCTATCTTTTAAGTTCACACAGGCAAGTAACAGTAACAGAGTTGAAAGGGACTTTGGAACAGGGGTGAAATGCTCCTGGTTCGGACCGGATCGCCCGATCTGGTAGCGATGGTGGTAGGTGGTTCGGAGAACTGGTAGCAAAAATCCCTGTCCCCCCACCAATACCCAGCTGAGCCGCACGATCATCAGAGGCTTTTTTTTTTTTTACTTTTAAAAGCATTTTTTCTACAACCTCTTCCGCCGAAAAAATGCTTTCAAAACAAAAAAAAAAAAAGCCTCTGATGATCACGCGGCTCAGCTGGGATCGTCAGAGGCTTTTCAAAGCATTTTTTTCTGCAACCTCTTCGGCCGAAGAGATTGTAGAAAAAATGCTTCGAAAAGTTAAAAAAGATGAGCCTTGGTAGTACAGTGGTCTAAAGCACCCTGTTATTAACACCAGCTGCCCGCAATTACTGCAGGTTTGAATCTCGCCAGGCTCAAGGTTGACTCAGCCTTCCATCCTTTCTAAGGTAGGTAAATTAAGGACCCTGTTGTGGGGGCAATAAGCTGACTTTGTATAAATATACAAAAGGATAAAGGCTATTGCTTAACGCATTGCTTAGCGCATTGTAAGCCGCCCTGAGTCTCCGGAGAAGGGCGGCATATAAATCAAATAATAAAAAAAAAAAGTTGGCCACGCCCACCCAGTCACATTACACCCCCCACACCAAGCCACGCCCACAGAACCGGTAGTAAGCAAATTTTACATTTCACCCCTGCCTTGGAGGTCATCTAGCCCAACCCCCAGCTCACGCAGGAGACCTGTACTAGGGATTCGAACCGCCGAACTGCTGACCTTTCTGATCGACAAGCTCAGTCTTAGCCACTGAGCCACCTAGTCAGGCCTTGCGCTACCTAGTCAGGCGTATGACCACCATTGGGCCCGAAATTTCCATTGCTGAGCGAGACAGTTGTTAAGGGAGCTTTGCCCCGTTTCATGATCTTGCTTGCCAATAGTTGTTAAAGTTGCGAACCACAGCGGTTCTTAAGAGAGTAACACGGTTGTTAAGTGAATTTTGCTTCCCCCTTGACTTTGCTCGTGAGAAGGTTGCAAAAGGGGAATCACGTGACCTCAGGACGCTGGTCGTAAATATGAGTCGGTTACCCAAGCGTCTGAATTTTGATCCTGTGTCCATGAGGAAGCTGCAACAGTCATGAGTGTGAAAAACGGCCGTAAGGCACTTTTTTTCAGTGCTGTTGTAACTTTGAGCGGTCACTAAATGAACGGTTGTAAGTTGAGGATTGCCTATAGATGCTTATTGGATAGTCATCACTACCCATGAACCCAACCTGTCCTCTGGAAACTGTTTTGCACTTGGCCCCCAATGATATGTACTTCGTTGGTATCTGGGCTTGCAGTAAATAAAGTTTTTCCCCCGCTCGTTTCCACTTTGAACAAATAAGATTAGGATTCCAGTTATGGGAATATAATTTATAGAATCACAGAACTGGAGGGGATTTGGAGGTGCTAGTCCAGGGATCTGCAACCTTACACACTCAAAGAGCCATTTGGACCCGTTTCCCACAGAAAAGAAAACACCGGGAGCCACAAAACCCTTCCTGTGCCTGACTATTTCTTGAGTGGCCACAAAACTAGCATATGTAGTTGAACTAAACGTTCTGTTTTCTTCTGAAACTTTTCTTGGATTTATCCACGGTTGGCCTACCGGGGGTTGAAAAGCTCAATAAATCGTGTGCTGGCAGGTGTCGCACATTGGCGGTTGTGATGCGTATTTTGAGTGACGGAGCCACAGCAGAGGGGTGAAAGAGCCGCATGTGGCTCCAGAGCCACAGGTTGCTGACCCCTGTACTAGTCCAACCCCCAAGACAGGAGATGTTATAATATCTCGGACAAATGCTTGTCCAGTTTCTTCTTGAAAGTCTCCAGTGATGAAGCTCCCACAATTTCTGAAGGCAACTTCTGTTCCATTGGTTTGTTGTTCTCAATGGTCAGAAAATTTAACCTTATTTCCAGGCTGAATCTCTCCTTGTTCAGTTTCCATCCATCGTTCCTTGTCTGGCCTTCAGGTGCCTTGGAAAATAGCTTGAACCCCCTCCCCTCTGTGGCAGCCCCTCAAATATTGGAAGACTCCTACTATCGTGTCTCCCCTGGTCCTTCTCTTCACTAGACTAGCCATGCCCAGTTCCTGCAACCGTTCATCGTATGTTTTAGCCTCCAGTCCCCTCATCATCCTGGTTGCTCTTCTCTGCACTCTTTCTAGAGTCTCAACATCTTTTTTATAGTATGGTGACTAAAACTGGTTGCAGTACTCTAGGTGTGGTCTTACTAAGGCTTTTTAGAGTGGTATTACCTCCCTTGATCTTGATTGTATCCTTCTGTTAATTAAATTTAGGATTGCATTGGCTTTTTTGGCTGTTGCCGCACGCTGCTGGCTCATATTGAATTGGTTGTCCATTAAGATTCCAAGATCCCTCTCAGAGTTACTGCTATTAAGCCTGGTTTCATCCATTCTGTATATGTACTTTCTGAAGGCAACTTCTGTTCCATTGGTTTGTGGTTCTCACTGTCAGAAAATTTCACATTATTTCTAGGTTGAATCTCTCCTTGACCAGTTTCCATCCATTATTCCTGTGATATGCTAATGTCACAGGAAAGCACTTCTGAATTCAGAAACTAGCATTGTTTCTGAATTCGGCTTCTGAATTTTTAACTGTCTTGGTTAAACATCTCGAGTGAACTGATCACAAATTATTCTATTTTCCCCTCCCCCTTGTTTTTTTTTTTTTTTTTTTGAATCTTTTTTCCTAATAGTTGGGGAGGGAGGTGATTTTATAATTGTCTTGTAAAGCATTTTGAGATGCATTTATATGGAAACATAAAAGCATCTTCACCAAAGAAATAACAAAGCTTCATTCAGTCCCATTTTGGATATAGACATAATTTACTTGCCCACTCTGTAAGTCAAGGAGACTTTCCTTAAACCCCCTTTAACCCTTTTTATTTCCCAAATCCATAAATCCAAAATTATTAGCATATATATGAGCCATGGTGGCGCTGTGGTTAGAGTGCAGTACTGCAGGCTACTTCTGCTGACTGCCGGCTGCCTGCAATTTGGCAGTTCAAATCTCACCAGGCTCCAGGTTGACTCAGCCCTCCATCCTTCCAAGGTGAGTAAAATGAGGACCCAGATTGTTGGGGAAAAGATGCTGACTCTGTAAACTGCTTAGAGAGGGCTGTAAAGCACTACGAAGAGGTATATAAGTCTAGGTGCTATTGCCCTTCCTTCCTTCCTTCCTTCCTCCCTCCCTTCCTCCCTTCCTCCCTTCCTTCCTCCCTCCCTCCCTCCCTCCAGGTTGACTCAGCCTTCCATCCTTCCGAGGTGGGTAAAATGAGGACCCAGATTGTTGGGGGAAAGATGCTGACTCTGTAAACCGCTTAGAGAGGGCCTCTTCGTAGAAAAATACTACGAAGAGGTATATAAGTCTAGGTGCTATTGCCCTTCCTTCCTTCCTTCCTTCCTTCCTTCCTTCCTTCCTTCCTTCCTTCCTTCCTTCCTTCCTTCCTTCCTTCCTCCCTCTCTCTCTCCCTCCCTCCCTCCCTCCCTCCCTCAAGGTTGACTCAGCCTTCCATCCTTCCGAGGTCGATAAAATGGAGACCCAGATTGTTGGGGACAGTATGCCGACTCTGTAAACTGCTTAGAGAGGGCTATAAAGCACTGTAAAGCGGTATATAAGTCTAAGTGCTATTTCTATTTCATTTTTTGCACAGGTCCACCATGCATATCGAATGCTTATGGGCAGTTTTGCCAGATTTGCTAAGAGAAAGTTGTTGGGTATGCATGTCCTGGATTCATTTAATGACCATTTGATGTTACAACGGCATTGAAAGAAGTGAGTTAATGATCAGTTCTCACACTTACCACCAATGTAGCATCCTCACAATGCTTGGCAACCAGCATCTATAAAGCCTTAGTGAGACCACACCTAGAATCCTGCATCCAGTTTTGGTCACCACACTATAAAAAAGATGTCGGGAATCTAGGTTCACCTTGGTTGTTCTTCTCTGCATTCTTTCTAGAGTCTCAACATTTTTTTTTATAGTGTGGTGACCAAAACTGGATGCAGGATTCTAGGTGTGGCCTTACTAAGGCTTTATAGAGTGGTATTAGTACCTCCCTTGATCTTGATTGTATCCCTCTGTTAATGCAATTTAGGATTGTGTTGGCTTATTTGGAGATCTGTTGGGAACCAAGCTGTAGAAATTAGCCCCTTCCTCCGAGACAAATTATCTATGCTTAGAAATCTGTTCCATGCTGAAAGACACAATGTGAGGCAATGATTAATAATATTGCAAGGTTCAGAAAGAAGTTCTCTGGTGCTCTGCTCACTTTCTGAGCATGAAATTGGATTAATGCAGAGACAGCATTTGAAATCAATAGAGGAAATCAGCAGTGATGTCAAAACTCACGGGCGTTAAGCTGTTTACGGAGTGAAATTAATGCTTGTGAGCCATAAGCAGTTTCCCTTTCTGTAAGAAATCCCAATTTAGTAAAATGCCTTCAACTTTTCTGTCAAATGTACGAGGGGATTCTTTAATTAGTCTGTTTTTATTTGCATGGCAATATTTCTTGAAGCATCAGAGAAATTACCAGCTATAATTCCAGGCAAGAGGTGAGGAAAGGGAGAGGGTGAGGAGAGGAAGAGAAGAGGGAGAGAGAGAGGGAGGGGAAAGGAGAGGGGAGAGGGAGAGGAAAGGGAGAGGAGAGGAAAGGGAGAGGGAGAGAAAAGGGAGAGGGAGAGGAGAAGAAAGGGAGAGGGAGAGAAAAAGGGGAGGGAGAGGAGAGGGAGGGGAAAGGGAGAGGAGAGGAGAGGGAGAGGAGGGGAGAGGACAGGAAAGGGAGAGGAGAGGGAGGGGAGAGGGAGAGGAGGAGAGAGGAGAGGAAAGGGAGAGGGAGAGAAAAGGGAGAGGGAGAGAAAAGGGGGAGGGAGAGGGGAAAGGGAGAGGAGAGGGAGGGGAGAGGAGAGGAGTTGATCCCATTGCGAACCGATAGTAAAGGTAAGTAGAACCCACCCCTGGTAGAAGGAGAACTTGTGGCACGTTTAGCTTCAGTCATGCTCCTTCCACACTTTTGTAGGCTTGTTTCCACAACAAACTAAGTCATTCTAAGAACGGAAGAAGCTTCTCGGATGAGAAGCAAAATCTCTTCAAAGAAAACACCAAGACAGTCCCGTTGCCTTTTGGAAAAAAACCACCACCTGGAGGATTAAGCGTCTCCCTAGTCATCCTATAAGTAAGTTTGGCCCAACTTGTTCTTCAACAACACACTCATTTTTTCCCCTTCTGCTTCCCGTCACAGAAGTTTTGTGGAGCGGAGATGTTTGGCAGAAAGCCTTAATGAGACTCTCCCCCCCCCACAACTCCAGTGCCAGGCCTAGGAGGGAGGGAGAATACAGTAGGACGGCTGCCACTGAAAATCTGCTCTTAATTCTGCCAGTTGACTGGCACACAGTATTTCATCCAAACTCATTTTGGCTCCGGGTAAATTCTTTGGCTCAGCGGTGCAGCAATTCAAGCAGTGGTGTAGCGCTGGATTTGTGCCAAGTTCTTTGCCTTTCTAACTCAAGCCATCAGTAGGGGAAATTGCCTTTTTAATTCGAGAGACACAGAACTACCTTATTTCAGTCAATAAGCAGCACTACCAGCCAGGTATGCGATAAAAATAAAGCAAAAGGGATACAGAATAACAGAGTTGGAAGGGACCTTGGAGGTCTTCTAGTCCAGCCCCCTGCTCAAGCAGGAGACCCTACACCATTCCAGACAAGGGGCTGTCTCTTCTTGAAAACCTCCAGTGATGGAGAACTCATAATTTCTGAAGGCAATCCGTTCCACTGGTTTACAGTTCTCACTCACTCAATTTCTCCTTACTTCTAGGTTGCATTTCTCTTTGATAAGCTTTGATAAGCTTCCATCCATACTTCAAAAAATAGGTTGACCCCCTCCTTTTTGGGGCAGCCCATCAAATACTGGAACACTGCTATTGTGTCAACCCTAGTCCTTTTCACTAGAGTAGACAAACCCAATTCCTGCAACGGTTCTTCCTATGTTCTGGCTTCATGTTTCATATGAGACTAGTCACTAGAACATATCACAGTTCTTCATATAATACATAGCTTAACTCATAACTCATAACTCATAACTCATAACTCATAACTCATAACTCATAACTCATACCTATATCTATCTATCTATCTATCTATCTATCTATCTATCTATCTATCTATCTATCTATCTATCTACCTATCTACCTACCTACCTACCTACCTACCTACCTACCTACCTACCTATCTTATCTATCTATCCAGTATATGATATATATCAGGGGTCTGCAACCTTGGCAACTTTAAGCCTGGCAGACTTCAACTCCCAGAATTCCCCAGCCAGCTTTGCTATTCTGTTCTTCTGTTGTCCAATTTGGGGGCTCACCCAGATCTTTGGACTGGGACTTTTTAGCCATGGTCAAGCAGGTTGTGGGAATGGAAGTTCCAATATCTGGAGAGGACCCTGTTTGAGAAAGGCTGTGCATCATAGGAAGTGTCTTCATTCATTCATTCATTCATTCATTCATTCATTCATTCATTCATTCAATTTTTAACCATCTCAGCCAATCGACTCAGGTCAGTTTACAATTCTAAAACGATAAAACAATTAAAACAATTATAAACTATAGAACAATGAAAACATCTGAAGAATAAACCCACGAAGAAACTGAGATAGTTAACCAACTAGCAAAAATGCCAAGAAGCGGGGCCCTTAACACATTCGGAATACGCAGCCAAGTTTTTCAATCCTTCCCCCCCACCAAAAAACCCCCCAGCAAGGTTGGGGGCCATTCTAATCTCCGAGGGCTCCTGTGCCCTTGCCCCATTGCAAATTAAATTTCAAAAAGGGGGGGAGGAGGAACAGAGGGGGCAAGGCTGGACATCGGAGAAACCCTGCCACGGAGAGTGATATTCAACGCAAAGCAAGTTCCGATTCTCGGTGTCTCGGTACCCAGAAGAAGGCGGTTTAAGTTTAAAGAAATTGAGCTAAGCATACAGGAAAAAGGATCTGCCACCAGGTCAAACTGGGTGCCATGCGTATATATAGATTTTTTCATTAAAGGAGTGCAGATTTAGAGGCCCCAGTTATTACTTCCAGTGACTTGAGGCCCTGAGGGGCAGCGGGAGAATGGAAAAGAGCACAGCCGCCTGCTCTTGGAGCTGATGCTCAGTGAATCCGAAAGGTCATATCATGTTTTCTGGCAATTGACTCAATGGGTTTGGATTCGACAACATAAGGTCGGGCTGTTTCCACTCAGCACATGTTTACTGGGAAATGTGCCTTCCAGTTGTTTTCACATTGACCTTATTACCCTGCTCCACTGATGAGGTTGGCACGGAGTCTACTTTTGGCAAGCCGTCGCGGTTGTGAGTGTGGAGGGAGGGAGGGAGGGGCGTGGTGTGTGTGTGTGGCGTGCTTAAGACTCATTCGCCCAGGGTGAGCCAGGAGGCCGTGCACAAGCTGGAGCCTTGGCTGGGTCTCGTCCCATCTTCAGGAGCCAAGTCGTTCTTCGTCTTGCCCGCTGAAGTCTTTTGGGATGAAGCTTTGCTGCTGGAGACAATCCAATTCCCTGTTTGGGGTGCTTCTGGTCTCCTTCTTCTCATGGTTAATTGATTTCACAGATAATTGCTTGGATGACCAAACAGCCAACGGGAACTTTCAAGGTGGGCTTGGTCAGGAAACAGACACCGTAAGAATTATGGTACTAGTATCCACAATTAAACAAAGTACACTTAAGTTATTAAGTGACACAGCTACTTAAACTGACTGTAAAGTACAGTAACTTCAAAGCCTCCAGTGATGAAGCATCCACAACTTCTGGAGGCAAGCAATTCCACTGGTTGATTATTCTCACTTAGTTAAACAGCAGTGGTGGGTTCCTCCTGGTTCGGCCTGGTTCTCCCGAGCCGGTAGCGGTGACGATATGACGTCACTGAACTGGTTCTGCCCCCCGCCCGCCCCCACGTTATTCTTACCTTTTATTTGGCCCCACCCCCAATCTATTGCCTCCTGAGTCCCAGCTGATGGCTAGAGGGAAAAAAACTGTTTAAACTCTTTCCGCGGGGCTTCAAAGGGCCGCCCTACAGCTGATCAGTGTTAAAAGAAAGCAAATGAGTAGACCAGTGCCTGCAAAAATACATGAGTAGATCAGTGCCTGCAAAAAAGAAATGGGCAGACCGGTACAGCTCTGCAAGCAATTAAAAGCCTGGTAGACCAGTACCTCTGCTAAATCCTAAAGAATTGTCACATGACCATCAAGCCACGCCCACAAAATAAGCCACGCCCACAGAACTGGTAGTAAAAAAATTTAGAACCCACCCCTGTTACACAGTATCAGTGGTGGGTTGCCCCCGGTTCGCACTGGTTCTATAGAACCGGTAGTAAAACCGGCGGGAGGCTCCGCCCACTGACCCTGACGTCATCAAAACACTTCTGTGCATGCACAGAAGAGTGTGTGCGTGCGCGAATGAAGCAAGTGCATGCACATGGCGCCATTGTGAACCGGTAGTAAAGGTAAGTAGAACCCACCCCTGCACAGTATCTATTACTGTAGGATACGATAAAGAAAAATCTGGTAAGGTTATCAGTATGGTCCTTTGTCTCCTCTTACAGTAAACAGGATCAAGGCCAGGTGGTTTAGAGTGGTGATTTAATTTAATTTCATTATTATTATTATTAATTTATTGTTTGATTTGATTTTTTTGCTTGCCTTTTGTAAGATTTGTAAATAATTCAAGGCGGTGAACATACAAGAGTACAGAGAAAGCAACAAAGACGATTAGGGGGCTGGAGGCTAAAACGTGTGAAGAATGGCTGCAGGAATTGGGTATGTCTCTTTGAAGAGCACCCAGAGGCTCCAACTGGTCCAGAATGCGGCCGTGTGAGTGATTATGGGGGCGATATGGCGCTCCCATGTGACGCCTCTCCTGCGCGAGCTGCACTGGCTCCCAGTGGTCTTCCGGGTGCGATTCAAGGTGTTGGTTACCACCTTTAAAGCGCACCATGGCTTAGGACCAGGGTATATACGAGATCGCCTTCTGCCACGATAGCCTCCCACTGGCCAATATGCTCCCACGGGGGGGGGGCTCCTCAGGGTGCCGTCGGCCAGACAATGTCGACTGGCGACACCCAGGGTGAGAGCCTTCTCTGTGGGGGCACCAGCCCTCTGGAATGATCTGCCCCTAGAGGTCCGTATGATTCCCGACCTGCGTACCTTTCGCCGCGCCCTGAAGACTCTTTTATTCCAACAAGCTGGGCTGGCCTAATAGAGATTTTTAAATTGGGGTGTTTGTTAGTTTTTAAATTTCGTGGGCCAAATTTTATATATTTGTTTTTAAATTGTTCTTAAATGTTGTGGTTTATATGTGTTTTAATATGGCCGTACACCGCCCTGAGTCCTTTGGAAGAAGGGCGGTATAGAAGTTCAATAAATGAAAATGAAATGAAATGAAATGTCTGGTCTACTGAAAATAGCAGTGACGTGATAGCAGTGTTCCAGTATTTGAAGGCCAGCCACAAAGAAGCCGGGGGTCGACCTATTCTCCAAAGCACCTGAAGACAGGACAAGAAGCAAGGGATGGAAACTAATCAAGGAAACCAACCTAGAAAATTTCTTGACAGTGAGAACAATTAACCAGGGGAATAGCTTGTCTCCTGAAGTTGTGGTATTCCAACACTGGAGAAGAGATTGGACAACAATTTGTCTGAAATGATACAAGGTCTCTTGCTTTTTTTTTTTTTTTTTTAATTTGATTTATATGCCGCCCTTCTCCGAAGACTCAGGGCAGCTTACAATGTGCTCAGCAATAGCCTTCATCCTTTTGTATATTTATACAAAGTCACCTTATTGCCCCCACAAACTGGGTCCTCCTTTCACCTACCTTAGAAAGGATGGAAGGCTGAGTCGACCTTGAGCCTTGGCGAGATTCAAACCTGCAGTAATTGCAGGCAGCTGGGCTTAATAACCCATTTGCTTGAGCAAATGGTTGGACCAGAAGACCTCCAAAGTCCCTTCCAATTCTGTTATTCGGTGATTCATTCCTAACAGTCTTTCTCCTCCTATTTTTCCCACAACAACCCTGTGAGGTGGGTTGGACTGAGAATGAACTGTCCAAAATCACCCAATCGGCTTTCAGGCCTAAGGTGGCGCTAGAACTCATGGCCTACTGATTCTTAAGCCAGTACCTTAATCACTAGGCTAAATCAGTTTAAGTATCGCCTTCTTTACACAACTTCCACACTCCCATTCAAAGTAATATGGTGAAGAGAGAATCAAAATTGATTTCATGTTGGGGAAAGGTAACGGGTATTGTGTGAATCGATTTCGAATAGATTTCTGAATCTCTTCCCCTGGTTAATTGTCCCCCTAACAGTGAGGACAAAATTAACCAGTGGAACAGCTCACCTTCAGAAGTTATGGGTGTTCCATCACTGGAGATGTTTAAGAAGAGATTGGACAGCCACTTATCTGGAATGCTATAAAGCAGGAGTGTCAAACTGGATTTCTTTGAGGGCTGGATCAGCATTGTAGTTCTCCTCCATGGGCTGGGGGAAGGGAGGGGAGACGGGACAGATGTCTCCTGCAGCACTTTACCGGGAAAAATGGGCCACACCTTGTTTTTGCCCTCCCCGGGTTCCAGCAGCACTCTGCCGGCCAAAAACAGGCTGTGCGGAGGCCCCCCGAGTTCGCGACCCATTTTGGCCGGCAGAGGCACCGCGTGCTGATCCTTTGATATTTCTAGGCGAGCCCCACAGGCCGGATTTAAGCACCCCACAGGCCTTGAGTTTGACACCCCTGCTATAAAGTCTCCTCTTCCATGAGGGTTGGACTAGAAGATCTCTGAGGTCCCTTCCAGCTGTATTCTGATTGAATTGCCCATCGTCCTCCCCGCTCTGGGCATGGTGAAGCATCCGAGGCTTTCCACAGTACAATGAAATGACCCATGCCATCTGGAGTTCTTCAGCCAAATTGTGTGCCCGCAGCATCTGCGTGCTCCACATGACTGAAGGCTACGTTTGTACTTCCACTTGGCATGACATGGCGTCTGGGGATGAAGACAATTGGATAATGAATAAGCCGGGCTGAGGCCTTAGTCAGAGAATAACATTTGCTCTGATTACACTGACTCTGGGGTGACCTTTCCAGCTGGGCCCTATTTTGAAGTGCAAGGAATTTCCAGTTCAGAAAATCCTGAGTAGCATCAGTCACGGAGGCCGGCCAAGTTGGTTCTCCTTCCCCCTGGAGAAGATGATTGGAAGAGGCCTCAGAAAAGGACCTTCAAGACAACCATGATCTTTCTAACTGAGGCAGGAGGCAGATCAGAGCCTCAGCAGGCCTAAGGCCAATACGAGAGGTGAAAGGATGAGCCCTCAACTCAACAGAGGGATACAATCAAGATCAAGGGAGGTACTAATACCACTCTATAAAGCCTTGGTAAGGCCACACCTAGAGTACTGCATCCAGTTTCGGTCACCACACTATAAAAAAAGATGTTGAGACTCCAGGAAAAAGTGCAGAGAAGAGCAACCAGGATGATGAGGGGACTGGAGGCTAAAACATACGATGAACGGTTGCAAGAACTGGGCATGGCTAGTCTAGTGAAGAGAAGGACCAGGGGAGACAGGATAGCAGTGTTGCAATATTTGAGGGGCTGTCACAGAGAGGAGGGGGTCAAGCTATTCTCCAAGGCACCTGAAGGCCAGACAAGGAATAATGGATGGAAATTGATCAAGGAGAGATTCAACCAGGAAATAAGGAGGAATTTCCTGACAGTGAGAACAATCAACCCATGGAACAGAAGTTGCCTTCTGAAGTTGCAGGAGCTTCATTAATGGAAGCTTTCAAGAAGAAACTGGACTGCCATTTGTCAGAAATGGTGTAGGGTGTCCTGCTTGGGTGGGTGTGGGGTTGGACTGGATGACCTACAGGATCCCTTCCAACTCTGTTAATCTGTAAAATGCTTCACAAGGACCTTCAAGGCACAATGATCTTTCAAAGCAAGACAGGAGGCAGATCAGAGCCACTCCTAAAGCTTTGGGCATGCCAGTACCAGAGGTGATAGGCTGAGTGTCAGGGTTCCAAGTAACACTATTACTTAGTGTTATTATTATTAACAACCCCGTTCCTTAATCCCCCCTCCTACTTTCCCACACATGAGAAGGTGGCAGCATTGAAGCTTCCGGCCTAATATGGCTTCCAAAGCTGACAAAGGGTACTGCAAAATCTCCATTCCCACCCCACTCCAGGGGAAGAATACTGCAAAATCCCCATTTCCTCCCGATCAGCTGGGACTCGGGAGACAGAGAATAGATGGGGGCGGAACCAATCAGAATTTTTACTACCGGTTCTCCAAACTACTCAAAATTTTCACTACCGGTTCTCCAGAACTGGTCAGAACCTGCTGAAACCCACCTCTGGAGTGGCTGTGCCTGCAGAGCATGGGGTGAGCCGCACGTAAGTGAAGAGCATACATGTTTGGCATTCGGTGAGTAAAAGATTCACCACCACTGCCTTATGCTACCAGCATAAATCTGGTTTATTGAAAATCTTGGTTTGGGTAGTTTAGAACTGCAATGTTGTTGGTGTTTTTTTGTGATTAACAAAATTGCCAAATAACTGTGGAGATTCTCAGTCATCCAGATCATGGTTATCCCAAAGATGCTTTTTCAAAAAAGTAACTGGACTTTCTTTGGTTTTCCTTGAAGACATTTCGCTTTTCATCCAAGAAGCTTCTTCAGTTCAGTTCAGATAACAGATTAACAGAGTTGGAAGGGACCTTGCAGGTCATCTAGTCCAACCTCCAAGCAGGAGAAGATCCTACATCTGCCTCTACCTAGGATTGAACTCACAACCTCCTGATTGTGAGGCAAGAGCTCTACCTCTAGGCCACAGCAGCTGGGTAAGTTCTTCAGAACCAAAAAAGCTTCTTGGATGAGAAGCGAAACGTCTTCGAGAAAAACCAAGGAAAGTCCAGTTGCCTTTTGAAAAAAGCGCCTTTGGGATTGCCAAATAGCAAATTAACACAAATCCATGATGCCTGGAGAGAAATGATATAGAAAATGCAAACCGTTTTACTAAAAAAATAAGATAATTTACCATGTATCTAAAATATGACAAATAGTGAGCTTGCTGCTGTTGAGATAAATGATAAAATTTATCAAAATTGGATAGAATTGTGGGACCTTCTTTGTGCGTTTAATTATTTTAACTTTGGGATTATTTTTTCCTAAAGTAGAAATAGAAGAGGCCTTATGAATCCACATCTCAATTGTCACACCATGAAGAGTTTTCCAGTGTTGGCCAATTGTTAATTTAGCTGCAGAAATTAAATAGATAATACATTCCTTATTTTTAAGCTTGAAATCCTGTAAATAATGCAGTAAGCCTACGTCTGGGGAGCATTCAATTCTTTGTTTAGTAATGGTACTTATCTCTCCAAAAATGTTAGGCAAAAATAGCATAGTTTTATTTCATAACCACCGCAAATTAAAGACGCCCTCTTTTTCTTATAACCTCTCAAACATTTAGAAGGATAATTTTGATATAGCCCTGCCATTCTAATTGGAGTCAATGTATAATTTTCCGGTCATGTATAATTTTTCCACTGCAATTCTTGCATGGAAGTTGAGATGATATGATGTGATTCTAAAAGACAATAAAAGCATTTGGGGGTTTTTTCTACCATAACAAGATGAATAAACCCCAAACTCATAGTCCTTGTGTTCACTGTTTGGTCTTCAGTTTGATTTTTCTTCTTCTTCTAAGGTGCAGGGGTGGGTTCTACTTACCTTTACCTCTGGTTTGCAATGGGATCGCGCTTCGCTCGTTCGCGCAACTTGCTTCTGCGCATGCGCAGATCGCTGATGATGACATCCGGGGCGGTGGGCGGGGCCTCCCACTGGTTTTACTACCGGTTCTTGTGAACCGGTTCGAACTGGGGCAACTCACCACTGCAAATTCAAGGCCCGTGGGCTGGATCCGGAATTGGCCTAGAAATATCAAAAGACTGGCTCTCGGTGCCTCTGCCAGCCAAAATTGGTCATAGAGAGGCCCCGCACGGCCCATTTTCGGCCTCCATAGCCTCCTGCAGCACTTTGGTGGCCAAAAATGGGCTGCACGGAACCCCACGAGGCCTCTGTATGGCCCGTTTTGGCCGGCAAAGTGCTGCAGGAGGCATCTCTCCCCCCCGATCCCTGCCCACCTTGGCCCACGAAGGAAAACTACAATACTGATCTGGCCCTCGAAGAAGTCCAGTTTGACACCCCTGTTCTAAGAGGTGAGTAGAGTGTAAATATTTGAAATATTAGAAAATCTGTTTGTGAGCTGATGAGGGGAGGGGAATGAAATTTGTTGGAAATATGGCATGGGGCAGGCAATACGGTGACCCATTAAGATGGATTTGGGGACCTGCCAAACTACCTACCTCATGGGCATTTGCCTTTTTCATAACTGGTTTAATTAAAAAAAAAAAAAACAGATTCTGTGCTCCTGGAATGTTTTGCAAGATTCATGTCAATATCTTCTAACCCCGCCTTAGCACTTTTCTATATCTAATATATTTTTGCCTCTGTTCAACTAAACTAGCAAGATTGCCAATAAGTCATTCTTATGCAGCTTCAATGTCCTTTTGTTTCGAGATCAGCATACTTTCTTGGTGCTGAAGGGATAGCTCAGCAAATTTTGGATAACCTAAGGTAATTTTTCCCCTGGAGATTTACAGGACAGCATCTATTTTAATTTTAAGTAAAATATTCACTCTACTGTGAACATAGACAGAATATATGCCCTTTGGGATGTGTGCAGAACGCTAGGCAACTCTTATGAGAAAATGCCAATAATGTGGGAGATTTCCTTATCTGTAAAGTAAGTTAGGGCAAGAGATCCATTTCTTTGGCTAAAACAGGATATAATGGAAACAGAGTGCAATACTTATCCCCGTCCAGTAAATTGTCACTTTAAATAACTTCACTATTAGCAAGGAAAAAACCTTGTCTGGATATTTAGAACCCAGGAGCCAAGCGCAACATGGTTCGTTGTCCTTCAGGATCTGTCCATGGTGCCGAAAACCTTTTGCCCTGTTAGCTGCTTTGACAACAACAGGTAGTCCTTGACTTATAACCACAATTGAGGCAGGGGTGAAATGCTCCTGGTTCGGACCGGATCGCCCCATCCAGTAGCGATGGAAACGGGTGGTTCGGAGAACCGGTAGCAAAAATCTCTGTGCCCCTCTGCACCCCGCCCATGCCCCCCGCCCATGCCCAGCTGAGCCGCACGATCATCAGAGGCTTTTTTTTTTAACTTTTAAAAGCATTTTTTCTACAACCTCTTCGGCAGAAAAAATGCTTTTAAAAGAAAAAAAAAAGCCTCTGATGATCGCGCGGTTCAGCTGGGATTGTCAGAGCCTTTTAAAAGCATTTTTTCTACAACCTCTTCGGCTGAAGAAGTTGTAGAAAAAAAATGCCTTTAAAAGCCTCTTACAATCCCTGCCAGGGTGGATTTGATTTAAATCGAGTTGATTTAAATCACAATTTAAATCACTAGTAAAAGGGCTCGATTGAAATCAACTCGATTTAAATCATAATTTTTAAAGAGCAACTGTCATCTCTGCTACTCCTTTGACCCACTGTTGACTCACCGATAGTCCCAGTGTTGCAGAATATACAGCCTCATGCTACATAACTAAGCTCCATTTCATGCTGAAGAAACTAAATTATTTAGGTATCTTAAATAGAAAACTATCTTACAATAGATTTTTACCCCAAAAGTTTTTTATTAAAATAAATTCGATAAAAATCAAAAAAATCCGATTTAAATCAAAAATATCCGATTTAAATCAAAAAAATCTGATTTTTTTGATTTTTTAAAAAAAATCATTGATTTTTATCCACCCTGATCCCTGCTGAGTTGCCTGATCGTCAGAGGCTTTTAAAAGCATTTTTTTTTTTTTACAACCTCTTTGGCTGAAAATTTGTAGTAACAAATTTTACATTTCACCACTGAATTGAGGTCAAAAATCTCTTATTGCGAAGCAAGACCGTGGTTAAGAGAGCTTTGCCCCATTTTACAAGCTTTCTTGCCAGAGTTGGTTACGTGAATCACTGCAGTGTGGTTAAGTTAGTAACACGGTTGTTAAGTGAATGAAATATTTCCCCATTGACTTTGCTTGTCAGAAGGTTGCAAAAAGTGATCCAGTTGCTGGGTGCCCAAATTTTGATCATGTGACCACAGGGATGCTGCCATGGTGGTAAGTGTGAAAAACGGTCATAAGTCACTTTCTTCAGTGCGGTTGTAACTCCGAACGGTCACTAAATGAATGGTTGTAAATAGACAACTGCCTGTAAGGGCATGTACTAGTTAGCAAGTCCCTTGCTTGCATTTTGTTATGATGAGTGAGCCATATAGATTAGATTTTTAGTTTTTTTAAAAAAGCTGCCTTTTTATTTTTATAAATAACTGAAGGTAGCATGCGTATCTAATACTCCTTCCTTCTGTTTTCCCCACAACACGTGGGTTCAGCTGAGAGAGAGGGACTGGTCCAAAGTCATCCAACCAGCTTTGATGCCTAAGGCAGGACTAGAACTCACAGTCCCCTGGTGATTGGCTCCAAGTCCCCCAGGTAGCTTTCATGCCTCAGGCAGGACTAGAACTCACAGTCCCCTGGTGATTGGCTCCAAGTCCCCCAGGTAGCTTTCATGCCTCAGGCAGGACTAGAACTCACAGTCCCCTGGTGATTGGCTCCAAGTCCCCCAGGTAGCTTTCATGCCTAAAACAGGACTAGAACTCACAGTCCCCTGGTGATTGGCTCCAAGTCCCCCAGGTAGCTTTCATGCCTAAAACAGGACTAGAACTCACAGTCCCCTGGTGATTGGCTCCAAGTCCCCCAGGTAGCTTTCATGCCTAAAACAGGACTAGAACTCACAGTCCCCTGGTGATTGGCTCCAAGTCCCCCAGGTAGCTTTCATGCCTAAGGCAGGACTAGAACTCACAGTCCCCTGGTGATTGGCTCCAAGTCCCCCAGGTAGCTTTCATGCCTCAGGCAGGACTAGAACTCACAGTCCCCTGGTGATTGGCTCCAAGTCCCCCAGGTAGCTTTCATGCCTAAAACAGGACTAGAACTCACAGTCCCCTGGTGATTGGCTCCAAGTCCCCCAGGTAGCTTTCATGCCTAAAACAGGACTAGAACTCACAGTCCCCTGGTGATTGGCTCCAAGTCCCCCAGGTAGCTTTCATGCCTAAGGCAGGACTAGAACTCACAGTCCCCTGGTGATTGGCTCCAAGTCCCCCAGGTAGCTTTCATGCCTAAGGCAGGACTAGAACTCACAGTCCCCTGGTGATTGGCTCAAAGTCACCCAGGTATCTTTTATGCCTAAAACGGGACTAGAACTCACAGTCCCCTGGTGATTGGCTCCAAGTCCCCCAGGTAGCTTTCATGCCTAAGGCAGGACTAGAACTCACAGTCCCCTGGTGATTGGCTCCAAGTCCCCCAGGTAGCTTTCATGCCTAAGGCAGGACTAGAACTCACAGTCCCCTGGTGATTGGCTCAAAGTCACCCAGGTATCTTTTATGCCTAAAACGGGACTAGAACTCACAGTCCCCTGGTGATTGGCTCCAAGTCCCCCAGGTTGCTTTCATGCCTAAGGCAGGACTAGAACTCACAGTCCCCTGGTGATTGGCTCCAAGTCCCCCAGGTAGCTTTCATGCCTAAGGCAGGACTAGAACTCACAGTCCCCTAGTGATTGGCTCCAAGTCCCCCAGGTAGCTTTCATGCCTAAGGCAGGACTAGAACTCACAGTCCCCTGGTGATTGGCTCAAAGTCACCCAGGTATCTTTTATGCCTAAAACGGGACTAGAACTCACAGTCCCCTGGTGATTGGCTCCAAGTCCCCCAGGTAGCTTTCATGCCTAAGGCAGGACTAGAACTCACAGTCCCCTGGTGATTGGCTCCAAGTCCCCCAGGTAGCTTTCATGCCTAAGGCAGGACTAGAACTCACAGTCCCCTGGTGATTGGCTCCAAGTCCCCCAGGTAGCTTTCATGCCTAAGGCAGGACTAGAACTCACAGTCCCCTGGTGATTGGCTCCAAGTCCCCCAGGTAGCTTTCATGCCTAAGGCAGGACTAGAACTCACAGTCCCCTGGTGATTGGCTCAAAGTCACCCAGGTATCTTTTATGCCTAAAACGGGACTAGAACTCACAGTCCCCTGGTGATTGGCTCCAAGTCCCCCAGGTAGCTTTCATGCCTAAGGCAGGACTAGAACTCACAGTCCCCTGGTGATTGGCTCCAAGTCCCCCAGGTAGCTTTCATGCCTAAGGCAGGACTAGAACTCACAGTCCCCTGGTGATTGGCTCCAAGTCCCACAGGTAGCTTTCATGCCTAAGGCAGGACTAGAACTCACAGTCCCCTGGTGATTGGCTCAAAGTCACCCAGGTATCTTTTATGCCTAAAACGGGACTAGAACTCACAGTCCCCTGGTGATTGGCTCCAAGTCCCCCAGGTAGCTTTCATGCCTAAGGCAGGACTAGAACTCACAGTCCCCTGGTGATTGGCTCCAAGTCCCCCAGGTAGCTTTCATGCCTAAGGCAGGACTAGAACTCACAGTCCCCTGGTGATTGGCTCCAAGTCCCCCAGGTAGCTTTCATGCCTAAGGCAGGACTAGAACTCACAGTCCCCTGGTGATTGGCTCAAAGTCACCCAGGTATCTTTTATGCCTAAAACGGGACTAGAACTCACAGTCTCCTGGTGATTGGTTCAAAGTCGCCCAGCCAGTTTTCATGCCTAAGGCAGGACTAGAATTCACCTTCTCCTAGTTTCTAGCCTGATGCTTTAACCACTAGACCAAAATGATCAACCTGATGCTAACTTTTGAAATGTTCGGACATGCACACCTACACAGAAACACCATCTTTTCTTTCCTTTATCAATGTCCTAGTTCGAAAGATGCCATCTCTATTCCTTAAAAAAAACCTGGCTGGAATCAAGTTAGTATATTTAAGTTGATTTGGCTCATTCTAGGAAAGCTTCAACCCTCCACATTTCTGAAATTCTTTGGGATTTTTCCTTCCTTCAATGTTTTTTTCTTTTTAAATCCAAAAGCATTAAGGGGATTCGGGAGCTAATAGGCTTATGACTCCAGCTGTTTTTCTTGGCTTTTGAGAACAAAGTTCCCTCCGTCGTTTCTGTCATGACAGGTGCTGCTACCGCCATCGATGTTTGACGATGCGGCGGAGTTTATGAGCAGCCTGGAGCTGCAGAGGTGACTCATTCGGAGCTCCGGAACCATCAACCTCTGCACTGCAAGAGGCTCTCTAGGTCGCTGAGAAAGCTCTTTGACACCGTCAGTTGACGCGTTACTTTCTGTGCTTTTTTCCCAGGAGTTCTTGAAATATCCAGGAGTAAAATAGCAGCAACGGGTGGGGTGAATCCTAAGGCTTGCAGCCAAAAGATAGTCCGAGGAAGCTGACCTTCATGAGCATGGCTGTGTATCCTACCAGGTGTTGTGGCCTGTGAGCGGCTGGCCCCTCCAACAGCCGAATCAGAGGAGGAGGAGGCGTGGGAGTCAGGGTCAGCATCAGGGCAACCTGAGAGCTCCGAGGGGGAAGAGGGAATGGAGCTGGCAGAGAGGGAGAAAGAGGCGGAGCCTGGGCCGTCCGTCAGCCCTCAAATGGAGAGTCAACAACCCCTAGGACTGGAGGTGGCTGATGAGGAAGAGGAGGAACAGCTGGGTCCAGTGCCTGACGCGTGGATGTGCAGAAGGCAGAGGAGAGGAGAGCAGTGGAAATCTATGGGCCGGTCCTTGGAACGGAAGAGCCACCACTGCTAGCGAAGCCCCACCCTAGCTCTGGGGATAAAAGGCAGGGGGCGCAGATGAATAGGTGTGGCAAACAATTATTCATCTTCCGGCTGGGCGAATTTGTTAGCCTGCGAGAGAAACTTTTTGTCGGGACTGCCGGCATTCCTAATAAAGGAATGTTTGTTTATGTTTTATGTTTTATTAAATTTGTATACCGCCCTACTCCCGAAGGACTCAGGGCGGTGAACAGGCACAGAATAAAATACAGAAATACAAAAGTTAGAAACAATTTAAAACCAAATTAAATAATTTAGCCCAAGACAATTAAAAATCCCAATAATTTAAAATAAATTAAAATTTCAGTTTAAAAATTTAAAAGAAAGGGGAGAAAAAAATAGGCCAGTCCGGCTTGCTGGAATAGGAGGGTCTTAAGAACACGGCGGAAAGTGCGCAGATCCGGGATCCTCCGTATCTCCGGGGGGAGCTCGTTCCAGATAGTGGGTGCCCCCACAGAGAAGGCCCTCCCCCTGGGGGCCGCCAGTCGATACTGCTTGGCTGACGGCACCCAGAGGAGCCCCTCTCTATGGGAGCGTACCGGCCGGTGGGAGGCTGTTTGTGGTAGTAGGCGGTCCCATAAATAACCAGGTCCTAAACCATGGAGCGCTCTAAAGGTGGTAACCAAAACCTTGAAGCGCACCCGGAAGACCACCGGGAGCCAGTGCAGCTCGCGCAGGAGAGGTGTCACACGGGAGCGCCATGTTGCGCTTTTTTAACGTGAACTCAATCTTTTGAGTTCACGTTAGGGGGATTGTCGTGTTTGGGGAGCTAGGTCAGAACACCAGGGTGGAAAGCTTAGTTCTTTAAAGAACCTAAATATTTGCACACGTCAGCTAGCCTTTTTTCCTCTTTACCAGCTTTGAGTAGAGCTGTTCACTTGTGTGGCGATGAAACGAGCTCCCGTTGCTACGGAGATGGTCGGAGGCCTTTACTCTTCTGATCTGGCTCATCACCTCCGTGAATAAGCACCAAAAGTTGTGTGTGAATGTTTGAGCGTGACTAAAGCAAGGTCTTCGGTGGCAAAACAGAGAACAAGCAAGGCGTTTTCTTTGCTAACTAAACATGGGAGAGTTGTGTTAGTTTTCTTGAGGGGCAACTCTGCACGTTCTAATCCAAGGATTAGGGTTGAGAAAGAAGGACCCGCCCAACATCTTCCCAAGAAGCTTCTGTGGCTGAGGTGGGACTTGAACATGGATCTGCATGATGCTTGTTTAACACGTTCTCCACTGGATCACATTAATAGTAATCTAGTAGTAGTAATCATCATCATCAACATCTTGGTATTGGTTTAACACTGTCTCCACTGGATCACACTACTAGCAATCTAGTAGTAGTAATCATCATTGACATTCATCTTGGTCTTAATTCAACACCTTCCCCACTGTATCACACCAGTAGTAATCTTGTAGTAATAATCATTATCAACAGAATCCTTCTTGGTGTTGGTTCAAAAACCTTTCACACTAGTAGTAATCTAGTAGTAATCATCATTGTAAACCTCCTTGGTTTTTGTTCAACACTTTTCCCACTGGATCACACTAGTAGTAACTTAGTAGTAGTAGTAATCAGTGTCATTTTCCTCCTCCTCTTGTATGGTCAAGCACACTCCTCAGTGTAACCCATCATAATGCTTATTTTGGAAATATCATCCTTCTGCTGTTCTGAGGCATTTGGAAGATATAATGAGAAGGAGAATGTTCTACTGGGGTCATATTTTTTCCTTTTCA
The DNA here is from genome assembly GCF_029215685.1 of Pituophis catenifer annectens. Taxonomy (NCBI): domain Eukaryota; kingdom Metazoa; phylum Chordata; class Lepidosauria; order Squamata; family Colubridae; genus Pituophis; species Pituophis catenifer. Next base: position 5,071,965 of record NW_027256894.1, read on the forward strand.
GAAAAAAACAGCACCACTTGTATGCTGTTGCTGCTGCTGCGGATAGTAACTAAAGCAATGTTAACTAAAGTAAATATAAAGCAACATCTGGACCTGAACCAAAGCAAATGGAATTACAACTTCTATTTAGTCATGCAGTAATTGTTCCCTTTTACTATTATTTGGCCCAGCCCACCTCACAGGGTTGTTTTGTGAGGTTTTGGGAAGAAGAATGTGGTAATATAGATATCCACATAATGTTTGACTTTCCAGTGATCAGGCTACCAACAGATAATCATAGTTTGTCTTATTACAGGTTAGTCCATCATGAAATTAATCCCATATTGCAGATAAAGGATATGATGTTGAGAGAGTTCTGTAATTTTCCACAAAACTTGTCCAGCCTTTTCATTTTCATTTGAGAGCATAGAACACAGTAAATTAATTTAATCTGGGAAACAAATAGATGCGATAAAGTTAAAGATTTAGATGTGATAGTAAATGATATTCCTAAAATGTAGAATTTGTCATTTTAGGAAGAATTTTGGCTCACTTGAGAGAAGGGTTCAGCAAAAAAGATAATTTTATATCATTGGAAAGAAACTTATCCTCTTAATATTAAGAGATATCATCAGTTTTGGAGAAGTCTTTATATTCTAAAAATGAGAAAATGAAGTAATATGCTTTTACATGTCCAGATTTAATGATACGTGCAAGGACAGAATTAAATCCCATTGGGATGCAAATGGATATTATTTGGCCCTCTTTTTTTGTATATTAGCTTTTGCAGGTTATTTCATTATATAATCATTTTTTTGTTGGCATTATGGTTGTCTGTATTTCACCATATAATAAAATAGTAAAGAACGTGAAAATGTAAATGCCGGTTCAGGCTAAAGAGAGATTTCCCCACCAAAGACGTCAAATTCAGAATTCATTAAAACAAAAATAGAAGCAGCAGAAAAGAAATGAAAAATGTTCCTTAGATATTCTCAGAATAGCAAGATAGTTATTGGTCATATAAATAAAATAAATGCCTGCATCCTGATAGAAAGTGACTAAAAATAGCACAAGACTAATAGTTTAAAAATCTTTTCTTGAACGACCTTTCAATTTTTGGTCAGTTAACAATAAGTATACTTGAGCTGGTTTTCCCAGATGCAATGGATGGCTGTGAAAGTTGGAGCATAAGGAAGGCTGAGCGCCAAAGAATTGTGGCCTTTGAACTCTGGTGCCAGAGAAGAGTCCTGTGAGTCCCTTGGACTGCAAGGCGATCCAACCGGTCAGTCCTAGAGGAGATCAACCGTGACTGCTCTTTAGAAGGCCAGATCCTGAAGAGGAAACTCAAATACTTTGGCCACCTAATGAGAAGGAAGGTCTCATTGGAGAAGAGCCTAATGCTGGGAACAATTGAGGGCAAAAGAAGAAGGGGATGGCAGAGAACGAGGTGACTGGATGGAGTCACTGAAGCAGTTGGTGTAAGATTAAATGGACTATGGGGGATGGTAGAGGACAGGAAGGCCTGGAGGAACATTGTCCATGGGATTGAGATAGGTAGGACACGACTTCGCGACTTACAACAAAACAACAACATATTTGAGACATTTTGGAGAAAGTGGGTTTTTTCTTTTTTACAACCCCATAATCCCTTTTATCGAGGTAGAGTCTGGATGATTAAATGGAGCTTAGCATTTACTGGCTGGATGCCCTTCCTGACACCTATGTGGAGTTCACAGCAAATATTTTCTCTTTGCGTTCTGATAAAGAAACAGCTATCACTGCCTAGGAATGACTGCTCAGCCTCCTGAGTGTGAGGAGAGCGTCTTGACCTCTAGGTCCACCGTGTGGCTTTGGAAAAAGGGGCTTAACACTGCTTTAAAATAACCAGTTTTTTTTTTAAAAAAAAATGAGATGGGTTTGGATTACTTTGGAAGATGCAACTCTGTAAAATTATCCATGAGTAACTTCTGAGTTTTTCCGATTTCATGGTGAATTAGAAAACCTGATAGGACCCCGGAGCATGCTCTAATCTTATTTCTGAGAAATTCAATGTCAAATGATTACATGTTTTGGTCCAGTTGCTACCAAGGGCTATTTTACTTAATTTTCTGTTGCCTAGAGAGATGGGATATTGCAAAATAATAAATATATGGTGAGATTATTCCCTTAACTTCTTAAAAGCTCAATGATAGCTTTTCACAACTGCCTTAAACTGTCCTGGAGAACACAATTTTTCTCCCCAATTTTTCTTCTCCGGTGTAAAAAGTACCATTTATTTTTTTTGAGGAATGATTCTTCTGCAAGATTGGTAGTGAAGGGCCAGGTCTGAAAAAGGACATAATGCAGCTGGGAAAAGTTCAGCAAAGGACAACTACAATGAACAGGAGGTGCAAATATGTTCCTTATTGGAAACAAGACAGAAAGTTTGAGACAGCGTGGACAAATGGGTTGAATGGCCAAGGAATGTGAGACAGGATGCGAATAAGGCATGACATGGGGACGAATATGAGCCAGCTGTGTGCTACAGCTGCCAAAAAAGACAACACAGTTCTAGGCTGCATTAACAGGGATAGAATCAAGCTCACGTGAAGTGTTAATACCACTTTATAATGCCTTGGTAAAGCCACACTTGGAATACTGCGTCCAGTTTTGGTGGCCACGATGAAAAAAAGATGTGGAGACTCTGGAAAGAGTGCAGAGAAGAGCAACAAAGATGATTAGGGGACTGGAGGCTAAAACATATGAAGAACGATTGCTGGAACTGGGCATATCTAGTCTGTTGAAAAGAAGGGCTAGGAGTGACTTGATAGCAATGTTTCAGTATTTGAGGGGCTGCCACAAAGAAGAGGGAGTCAAGCTATTCTCCAAAGCACCTGAGGGCAGGAGAAGAAGCAATGATTGGAAACTAACCAAGGAGAGAAGCAACCTAGAACTAAGGAGAAATTTCCTGACAGTGAGAACGATTAATCAGTGGAACAACTTGCCTCCAGAAGTTATAAATGCTCCAACACTGGAAGTTTTAAAGAAGAGATTGGATAACCATCTGTCTGAAGTGGCCTAATAGCAGTAGCAATAGCACTTAAGACTTATATACTGCTGCACAGTGCTTTATAGCCCTCTCTAAGTGGTTTACAGAGTCAGCCTCTTGCCCCCAACAATCTGGGTCCTCATTTTACTCACCTCGGAAGGATGGAAGGCTGAGCCAACCTTGAGCCTGGTGAGATTTGAACTGCCAAATTGCAGGCAGCCGGTGGTCAGGAGAAGTAGCCTGCAGTACCGCACTCTAACTACTGTGCCACCATTGCTCATGGTAGACTAAACGGGGTTGGACTGGAAGACCTCCAAGGTCCTTTCCATATCCTACTCCTACTCCTACTCCTATTCCTACTTCTACTCTTATTCCTATTCCTACTCCTATTTCTACTTCTACTCCTATTCCTACTTCTATTCCTATTCCTACTTCTACTCCTACTCCTACTCCTATTCCTACTTCTACTCCTATTCCTACTCCTATTCCTACTTCTACTCCTACTCCTATTCCTATTCCTACTCCTGTTCCTACTCCTACTCCTACTCCTACTCCTATTCCTATTCCTACTTCTACTCCTATTCCTATTCCTAATCCTATTCCTAACTCCTATTCTTATTCCTATTCCTACTCCTACTTCTACTCCTACTTCTACTTCTACTTCTACTTCTACTTCTACTTCTACTTCTACTTCTACTTCTACTTCTACTTCTACTCCTATTCCTATTCCTATTCCTATTCCTATTCCTATTCCTACTTCTACTTCTATTCCTATTCCTATTCCTATTCCTATTCCTATTCCTATTCCTATTCCTACTTCTACTTCTATTCCTACTCCTATTCCTATTCGTATTCGTATTCCTATTCCTATTCCATTCCATTCCATTCCATTGTAAAGGAGATGCTTTTTTCCATGGCTGGCTGGGGAATTCTGGGAGTTGAAGTCCACAAGTCTTAAAGCTGCCATGTTTGAACAGCCCAACACTAGGAATATGTCCATTCTACCAAGCTAAAGGTTAATCATGGCTGGATTTGTGTCAGACATGAAGGATGAAGGCCACACATTAAGTTCCCATTATAGGTAGTCCTCAACTTCCAATAGTTCGTTTAATGACCGTTCAAAGTTACAACAGCACACAAAAAAGGGGACTTATGACACTTACAACATTGCAGCCTCCCCCTGGTCACATGAGCAAAATTTGGATGCTTGACAACTGGTTCATATTTATAACCGTTGCTGTGTCCTGGGGTCATGTGATCCCCTTTTTGTGATTTTCTGACAAAGTCAATGGGGAAGCTAAATTCACTTAACAACCATGTTACTAACTTAACGACTGCACTGATCCGCTTAACAACTGTGGCAAAAAAGGTTGTAAAACTCATTTAACAATGGTCTTGCTCAGCAAAATAATGTTTGGGCTCAATCCTGTTTGTAAATTGAGGATACCCACTCTGTAATGAAGTTTAAAACAAAATTGTTTTTTTTTTTTTTGTGCTGGAGCTTTTTCTGATAGGCACTTGGTTATTGTACCGATTCCAAATATTGCAATGATGCTTAACTCCTTCCTAAGCAATATTTTTCTTTTTTCAGTTATTTTGCAGAGTCGTGTTCTATGTCTTTCCCTCCAGAGTCATAGAAAACATTTGTACTCTTCAGGAACATAAATATAGACAATATTATTATATGAAACAAAATTGTTTCAACTCCTATTCTCAAAACGATGCTATAGAGCACTGCACACCAAGACAACTAGACACAAGAACAGTTTTTTCCTGAACGCCATCACTCTGCTAAACAAATAATTCCCTCAACGCTGTCAAACTATTCACTAAGGCTGCATTACTATTACTATTAGTCTTCTCATTGTTCCCACCATCCATCTCCTTCCACTTATGAGTGCATGAGTGTAACTTTGTTGCTTGTATCCTTTCGATTATATTGATATTGTTTCCTGATTGCTTATTTGTATCCCATGACTATCATTAAGTGTTGTACCTTATGATTCTTGATGAATGTATCTTTTCTTTTATGTACACTGAGAGCTTATGCACCAAAGACAAATTCCTTGTATGTCCAATCATACTTGGCCACCAAAAAGTTCTGTTCTATTCTATTCTATTCTATTCTGTTCTGTTCTGTTCTGTTCTGTTCTGTTCTGTTAAGGATCAAGGGTTAAGGATCAAATCCAAGAATCACAGTACCTTTTTTCTAGGTAGAAGATTTATAGAATACAGAATAAAAGTTGGAAAGGATTTTGGGGATCTTCTAATCCATCTCACTGTTCAAGCAGAAGACCCTATACCATTCTGGACAAATGGCTGACCAATCTCTTCTTAAAAGTGACCCACAACTTTTGAAGGCAAGCTGTTCCACTGGTTGATTGTTCTAATTGTCAGGAAATTTCTCCTTTGTCCTGAGTTGGCTCCTTCTTTGATAATCTCCCACCCATTGCTTCTTGTCCTTCCCTCAGATGTTTCAGAGAACAAGTTGACCCCCTCTTCCTTAGTGCAGCCCTTCAAATATTGGAAAATGGCCATCATCTCAATTTGCCCAGCCAGATGCTTCCGAGAGCCCATAAATTGAACACTTACTCTTCCTATCTATTGAACTTAACTTCTTGTATCACAACCTTCCTCCTTTAATTTAATTGAGCTCTCGATGCTTTTACTTCTAGTTTCCTTTCCTTTCCCCCAAGCTAGATTGAATGTTGTTTGAAGAGTGGAAGACTTTGTCTTTTTTACGTGTTATTGAGGTACTTCATTAAATGATGGCAGGGTTTAAGATTCGGCTTATTATGTCTTTGAAATAGTCCAGCAAGTGATGGGTTCTTCTAAGGCACCTGCCACTCATCTATCCCAAATAGCCCAGGATTTAATTCTGTGTCTCAGATTTGACAAGTGACAAGTAAAAGTACATTTACTGCATCCAGCAGAACAGCAGCTAATTATCATCTTTGGCTCTGGGAAAATATAGAATAGAATAGAATTCTTTATTGGCCAAGTGTGATTGGACACACAAGGAATTTGTCTTGGTGCATATGTTCTCAGTGTACATAAAATAAAAGATACGTTCATCAAGAATCATAAGGTACAGCACTTAATGATAGTCATAGGGTACAAATAAGCAGTCAAATCATACTAGGAAACAGTCAATATAAATCTTAAGGATACCAGCAATAAGGTTACAGTCATACAGTCGTAAGTGGGAGGAGATGCGTGATAGGAATGATGAGAAGATTAATAGTAATGCAGACTTGGTGAATAGTTTGACAGTGTTGAGGGAATTATTTGTTTAGCAGAGTGAAGGCATTCGGAAAAAAAACTGTCCTTGTGTCTAATTTGTGTCTGTTCTTTGTGTCTTGTGTCTAGATATCTTTCTTTATCTCCCTTTTCTCTTGAACACTGCAGACCCAAGAATTTCTAGGCCCATTTTTATTATTCAGATGTTTGCTTTCTGCTGTGGAAATAACCTTTTGGCCTACGTTTGATTCTGATTTTGAGAGAGCCCCCCTCAAATGCTGACTCTTTTCTACATCAATTACATTCATTCATTCATACTACTTACAAAACCTCTTATTTAATTCAGCTATTGAGGGTCCCCTATTTGCTGCTTTCACACAACACAATGAGCCATAAATTAACCAAACTCTTGGTGGTGGTTTGTTTTCCGAGTTTGTTGTTTACTTTCTCAATGTTTCATCACTAGGCTGGGTAACCTTTTTACAATTTCAGAATAGAATAGAGCTGGAAGGGACATTGGTAGTCTTCTAGTCCAGCTCCCTGTTCAAGCAGGAAAACCTAAACCATTTCAGATAAGTGACTGTTTAGTCTCTTCTTAAAAACTTCCAGTGATGGAGCGCCCATGATTTCTGCAGGCAAGCTGTTGCACTGTCCTCATTGTTAGGAAGTTTCTCCTTAATTCCAAGTTGCTTCTCTCCTTGATTAGTTTCCATCCATTGTTTCTTGTCTTGCTTTTTGCTGCTTTGGAGAATAATTTGATCCCATCTTCTTTGTGGCAGCCCCTCAAATACTGGAATACTGCTATCATGTCAGCCCTAATTCTTCTTTAGACTAGCCAAACCCAAATCCTGCAGCCGTTCTTCCTGTGGTTTAGTCTCCAGGCCTTTGATCCAGGGGTGAAATGCTCCTGGTTCGGACCGGCTCGGGTGAGTAGGTAGCAATGGCGGCGGGCAGTTCGGAGAACCGGTAGCAAAAATCCCTGCCCCCGCCCCCGATGCCCAGCTGAGCTGCGTGATCATCAGAGGCTTTTTTTTCTTTTAAATGGCTCTGACGAGCCAACCTCTGACGATCCCAGCTGAGTTGCCTGCTAACTGGTAGCAAAAATCCCTCCCCCCCACCTCCAGCTTGCTTACCTTAGCTGCTGGTCGCAACGACTGCCTTGCTTTGCTTGCTGTAATACCTGCAATCCATTGCATCAGCAAGCAACTGAATCTCCCTACCTGCAATCAAGCTCATTGGTGAGCAGCTCTATCTGCCTTCCTGCCTGCCTTGCAGGGGTCTCCAACCTTGGCAACTTTAAGACTTGTGGACATCAACTCCCAGCAAAGCTGGCTGAGAAATTCTGGGAGTTGAAGTCCACAAGTCTTAAAGTTGCCAAGGTTGGAGACCCCTGTTCTATTGGGTAAGTTTTTTTCCCCTTTGGGAGCTTTAAAAAAAATAGTTAATTGGGTTTTTTTTTAGTTGTTCTTTTTTTAGACCTAGCCATTTAAAGTTTAGGAAGTTTTAAATTTAGCTGCTTTTATATAAATAAAAATAAAATAATATTTGTGCAGCTTTCTGAGATTTAGTGTGTTTCTGTAGTGTTTCACTCTAACTACACAAACACACAAAATCTCACAAAGCTGTATGTGGAATTTTGTGTGTGTAAAGTGTGAAAGTTGTTTTTTTGGGCTTTTTGTGGCTGTGTGAGGTTCCTGCTTGTTGCAGGGGCCATTTCGGGTCTAGCACAGCTGCTTTTACATTGTGGGTAAGCCAGCTGTGTTGTGTTGTGTTGTGTTGTGTGTGTGTAAAGTGTGAAAGTTGTTTTTTGGGCCTTTTTGTGGCTGTGTGAGGTTCCTGCTTGTTGCAGGGGCCATTTTGGGTCCAGCACAGCTGCTTTTACATTGTGGGTGAGCCAGTTGTGTTGTGTTGTGTTTTGTAGGTTAAAAAAGGGCAAAGAAGTGACATTGACTTGGCCATGCCCACCCAGTCACCTTACCACCAAGCCCCGCCCACTAATTAAGCCACGCCCACAGAACGGGTAGCAAAAATTTTTAGATTTCACCCCTGCTTTGATCATCTTAGTTGCTCTTCTCTGAACTTTTTCCAAACATCTCAACATCAAGTATGGTGACCAAAATTGGTTGCTGTATTCCAAGTGTGGTCTTACTAGGGTTTTATAAAGCGGTACTAATACTTTACCTGATCTTGATTCTATGCCTCTGTTCATACAACCCAGGATTGTATTAGCTTTTATGGCTCCATTATCAGTGGAACTATGGTTGAAGTGTCTTATTTCAGTTCTTTCCTGCTTTTATAGGTCTTATGTGACCAATGTCAGAGTCACCTGATCAGCCAGGGTCTCCTCAACACCAGATGACCCTCACATGCTGTGACCAACTGACCACATAAGTCCTATAAAAGCAAAAAGAACAGAAATAAGACACTTCAATCGAAGTTCCACTAATGACACTACCTAGCCTGGTGATGAAACATTCAGAAACTAAACAACAAGCTCATAGAGCCAACCACCACCACCGTCTACCACCCGAGCTACTAATATTTTCCACCATTTCTAATTAACCAAACTGGCTGGAAGTACCCAGCACCATTAACACAACTGGCTGGAAATACCCAGCACCGAAATCCTAACATCATAATTAGCCAAGCTTCACATGGCTAAGTCTTTAACCAACCTACTTAAGTAGATGGTAGATGGTGAGAAAACAGCCCTGCTCCTTTTCGTTCACATTTCAACTTCTGCGCTGCAAACATACATTCACATAATAGAGACATAACTTTCTCAGCTATCCACAAGATGGCATCACAACTATACTATGCTGGGTTGGTTTAGAGATTGTCAATCTCATCTCTGCATGAATGACTGAAATGCAATATAAATTTATATATAATTTCCTTTAAGAGTTGCATTAAGTTGAATGAATTAACTTCTTAAAACAGCATTATTGTTTAATGATAGTAATATATATATATATATAAGCCAGGCTGATTTAATGAAGTCCTGTTGGAAGAAATATCCTTCTGGGTTCAGTTCCAAGTGGGGAAAAAGACATTGGATTCATGGAAGTTGCTTGGAAAGAAGGTTTATTGATGAACAGGATCACATGGCTTGGAGATCCTGGGCAAAAAGGGCAGAGATGCTGAGAGTGCCTTGGTTTTATGCCCTCTGTTGGGCTTTGAATTTGAGCTTGTATACTGATTGGTTGTCAGACTCCTATGGGGCCATGCAGGGGCAACTCTGTAGGCTATGTTTTTGAGTCCCAAGCTTGGTTGAGCCTTGCTGGGTGATGCAATCTCCCCAGGTGCCATGTGGTGAGTTCTGTTGCTAGATGGGTAGAGGGATAATCCTATCTTTGTTGGATCTTGGGTGAGGGCATTTGCCTATGAATAGACCAGTGGTGGGTTGTTACCAGTTCGCCCTGGATGAGCGAACCGGTATCGGTGTCAGATCCCTAAAAGTGATACTGCCATTCAATTGGGAGAAGGAGGGGCCTTGGATTTATTAGTATTGCCTGTGTCAACAGATATTTTACAACGTATATCCTGGTGCCAAAGCGCCCTGAGATCTCCTTAACTTTGGGGAATGTTTATGACGGCCATGTGGTCTGTTTCACTTTAAATTATAATGGAGGATGATGGATGGGAATACATGCTTATCCGGTTCTCAGGGCAGCTGGTAAAGAAAACATCTTCACACTTGTGTATTGGCTAAAATCTGCATTCCGGCTAAAGGGAGGGGTCTCTACTGCTTTAATCCTACTTGTCTTGCCTAAGAGTATTCAGACATTGCTTTGAATCCATTGCTGTCACTTCTGCTTAATAAAAGGTTCCTTTTGAAATACTACGTTTCAAGAGTTTTTACTTTCTTAAGTTGGAAGGAGAGGCAATCCTTACAATCGGCCAAAATTAAAACCCACTACTGGAATAGACCTAATTATCTCTTTATCTCTTAAGTGTGGACATCTGCTGTGGGCTACTGAGGATGGTGGGGGATATTATGAGTGAGTCTGCTTCCTGCCTAAAAAAACATGTTTCTCCATTTCTCATCCAGTGAAATATAATATTCTGCCTTTTTAATATTTCCTAGACTATTCCATTTTTCTAGCAGAAGGATGGGTGCTAACTTCCTAAAGTCCCAAGAGGGCGTACGTTTGTGCCTGAGCTATCAAGTGTAGCTGAGCCACTTTCAAACACATACAGCTCTCGTGCATGTGTAAGTGTGCACACACAGAGAGAAACTCACTTATAGCTCTCTATCAAGGATAGATATCAGTAGTACTGCATCCAGTTTTGGTCGCCACGCTATAAAAAAGAAGTTGAGACTGTAGAAAGAGTGCAGAGAAGAGCAACCAAGATGATTAGGGGACTGGAGAGTAAAACATACGATGAACGGTTACAGGAGCTGGGCATGGCTAGTTTAGTGAAGAGAAGGACCAGGAGAGACATGATAGCAGTCTTCCAATATTTGAGGGGCCGCCGCAGAGAAGAAAGAGTCAAGCCAGGGGTGAAATGCTACCGGTTTGGACCGGATCGCCGGATCCAGTAGCGATGGCGGCGGGTGGTTCAGAGAACCGGTAGCAAAAATCCCTGTGCCCCCCCACTCACGCCCAGCTGAACCGCATGATCATCAGAAGCTTTTTTAAAAATTATTTTTATAAGCATTTTTTCTACAACCTCTTCGGCCAAAAAAATGCTTTTAAAAGTAAAAAAAAAAGCCTCTGAAGTTGCCTTCAGAAGTTGTGGGAGCTTCATCACTTGAGACTTTCAAGAAAAGATTGGACTGCCATTTCTCAGAAATGGTGTAGGGTCTCCTGCTTGAGGGAGGGTTGGACTAGATGACCTATAAGGTACCTTCAAACTCTGTTAATCTGTGGAGTCCCTAGCTACTGAATACCAGTTCTTCGCTTAAATGTGCATTGATCTAAGGCAGATCCATCTAATGGCACTGCAGAATTTAACTCATGTGCAACCTGTAATTTAAATGACCGTCAGCTCATTGTTGATTGCCTCAGTTCACCTGTCCATGATGTCTCCTGCTTGGAGAAATGAATCAGCTGTTGCTAAATAAGGATTGAAGGCTTTTCACCTGGGAAAACCAGGTCTAGACCTGGGCTGAGCTAAGCTTACATTTGGCTTGTCAACCTCATGAGGGGACTGTCTTCTTCTGAGGCATGGATTGCATCTCTCAGGACCTAGATTGAGGTGAGAAGCTCATACATATCTACATTGGGGCAAAGGGCAGAAGAAAGTTGGGTTTTAGAAGATATGAGCCAATATGGTCCAGTGGTGAAGGCCACTGCAGATGTATATCCTGGTCTGCTGTCAATCATGGAAGCTTCCTGGGATACTACTGACCAGGTAATCCTTTTCAGCCCAACCTCCCTTGCAGAGTCTCTTTTTTGGGGGGGGAGGAATAGGAGGAAAGAGTTCTATGTATGCCACCTTGAGCTTCTGCATGAAAGGCAAATCATCTAATTAACTGGGAGCTTCATCACTGGAGGCTTTCAAAAAGAGACTGCACTGCCATTTGTCAGAAATGGTGTAGGGGTTCTCGCTTGGGCAGGGGGTTGGACTAGATGACCTACAAGGTCCCTTCCAACTGTTAATCTGTTAAAATAAACAAATATATATTTAAGCAGATTTGCATTCAACTGGCAAGAACGTCAAACTTCGTTACTTTCTTCCTTCGGTGACAGGACTGAAAAAAACAACGCTAATCGAGAATTGATCGTTGTGAAAAAATATTGTAATTTCAGTTCTGGTTCTGAATACCGATTTGTGGGGCTGATGATAAACTTACTATCAGCTGAACCACTATTTGCTTTATCGTTGCTATGGGGCAAAGTAGGAAGGATTGCCACTAACCGTGCATTGGCACCTGCCTTTTTAGTTCTCAAAACGTCTCTTCCTCTTTAAAGAGGCGTCATCTCTTTCTTCCTTCACCTCAGGAAGCTTGAGAATTTCTTTCCAATTTCTCTTGGTGGTGGCTCTTGAATTTTATTAGAGGACGGGGTGGAGGTGCTCCTTCAGTTGTTGTTGTTGTTCCATAATTGACTGGCTACATTTCCTATTCTGAAGAAGAGTAGAAGTAATGTCCTTTCTTGGCACCGAATTGATTGAAAGGAAGTATGGGGAGAGATTAAAATTCCCTGTGAAGGCCACATCCTGCATTGACTGCTTGGTCCTTCTGTCATTAAGTAACAAAATAGGAGTTGGAAGGGATCTTGGAGGCCTTCTAGTCCAACCCTCTGCACAAGCAGGAGATCCTATATCATTTCAGTCAAGTGGCTGCCCAGTTTCTCTTCTTAAAACCTCCAATGATGGAGCAGAAGGAAGTTTGGCCATACATGGCAAATAATAAAGACAATATGTCTTAATAGCAAAGTGGGATACATTAAGATCCTAATCATAATAATAACAATAGCACTTATTAGACTCATATACTGCTCCATCATGCTTTATGGCACTCTCTGGGAGGTTTACAGAGTCAACCTATTGCCCCCCAACAGTCTGGGTCCTCGTTTTACCAACCTTGTAAGGATGGAAGGCTGAGTCAATCTTGGGCCAGTGGGGATCGAACTCCTTGCAATCGGCAGAGTTTGCCTGCAATACTGTATCTTAACCGCTGTGACACCATGGGAATGGAATGGAATGGAGCACTTAGACTTACTGTATATATTGCTATATAGTATTTTACAGCCCTCTCTAAGCAGTTTACAGAGTCAGCATCTTGCCCCAAACTATCTGGGTCCTCATTTTAGTGACCTTAGAAGGATGGAAGGCTGAGTCAATCTTGAGCTAATCAGGATTGAACACCTGGCAGTGCGCAGAGTTAGCCAATACTGTATTTTCACCATTGTACCACCAGGGCTCCTGGTTTTACAAACTTTAACCTTAGTGAAGTGGCCAGTCTGGACACTGATCGTATGGACAATTAATGGGGGTCATTGCTGAATTTACTGGTCATCCCTATATATTGCCTAACCTAAATTATTTGATGATATCAAATGGTGCCAGCCTTGAAACCCTGCATGGGGTTGAGCCATCCTATCCCGTCCTATATCTGCATACCTGAAGAGTTATTTTGTACCTGGCTTCAGAGGGTGAATTTCAAGGTTGCAATAAATAGCAAAATAGATCCCACGAATCTGAAGCTTGTCTGGCTGTGCAAACTTAGGTTGAAGAAGTTTGTGTTGGGTCCGTGTGTGTGTGTGTGTGTGAGAGAGAGACAGACAGACAGACCGAGAGAAAGGAGGTCTGCATTTGTACGCACACAAACATGGCATATGATAAGAGATGGCATTTAGGAAAAGCTCTGTTTAGAAAGCAGGTTTTTGTTTAATAAAAAAGGGATCAATCAAATCGATTAGCATTGCAGCAGGCTGAGGTCCTGCCTCATAAATTGTCATTTGGATGTGCATGAAAATATTAAGCAGCTGTTTGCAGAATCCCTTTCATTCCAGGAGGAACAGAGAAGAGAGGGAAAAAAAGATAATTATTAACGGCTCCCTGTCCAATTCGTGATGTCAATCTTGCAGAAACGGGGAGGAGGTGTGGGAAAACGGTCTTGGTTATGATGGTCAGTTCAGTGATGTCAGGTTCTCCTGCGGTGTTTAGAAGCACGCCATTAAAATTTGGGGGCACTTCTGGCAAGATATGGCAAAAAGCTTTTTCAGTTTCTCATATATTTTCTTCCCCAAGAGTTTTAGTATTTTTTTTTAACTTAGTTTTTTAAGGTCCAGGGGGGATTGCTTTCCAAATTCTCTTGCAGGTGCTTTGTGGCTGGTGTTTTTGGAAGAGGTGAAGGTGCCTAAATCTGGAACTGTGATGTTCTGCCACACTTCACTTGATCTTTAGATGATCCATGTGTACAGGATGTAGAATAACAGAGTTGGAAGGGACCTTGGAGGTCTTCTAGTCCAACCCCCTGCTCGAGCAGGAGACCATATAGTACCATCGCAGTCAAATGGTTGTTTAGTCTATTCTTGAAAATCTGTGTATCGAAACACAGTTCTCTAATAAGAGGCATGTTCGTTTGCAATTTTCTCTAATACTTTTATTTTTGCAAACCATGTTCCCTGCTGCTGCCTCCCTTCCTCCGTTTAACTTTGTCTCCCTCCTGAAATCATTTTCTTTCTCTGTTCCTCGAGTATGAAGAGGCTCTTCATTCTTTAAGGCATTTATTTTTCTGTTCTTTCTCCTCCTTCTCTCTTTATCATCCAAGAGCTTTATCCTTGTCTCACATGGCTATAACGCCCTCTTCTTTAATTTTTACCTGCCCTGGTGGAAATGCTCTGGGCCTAATTATTTCTTTCAGTTTTCATCCTTCCCTTCCCTGGAGGTACCTCAATTAGCATCCTTTCTTTCTTTTCTTTTTTTGTTTCTTTGCTGGCTGTCATTTCTGGAAACTCAACTCTAAGTCTAACTGAAGCCACAGAGAAAAATAAACACGGCACCGATTCTTGACTCTTCAGAAGATGGCATCCCTTTACAAACCAGCATAATTTTGAGATGATAAATCAACTGAAAGAATGGCTTTATTAGTGCCTCAACCTTTGAGCTGGTTGGCGGGAGGGCGCGCACAGCGTTCCTTCATTATTCAAAGATTAAGAGTAGAGACCAGTTATCCTAAATGTTTGCATGCAGAGAACATAAATGATGCCTGATTAACATTGCTCTGGACAAAGGCTAAGATTAACTCAGAAGACTGGGGCAAAGTAGCAATAGCAATAGTGTCAACCCTGAAGCGAACCTGGCTGAAGTCAATCTTGGAGGGTTCAGGGTTGCCACACCAACGGTGGGAGGGGGGGAATAGTTAGATGGGGTTTTGTAGGCAAAACAATAAAGTTTTCCTGGGGGAACCAAGGTCATTCTCACAGGTGGCTGGCCAGGGGAGGAGCAAAGTAACCAAGCAACCGGCCAGCACCCTGATTGGACAGCGTGACCAGTGACTCGGGAGGAAAGGAGAAACTTTTACTTTTAATCAGGCGAAAGCCACGGGAAATTTCAGAGTCGGCTTTCACCAGTTGTGCCAATATGAAGCATCCATAAATTGTTCTTTGAGGAACCTGCCTGCCTTTGAGTTCTGTTTTCTAGGGGTGCATTATTTGGAACGCTGACAAATAGCACTTATATACCGCTTCACAGTGCTTTACAGTCCTCTCTAAGCAGTTTAAAAAGTCAGCCTCTTGCCCCCAACCATCTGGGTCCTCATTTTACCCACCTTGGAAGGATGGAAGGCTGAGCCAACCTTGAGCCAGTCAGGATCGAACTGCCAAATTGCAGTCAGCCGGCAGTCAGCAGAAGTAGCCTGCAGTACTGCATTCTAACCACTGCGCCACCGAGGCTCTTTCTCAAAAGCTGTTTTTCTCATAACTGGAGCAAAATTTGGTCTTTCTCCTAATTATGACTTAATTACCACAACTGAGCCCAACATTTCTGTGGTTAAGCAAGACCTTTGTTCTGTGAGCTTTGCCCTATTTTACGACCTTTCTTGCCTCAGTTGTTAAGTGAATCACAGTACTTTCTAAGTTAGCAACCCGGTTGTTAAGCGAATCAGGCTTCCCCCATGAACTTTCTTTGTCAGAAGGTCGCAAAAGGGGATCACAGCAACGGTCATAAGTATGAACCAGATGCCAAGCGTCTGAATTTTGATCCCAGGCTCATGGGGATGCTGCAAAAGTCGTAACTGTGAAGAATGGCCATAAGTCATTTTTTTCCGTGCTGTTGTAAATTTGAACGGTCGCTAAATGAACTGTTGTAAGTCGAGTACTACATGTACATTTATGGGTAATTAGAAGAGTAACAGCACACCAAATAAAACTGGGGTTGGTGGGTCTTTAACAGTATAGGTGACAGAGGGACACAGAGGAGGAAAAAAAGGGCAATTTATATTTTATTCAAAATATAAATTTGGAAGTTACCACAGAGATACACATTTCAGCTTAATGGCATAGTTTTCTTCTCTGCAGAATGCAAATAGAAAAGAGAGAGTAATTGTTCCATGAGTCTGACTGTCAGACTGCGGTACTGTCTCAAAATTAAATGAATCTCCAAACTGCCAATCTTTAAGGAAATCTTTCTTTAATTGAGCTCAGCCACCAGAACATGACTCCGCGCGGACAAGACTGACCTTTTGCCTCCCAATCCCTCCCTTTCTGACCCCCAAGTCTCTGCTTCTCATTGGCTGTCTTCCAAGTCATTCTTCAGACTTCTTTTCCCCGTCATTTCTCAGGAATGTGGCCCCCTCCCCTGATCTCCACGACAACCAAGCTTCAAAGGGATTTTGCAGGCAAAAGCTTCAGAGTTTATCTTTCGCTCTCCTCTGCTCTCTCTCTATGCCAGCGTTGCAACGCTGACACTGACTTTAAAAATACCAAACAAGTTGTCACTTTTTGGAAGAGGTGAAAAGCCAGGAAAGTGTGGCAGGGATCACACTTCCTCCAAAGCACCTTGAGGGCAGGATGAGAAGTAACAGGTGGACGATTATCAAGCAGAGATGCAACCTAAAATTAAGGAGAAATTTCCTGAGAGTGAGAACAATCAACTAGTGGAACAGTTTGCCTTCAGAATTTGTGGGTGCTCCATCACTGGAGGCTTTTAAGAAGAGACTGGACGGTCATTTGTCTGGAGTGGTATATGGCAGTGATGGCTAACCTTTTTGCCATCGTGTACCAGGAAGGGGGGGGGCGGGGGAGGTTCACGTGCACGCATGCCCATACCCATAATTCTATGCGCCTCACCCTGTGCATGCACGCACAATTCCCCCCCGCTCCTGGCACGCAATAGCCCGGTAGGCCCGGTTTTTTTTCTCACCTGGCTCCAGATCCCCTCTATGCATCTGGGGAGGGTGAAAACAGCCTTCCCCACCCCCCTCAGAGGCCTCTCTTGGAGTCTCTGGAGGCTGGGGACAGCAAAAAACATCACTTCTTGTCCAACCAGGAGTTGGGAAATGGGCCATTTCAGGCCTCCGGAGGGCTTCTGAGGAGGTGGGGAAGGCTGTTTTCACCCTCCCCAGATGCATAGAAAGGATCTGGAGCCAGGTGAGAAAGAAAAATGGGCCTCCCCCCCCCAGGCCCTCCGGGGGCAGGAAACAGCCTGTTTCCCTACTTCTGGTGAGCCCAGAAGGCCCGAAAATCAACTGGCCAGCGCGCGCATGTACACCAGAGTTGAGCTGGTGTCCCCACTGATATGGCTACATGTGCCATCTGTGGAACGTGTGCCATAGGTTCAACATCACAGGACTAGAAGATCTAAGTCCCTTCCAATCTTATTATTCTATACAGGTAGTCTTCAACATATGGCCACAACTGAGCCCAAAATTTATGTTGCTAAGTGAGACATTTGTTAAGTGACTTTTGCCCCATTTTATGACTTTTCTCGCCACATTTGTTAAGTGAATCACTGCAGTTGTTAAATTACTAAGACGGTTGTTAAGTGAATCTGGTTTCCCCCATTGACTTTGCTTGTCAGGAGGTCGAACAAATTGATCACATGACCCCGGGAGACTGCAACCGTCATAAATGTGAGTCAGTGATCAAGCATCCAAATGTAAATCACGTGGCCCTGGGGACGCTGCAATGGTCGTAAGAGTGAAAAATGGTCCTAAGTCACTTTTTTCAGTGCCGTTGTAACTTCAAACGGTCACTAAGTGGACTGTTCAGTGGTGGGTTGCTACCAGTTCGCCCTCGATCGGGCGAATTGGTAGCACTGGTGGCAGGAGGCTCTGCCCACGCTCCCGGACGCGTTGCGCACACGAGCGAACTGGTAGCGACGGGTTTTGAAACCCACTACTGGAACTGTTGTAAGTCGAGGACTACCTGCATTCTGTGTTCTACACGGGATGGATTCTACCATATGGGACGCTTAAATATCTGCCGGCTGTTGTCTTCTTCAGAGAAAAGCAGGTGCGAAAACTCCAGTGGGGGAGTTGCCCCCGGTTCGTACAGGTTTGCAAGAACTGGTAGTAAAACCGGCGGGAGGCTCCGCCCACTGACTCGGATGTCATCATAGGTGATCTGCGCATGCGCAAAAGAGCACGTGCATGCGCGCGATGCAAACCGGTAGTAAGGTAAGTAGAACCCACCCCTGGAGAACTCTAAACGCACCTGAGTTTTCCAGCATTAGCTATTGGTTTGGCTCTTGCCCCACCTTACTCCAGGTCTAAAAATGAAGGTTACTCCTGCCAAGCAGTTAAGCTACCATATTACCGGGGCCCGTATAGGTAGATGTCTTGCAATATTAGCTGTTTATTTCATTGACATTCCGCAGAAGAGTCTTTAGGGACCCCTTCTAGGAGGCAAGACCTCAATGTAATAATATACAAGGTCCAATTCTGATATTTCCCTTGGTAACCACGCTGTACCTTATTGGGGTCAGGTGTCAGGCGGGGGTTGGGTAGCTGCTCTAATGTTCTCTGTCACCAGCAATAAGTGCAAAGGGCTTGCTCAGAAAGCTGGCTCACACAACTCTGAGGTAATTTGGATTGCCTGGGTGAACTTCTAACGCTGTGTGGGGAAGGGAGGCGCGCCGTTGTTGTGTTCGCTGATGCTTTATTATCTCTGAAGGGTTAAGTAGCGTTGGTTAATTCCGGAAATGGGCAGCCTTTGGTGTTAAGCAAGACTCAGGCGTTGGCTTGGTAGAAATAAGGAGACGTGTCTTGATAAGGTAGAAATAAGGAGACTGATGTATCTTGATAAGCCAAAGGCCTCTCCCCCCTCCCTAACTCTCCCTCTCTTCCTCCCTCCCCCTCTCCTCCTCTCCCTCTCTCTTCCTCTCTCTCCCCCTGCCTAACTCTCCTCTCCCTCTCTCCTTCTCCCTGTCCCTCTCCCTCCCTCCCCCTGCCTAACTCTCCCCTTCCTTCTCTCCCTCTCCCCCCTCCCTCTCTCCCTCTCGCTTCCTCTCTCCCCCTCTCGCTTCCTCTCTCCTCCTGCCTAACTCTCCTCTCTCCCTCTCTCCCCTCTCTCCCCCTCTCGCTTCATCTCTCCTCCCGCCTAACTCTCCTCTCTCCCTCTCTCTTCCTCTCTCTCCCCCTGCCTAACTCCCCTCTCCCTCTCTCCTTCTCCCTGTCCCTCTCCCTCCCTCCCCCTGCCTAACTCTCCCCTTCCTTCTCTCCCTCTCCCCCCTCCCTCTCTCCCTCTCGCTTCCTCTCTCCCCCTCTCGCTTCCTCTCTCCTCCTGCCTAACTCTCCTCTCTCCCTGTCTCCCTGTCCCTCTCTCTCCCTGTCCCTCCCCCTCTCCTCCCACCTAACCCTCTCTCTCTCTCTCTCTCCCTGTCCCTTCCCCTCCCTAACTCTCCTCTCCCTCTCTTCTTCTCTCCCTCCCTCCCATTCCCTAACTCTCCCTCTCCTTCTCCTTCTCCCCCTCCCTCTCCCTCCCTCTCCCTCCCTCTGTCTCTATCCCTCTCTCCCTACACACACACACACACACACACACACATTTTCATTTCTACTTAGTTATATGTGGAAGCTAGCACACGGCAGATAAAGTCATAGGGTTAACTCACATGCTTGTCGTTTCTTATGGGACTTTCCATACCCGCTAAGGCCTGAATTTTAGTTCTGCCATCTCAACATATGTCCCTTTATTTACCAATTATCAAACCAACCATCAAACATATCAGATTCCTGATCAACATTGGAACTTCTCGATCTGTTTATGGGCGTACGTATAAATCAGTGGTGGGTTTCAAATTTTTTTACTTCCGGTTCTGTGGGTGTGGCTTGGTGGGCATGGCAGGGGAAGAATACTGTAAAATCTCCATTCCCTCCCCACTCCAGGGGAAGGATACTGTAAAATCTCTATTCCCTCCCCAATCCAAAGGAAGGTTACTGCAAAATCCCCATTTCCTCCCGATCAGCTGGGACTCGGGAGGCAGAAAATAGATGGGGGCGGGGCCAGTCAGAATTTTTACTACCAGTTCTCCAAACTACTCAAAATTTCCGCTACCGGTTCTCCAGAAATGTCAGAACCTGCTGAAACCCACTTCTGGTACAAACATATACACATTTAAGAGATATAGGTAGATCTCTCTGACTCTCTCTTTCTCTCTCTCTCTCTCTCTCTCTCTCACATACACACACGCATGCACACACACGCACCTCATTAAATACATGCTAAAGAAGTTTTTTTAGCACTTTGGTGATAAGGTTAGAAGATGATTAAGGTGGGGTGCAAGGAAAGAAACAGGTTCAGAAAATCTTCACCTACCTCTTCCCCGCTAATCTGATTTCAAATGACATTAAGTCACTGAAAAGGAAATTGAGCCTAAAGACAAAATAGCAATGAGAGGAACATCATCGCTCAGGGTTGATTGCAAGCTTAACCTTCCTTTCATTCGTGGGTGGATATTGGTGGTTCTTTTGGGTCGGTGGCCATTAAGAGCAAAGTTTTAGAAGACGACCATCAGTTCTGTGGAATTGTGATGCTCACCTTGTTTTCGGAGGTATTTTGCCAAAGATTCAGGTTCCACACCTCGGAGAGATGTCCTGATTATCTTAAATAACCTGCTTGCAAGGATGAAGACCAAAACATTTATGTTAAACCCTACAATTCCATGAGGTCTCCAGAAACTTTACACGGGGTCCCAGAAGGGTGCCACCAAAGGTTGTTGCCAAATTGCAATGTTTAATGTAAAAGCAGGATATTATTAAATAGGTGAAGCGTAATTGTGTTTAGATGAACATTTGCATGAGTTCAGTTTGATTCTCAATAATTTCCTGGACATTTTGAACTACAGGATTGCCCGCAGGGGT
Organism: Pituophis catenifer annectens; assembly: GCF_029215685.1. Lineage (NCBI taxonomy): Eukaryota > Metazoa > Chordata > Lepidosauria > Squamata > Colubridae > Pituophis > Pituophis catenifer. The sequence goes on from NW_027256894.1 coordinate 5,092,964, forward strand.
CGGCTGCTGGGGGTTCGCAGGGGTTCGGGAGAACCTCTAGCTAAGATTCTGTGTAAGATTCTTGGAACTGTGCAGTTCCGAGAACCCCCAAATCCCACTCCTGGCTCCCACTCCTCAAGTCCCAGCAAACCGTCTTTCATGAGATTTCACAGTTACAGACCTTTATCAGGCTTGGAGAGTTGCCAGGCCGATATCTTCCAAAAGCCACGCTTTAGCAGCAATTCCTTGGCAAGAAGTCAAAAACAGATCTTCACCCTAATGAATTGGGAGGGGCCATTCACCATCCACCTATGACTTTACTCCTTGTTCTGTCCCCGTCTCACACACGCACACAAACAGTCAGCCAGGGGTTAAATAAAACTTGCAGACAATAAATTCCTTCGATAACAGGATTGGCAGCAACCCAGTAGCTGCTTGCCAAGAACTTTACTCACAGAGGGAGGTGTTCCTCCTCTGTCAGATAAACCAAAACAAATACACAAAGTCAAAGAATTGTCAAGTCCAGTCCGTATTAAATCCAAGGCAGGCAGTTTCAGAGATACAATGTGACTCGTTAGTTGTTTAGTTTTGTCCGTCACAGAGCCACCACACCCCCTTTTATCCCCTGTGGGGTGTGGTCCAGTGACTCAATTTAATCTCTGGCACGCCTCCTTTTCTGCTGCGTGCGCTTATCTCTCTGACGCAGGCGTGGATCCAGCCAAGTCTTATCTCCATCACTGTCTGACTGCGACTGTTCGGAGATACCTGGCTCCTGGTCAATCTCTTCTCGGGAGATACCTGAGGCATTGCCAGAGAGAAGGGTCCTGGAGAGGGAGGCCTGGCCAACTCCTCTCCTTCACCTTCGGAGTCTTCTCCCTCCGATAAGACGGGCTCGGGGGTCGGAGTCACAACACTCCTGAATCGACCCTTGTTCCTTAGCTGTTCCCTTCTCCTGGCAGCTCTGCGCACGCGCGCATCGGGAACAGGCTCCAGCTGTTCTTCTGCCCCACTGATATCCGACTCCGAAGGCACCTGACAACTGTCAGATGACCCCGGCCCCCTCTCTGCCGCCGATGCAGAGCACTCATCAGAGCCTTCCCCAGACTCCAGGACTGGCCCATGTTCCTCCCTAACCTCCTCACTTTCTGAGTCTGCCACCAGCTTCGCTGGCGGGCCACAACACAAAGGGTTGTTCCCTTCCCATCCCCTACACTCTTTCTGAACCATCTCCTAAATAAAATAAGCATTCTGGCTTGTCATTAATAATATTTTGCACATAGAATAAGGATAATTTTTTTTGACAGTGACAGCAATCAACCAATGGAACAGAAGTTGCCTTCAGAAGTTGTGGGAGCTTCATCACTGGAGGCTTTCAAGAAGAGACTGGACTGCTGTCTGTCAGAAATGGTGTAGGGTCTCCTGCTTAGATCAGGGGTGAAATCCAGAAGGTTCTGACAGGTTCTGGAGAACCGGTAGTGGAAATTTTGAGTAGTTCGGAGCACCCGCAAATACCACCTCTGGCTGGTCCCAGGAGTGGGGTGGGAATGGGGATTTTGCAGTATCCTTTCCCTGCCATGCCCACCAAACCACGCTCACCAAGCCGCACAGAACCGGTAGTAAAAAAATTTGGATTTCACCACTGGGTTGGACTAAATGACCCACAGGGTCCCTTCTAACTCTGTTAATCTGTTATCTTTAGTTCCAGATTTTCAGATTGGGAAATGGGAGTGAAGGACGAACCGTAACCAATAAAACCCCGAAAGCTTTTCAGCCCCGTATCTAACTGATATCCCCAAACTGTAAAGGCTTCAAACAAATTTGCTGACTTTAGCCTCCTTTGCAGACTTCTGCGGATACTGTTTGGTTCCTACATTTCTGATTTCAATACATCAAACTTTGCATGCTAAACTATGGCTACGACAAACCTGCTTCTTTCCCAGATGCTGCTAGGCTTATGTGTCAAAGCAGTGGCATTTATTGCCTCTCAATTAAGTGATCATAATAGGTCTGAGCAGGGTGTTTTATGAAGTTGGAAATCCTTTTAATCACAGTTAATAGCACCCTGTTCTCTGCAGCTCCTTTATTGGTTCAGGTATAAAAAAACAACCTATGGAATACTGATTTAATAGTTTAAAGGACAACATGGCAGATTTCCCTACCTATAGAGCACAGAGGTTTAACGTGGAAGAAAAATCCTCTGGATACTAATTTATAATTTTGATCCCAAGGAATGTCTTGTTTTGAATGCAGATGCCTGCTGCTACTCTTACGAAGAGTGATAAGCAAATGATAATGAACTTATTAACAACCGGTGGAATTGCTTGCTTTCAGAAGTTGTGGGTGCTCCATCACTGGAGGTTTTCAAGAAAAGACTGGATGGCCATTTGTCTGAAATGGCAGAGGTTCTCCTGCTTGAGCAGAGGGTTGGACTACGTGACCTCTAAGGTCCCTTCCAATTCAGATAACAGAGTTGGAAAGGACCTTGTAGGTCATCTAGTCCAACCCCCCACCCAAGCAGGAGACCCTACACCATTTCTGACAGATGGCAGTCCAATCTCTTCTTGAAAGCCTCCAGTGATGAAGCTCCCACAACTTCCAAAGGCAACTTCTGTTCCATGGGTTGATTGTTCTCACTGTCGGAAAATTTCTCCTTATTTTCAGGTTGAATCTCTCCTTGTTCAGTTTCCATCCATCGTTCCTTGTCTTGACTTCAGGTGCCTTGGAAAATAGCTTGTCCCCCTCCTCTCTGTGGCAACCCCTCAAATATTGGAACACTGCTACCATGTCTCCCCTGGTCCTTCTCTTCACTAGACTAGCCATGCCCAGTTCCTGCAACTGTTCATCGTATATTTTAGCCTCCAGTCCCCTAAACACCCTGGTTGCTCTTCTCTGCACTCTTTCTAGAGTCTCAACATCTTTTTTATAGTGTGGTGACTAAAACTGGATGCAGTACTCTAGGTGTGGTCTTATTAAGGCTTTACAGAGTGGTATTAGTACCTCCCTTGATCTTGATTGTATCCCTCTGTTAATGCAATTTAAGATTGCATTGGCTTTTTTGGCTGTTGCCGCACGCTGCTGGCTCATATTTAATTAGTTGTCCACTAAGACTCCAAGATCCCTCTCACAGTTACTGCCAATTCTGTTATTCTATGTTGTTCTAAATCAGATTTATTTATTTATTTATTTTGCATCAATTGTGCAAACTTGGATTTTCTACTTATCACATTCAACGCTGTATAGGAGTTGTTGGTTTTGGACAGTATAAAAGGAATATGCCAGAATATTTAAGACCTGGTTTGAAATGGAACATTGGGTGGGTAATAACATAAGTCTGGTCTGTCTGGAAATTATGTGCGTGCAAAATTATTTCTCAAAACTGGAATGCCATCCCAGCAGAGATATTAGGAATAAATGCAGTCTGGTGTGCAAAGATTGGTGCATGCTTTTCTGTTCATCACTATGATGATTTCTGGCATTAGCAAGATTGAAGATATCCTCAAGTGGAAACTCACCATTCACAAACCCTATTTCTTTACAGATCATCCTGGATTTACAATCGGGTGGGATTGAAAAATTTAACAATCAGTTTGCTGCCTGGTTGCTGGGTGGGTGTGGCCATGGGGATGTGGCCTACTCAGCCTTCTGCACCATGGTGTGTGTGTGTGTGGGGGGGCGTTTCCAGAGGCTTTCCTTGAGCCTCCAGGAGGTCGAAAATGGCCTCCCCGGGCACCGAAGTCCCTCCAGAGGCCGGAAACGGGGCCGTTTCCAGAGTTCCAATAGGCCCATTTTTCATCCTCCCACAGCCTCTGTGCAGTCCCTGCACTTACCTCGCATCCAAAACAGGCCACGTGGAGACTCCTGGGAGGGGCGGGGTGAGGTGGGTGGGGTCAGCCAGTCCTTGTAACTACCGGTTCGGCAAACCAGATTAAAATGAACATCTGGTACATAACCGAACAGACAGTGTTACTTTTCCCACACAAAGCAAGTTAGATTAATTATTCCTATACATCAGGGGTGAAATGCTTCCGGTTTGGACTGGCTCAGGCGAGTAGGGAGCAATGGCAGCGGGCAGTTCGGAGAACCGGTAACAAAAATCCCTCCCCCCCCCCCAGCCTCCAGCTTGCTTACCTTCGCTCTTCGGGCCGAATCCTGAGCTGCTGGTTGCAACGCCTGCCTTGCTTTGCTTGCTGTAATCCCTGCAATCCATTGCATCAGCAAGCAACTGAATCTCCCTGCCTGCAATCAAGCTCATCAGTGAACAGCTCTATCTGCCTGCCTGCCTGCCTTGTCCCTTCAATTGGGTACCTTTTCCCCCTTTGGGAGCTTTAAAAAAATAGTTAATTGGGGTTTTTTTTAGTTGTTCTTTTTTTTAGACAGCCGTTAAAAGTTTAGGAAGTGTTTAACTCTAACTACACAAACACACAAAATCTCACAAAGCTGTATGCCAAATTTTGTGTGTGTAAAGTGTGAAAGTTGGTTTTTTGGACTTTTTGTGCCTCTGTTAGGTTCCTGCTTGTTGCAGGGGCCATTTTGGGTCTAGCACAGCTGCTTTTACATTGTGGGTGAGCCAGTTGTGTTGTGTTGTGTGTGTGTAAAGAGTAAAAGTTGGTTTTTTGGACTTTTTGTGGCTGTGTGAGGTTCCTGCTTGTTGCAGGGGCCATTTTGGGTCTAGCACAGCTGCTTTTATATTGTGGGTGAGCCAGTTGTGTTGTGTTGTGTTTTGTAGGTTAAAAAAGGGCAAAGAAGTGACGTCGACTTGGCCATGCCCACCTAACCAACAAGCCATGCACACCCAGTCACCTGACAACCAAGCCACGCCCACTAATTAAGCCACGTCCACAGAACCTGTAGCGAAATTTTTTAGATTTCACCCCTGCTATACATTCTATAACTCCTAAATATATATATGTATCTTAAATTTTATACTAGTCTTTATCTGTTTTTAAATCGGTTATCAATCCACCTGTACCAATTATCCCACACCGTGTAGTATTCTGAATTCTCTTTTTCATTTAGTTCTAATGTTAATTTATTCATTTCGGCACAATCAAATATTTTTTTGAATAATGGATTCCTCTGGTGGTATATTGTTTCCTTTCCAATGTTGTGCATATGTTATTCTCGCTGCTGTGAGTATGTGTAAAATTAAATATCCTGTTTTTTTGTCGTATTTAGTCTTTAGTACTCCCAGGAGAAAAGTTTCTGGAATCAGTTCAATTTTACTATTACTTAATTCTTGTAACCAATTTTGTATTTTACTCCAATACCTCTTCGCTTCGGGACACGACCACCACATATGAAAGAAGGTACCTTGGTGATGCCCACACTTCCAACATTTAGGACTTACATCCAGATAGATTTTGGCCAGTCTTGCAGGCGCTAAGTGCCATAGATATAACATTTTATATTGGTTTTCTTTGTATGTTGCCGCTTTTGTTAATTTGTAGTTTTTATTCCAAATCATTTCCCATTCATCTAGATTTATATTATGTCCAATATTTTTGGCCCACGCTATCATTGATTTTTTTACCACCTCTTCCGCTCTGTCATATTTTAATAAATAATAGTATAATCTGGATAATACTATTTTGGAAAAGGAAAAAAAAAACACAATAAAAAATTTAAAACTAAAATTAACATCTGGTTCTCCCGAAACGATCTGAACCAGCTGGATCCCACCACTGCTTACAATCATTCATTTATTGCCTGTTCAGAGTTACAATGGAACTGGAAAAAAAGTGACTTACGACCGGCTTTCAGACTTACGAACATTTCAGCATCCCCGTGGTCACGTGGTCAATATTCAGACACTAGGCAAACTGACTCGTATTTATGACGGTTGCAGTGTCCTGGGGTCACTGATCCCCTTTTGCGACCTTCTGACAAGCAAAGTCAATGGAGAAGCTACTTAACAACCATGTTACTGACTTAACGACTGCACATAACAACTGTGGCAAGAAAGGTCATAAAATGGGGCAGTCTTGACTGTCTTGCTCGGTAATGGGAATTTTGGGCTTAATTGTGGTCATAAGTGGAGGCCTATCAAAATTTGGTAAAAAGTTGATGAAAAAATTCTCTGTTAATCCACTGCATTTAATTCTTGTCTTTTCTAGAAGGTAAAAGTTGGTGTAAGAAAGAATGACTGACTTAAGTTTTGAATCTGGGTGTTCCCAGTCCTATATCCCAACTACTACCTTACTTTGGGGTTGCACATTAGATCTATCTATCACTTATAATCTCTATCACTTATAATCTTCTACGGTGTATCTGTTTGACTACTACATCCCAAAGAATTTGTGACTAGGCAGATATTGGGTAACGGCGTTACTAATTTAACAACTGCAATGATTCGCTTAACAAATGCGGCATGGAAAGTCATAAAATGGAGCAAAACTCACTTAACAAAGTTCTCCCATAGCAACATAAATTTTGGGCTCAATTGTGGTCGTAAGTTGAGGACTATTGTATTACCTGTATTCCATTGATTAATTGTTCTCATTGTGTGGAAATTTCTTTTTTACAGTAGTTTCAGGTTGGATGTCACTTTAACAAGCTTCTATCCATTACTTCTTGTCCTTGCCCTCAGATTCTTTGGATAATAGATTTCTCTTCTCTTCTCTTCTCTTCTCTTCTCTTCTCTTCTCTTCTCTTCTCTTCTCTTCTCTTCTCTTCTCTTCTCTTCTCTTCTCTTCTCTCCTCTCCTCTCCTCTCCTCTCCTCTCCTCTCCTCTCCTCTCCTCTCCTCTCCTCTCCTCTCCTCTCCTCTCCTCTCCTCTCCTCTCCTCCCTTCCCTTACCCTTCCCTGACCTTCTCCTCTCCTCCTCTTTTTTCTTTTTTCTTCTATGTATTTTCTCCTCCCTTCCCTTCTGTTTCCTCTCCTCATTTTCTCTTCTCTTCTCTTCTCTTCTCTTCTCTTCTCTTCTCTTCTCTTCTCTTCTCTTCTCTTCTCTTCTCTTCTCTTCTCTTCTCTTCTCTTCTCCTCTCCTCTCCTCTCCTCTCCTCTCCTCTCCTCTCCTCTCCTCTCCTCTCCTCTCCTCTCATTTATTATGTAGATGATCCTAGCCAATCAGGAATCCTGTAAAATATTTGTTTATCACAAAGATGGTGGACCCGCCAATCTATTGAAGGGAGAAATACCGCTTCAAAAACCCATCATTATGTTTGAAGTTCCACGATTCTTCCGTAAACTCGTCTTCTCTTTGCTCTCCGATTCGTCTTGCGGGCTTCCCACAGGAATTGGGCTGTGTCATCATGTCTTTCAGCCTCCCAATATATCATACTAAGCTCTAAGCCAATTAGGAATGACTACTTACCATGCTGAATCACAGAGGAAGGGGGAAAAAAAAGGATAATGTGTCCTTCACATAATGAATCCCCCCAGCCCACTTCAGTTTATTTCTGCAAGATAGATAGATGGAGGAAATTTTTGGCTTCCCTCTTTTATTTTCCCTGCCTCCAATTAGAGTCTAGCTGGCTTCAAGATGCATCCATTTTTTTCCTCCCTCCTTTACAGACGACTCTTGGAGAGAGATACCAAAATGCCTGACCTGATATTAATATACTTGGTGCTTATTTAGCAGCTCTGGTCTTTTGACGTTCGGTGCCTTTGTGAAGGTGGATACTGTCCTCAGCACTTTGATGGGGTTGAGAAAATGAGGCACGAGGGAAGAAAAGGGCTCAACGGGAGTCTAGAAAGCAGGGCTCTTATCCAAAAGGACAGCACACGCTGCATGCATCGCAGGTAGTCCTCGACTTATGACCATGTAGTCATAAGCGTACCAGCGTGCCTAGCGACCCTGTCCTAAATTCCTTTTTACCTACTCTTTTCATGTACTCAAATTATGTTTATACTTTTACCTGTTATCTTATACATGCTTGACAAATAAACTTATGATTATGATTATGATTTTGTAGGGAGTTAGCACCCATCCCTCTCCTAGGAAAATGTGATATTTTAGGAAATATTAGTAAGGGCAGAATATTTCCCCTAAAAGGGAGGCAGAAACTCAGGCCCCCTCCCCCCACCTTTGTCAATGGCTCACTAAGGCCTGGGCCAGTCTATTCTATATAACCCCGATGGCGAACCTATGGCACGCGTGCCACAGGGTGGCACGCGTAGCCATATCAGTGGGCACGCCAGCTCAGCTCTGAGAGAGAGGGGGGCTCTGGAGGCTGGGGACGGCAAGAAAACATTACTTTCCTGTCCCACCGGGAGTGGGAAATGAGCCATTTCAGGCCTCCGGAGGGCCTCTGAGGGGAGTCGGGAAGGCTGTTTTTGCCCTCCTCAGATGCATAGAGAGGATCTGAAGCCAGGTGAGAAAAATGGGCCTACTGGGCCATCATGTGCCAGGAGCAGGGAAGAGGGGGGGGTTGTGCGCACATGCACGGGGTAGGGCACATAGAATTAGGGATGTGGGCACACGCACGTGGGGAACCTCCCCCGCCCCCCCCTTCCTGGCACACGATGGCAAAAAATTTAGCCATCACTATATAACAAAGATCTACCTCCTTCAGGCAGAGCCATAGTAGGAATTGCCCAAAGCCCTTTCATTACATCATCACCCAGCATGGCTCAACCAAGCTTGGGACTCAAAAACACAACCTACAGAGTTGCCCCTGCATGGCCCCATGGGAGTCTGACAACCAATCAGGAATACAAGCTCAAATTCAAAGCCCAACAGAGGGTATAAATCTCTCTCTCTCTCTCTCTCCCTCTCCTCCCTCTCTCCCTCTCTCCCTCCCTCTCTCTCTCTCTCTCCCATGTGCTTCCTTTTGCCCTGGACCTCAAAACCATGTGGTCCTGTCTACCATTAAACCATCTTTTCAAGCAGCTACCATGTTTCCAGTGTCTTTCTCCCTACTTGGAACTGAACCCAGGATGGACATTTCTTCCAACAACCACAACTGAGCCCAACGTTTCTGTTGCTAAACGAGACATTGTGTTGTGTGTTTTGGCCCATTTTATGACCTTTCTCACCACAGCTTATAAGTGAAGCGCTGCAGTTGTTCAGTTTGTCACATGGTTGTTAAGTGAATCTGGCTGCCCCATTGACTTGGCTTGTCAGAAGGCCGCCAAAAGGGGATCACGTGACCCCCGGGACACTGCAACCGTCATAACTATGAACCAGTTGCCAAGCATCTGAATTTTGATCACATGACCCTGGGGATGTTGCAAGGATTGTAAGGATGAACAATAGTCATAAGTCACTTTTTCAGATCCGTTGTAACTTTGAATGGTCACTAAATGAATCATTGTAAGTTAAGGACTATTTTGTATTGGCTGATGTGGCTAGAAGTTAGCCAAAGGGTTTCCTTTCATTTAAATGTTGGTGTTATTTCTTCAGCCGTTTGTTCTTCGTGCCAAAATCCAGATTATTTTGGTACCCTCTAGATTGAGATAATAAAAGATCTCCTTCCTTTCTCAAATGTTCCCTTCTATAGGAAAAAAATTTGCATTTCCATTTTTTAAAATCTTATTCTTTGATTGATTGGAAGCAGAGCAGGGGTGAAATCCAGCAGGATTTCTGACAGGCTCTGACAGGTTCTGAAGAATCGGTAGTGGAAATCTTGAGTAGTTCAGAGAACCGGGAAATGCCACCATCTGGCTGACCCCTAGAGTAGGGTGGGAGTGGAGCTTTTGCAATATCCTTCCCCCAGGAGTGGGGAGAGAATGGGGATTTTGCAGTATCTGTCAGGTATGCCTCCTTTCAACACTCAAGAAAGAAAAACCCTGACTCCATTTCATAGAGAAAGGTACTTTTACTGAGTATGAACTGAATGCAACCAAAGAAAAGCAACGTCTGAGGCAATAGGCGTGAAAATCATATATAGAAAGCATCCTTAAAACCCTCCCCCCCCCAATCGTCCAGTCAGGATTATCCAATCCACACCCTTCCAAGGGGTCATGTGGGGGTGCAGCTTCCGATGGCTCTATCCTCCTGGTATGCCACAACAGTTGACCTTGAGTGATTATCAGCGTGCATCCCAGCAGAAGAGAAACGCTGAGGAAAACTTTCTCCCATTTACTCCACCAGCTCACTTCCACCCCCCCCCTCAGACATCCAGACAGCTCCCCCCCCCATTACAATGGCAGCCGAGCAAGCAAGCAATATAAAGGCGGAGGCTGACAGTATCTGTCCCCTGCCACACCCCACCAAGCCACGCCCACCAAGCCTCACCACGCCCACCAAGCCACACCCACAGAACCGGTAGGAAAAAAAATTCGATTTCACCACTGGAGCAGAGCAAGCCAATTAGACTGCTAACAGCCAGGAAGAGGATGGCACAAAGGAAGACAGGGTATTTGGTGTCTCCAAGGGCCCCCAACTCACCAACTTTTAATTTTCAAAATACTGTCTTAATCTTTAAGTTATAGAAAGAAGGTAAAAGCAGAGCATCAGGTCTCTAGTGTCATCCTTATTTACAAATACACCTGTGTTCCATAAAAGAATGTTGTGTGTGGTATAATGTTTTCTTTAGAACTCTGCTCATTTCCCTCTTCCTCTAAAAGTCAAAAGTTAAGCAACTGTAAATAAAGCATGCTGGAAATCAGCCAAAATAAAGAAAATGCTGGAAATCAGCCAAATAATGGTTGGAGTTATGGATGAGAATATGCTGAAAACTCAGCCAAAATATGTTATGCTGGAAATCAGCCAAACAATAGGTGGAGTGATGGAGGAGAATGAGGAGAAATACATTGAAGAACAATTATTAATAAGGGGTGAAAAAGAAAATGTTGGGCGATAATTAAAATGAAACGAAAAATCTTGAGATGTCTATGTAAAAGTTTAAGATTAAAAGATTGGATGAAATTGGGTCCAGAAAACGAGAAAAATAGAAAAGAAATTTTGATTAATAAATTGAATAAAAATTGAGTTGTATACATTTGGAAATTAAGATTTATGGTGATAAAATTGTAAGGTAAATATATAGTTTAACAGATTAGATTGTTTTTGTGTTTAATGTTGATGTTAAAAGGAGCAATGGAGAAAAATTTAGACAAGCGGTATTGAATTTTGATTTATAATTGAATTCAATTGAATTGAATTGAAAATAAAAATGAGTTTTGCTTTAGTAGGAAATTAAGATGTATGATGAGATAATAGAAAGGTTTAAATTAAGATGTTGGAATTTATGTTAAAAATATCTGTCTTCATTTGTTAAACTAGTATAACCATTTGTGACCGGACCAAGACTTCGTTCTTGGGAAAAAAAATTTCTTTTTATGTTTATGTTTGAAAAAATTAAAAAAAATTACAAAAAATAAAAAGTTAAGCAACTGTGATAATTGCCTAGCAGACTATCCTCACTGTCATTTGCAATCTGTGATTAACATATGTGTGAATACATTAAATACAGATTTTACAGATTACAGATTAACAGAGTTGGAGGGGACCTTGTAGCAGGGATAAAATCTAGCAAATTCTAACAGGTTCTGGAGAACCGGGTAGCGGAAATTTTGAGTAGTTCGGAGAACCGGCAAATACCACCTTTGGCCCCAGAGTGGGGTGGGAATGGAGATTTTGCAGTATCTTTCCTCTGCCATGCCCACCAAGCCACGCCCACAGAACCGGTAGGGAAAAAACTTGGATTTCACCCCTGCCTTGTAGGTCACCTAAAAGAATGCAAATGACCAGCTGTCTTCAAGGAGTATAAATCCTTCCATTCCCCGCCATCCAGTCAGAGCTGAAGAAGCTTCTTGGATGAGAAACGAAATGTCTTCAAAGAAAAATAAGGAAGTCCAGTTGTCTCTTGACAAAAGCACCTTTGGGATTTTGTGTCTGACATTAAGGCTTAAATTAAAGCCCAACTTAATAAGTGAATCTAACCATAACCTAAGTTTTCAAACATAGAAAATAACAGTGGTATTTTTTTTCCTGAACCCAGGTGAAAGTCTTGCACTGTGATTTATAATGGCCCACTATCTATTTTAAACCTCTAATGACAGCTACGTTTTCAAGCATATTCCTCATTTTATATTCCTGAACTTAATCCAGCTGGAGTTCCATAAATCAAACCTCAGCACAAGAAGGTTAATAAGTTTACACAGCATAATTGAAAGCTATCTTAGATGACTAAAAAGGAATTTTATGTATCAGCTTTCCAGGTCACCCACTAATTATTTCCAGTGCCCAAGTAATAACGTATGCCACTGGGTTTTCTTTGAAAGCGTGACAAAGTGGGAATAAAATGAAATTTCAGAAAGTGTTTTTGAATGTTTGCCCAGTTTTTGGGGTGAGAACTCGGTGGCGTTGATCAAAAGAGGGCAGTGGAGTGTAGAGAGAGAATGAAGGAGCCTTGGTAGTACAGTGGTCTAAAGCACCCTGTTATTAAGACCAGCTGCCTGCACTTACTGCAGGTTCGAATCTCGCGAGGCTCAAGGTTGACTCAGCCTTCCATCCTTTCTAAGGTAGGTTAAATGAGGACCCAGTTTGTGGGGGCAATAAGCTGACTTTGTATAAATATACAAAAGTATGAAGGCTTAGCATATTGTAAGCCGCCCTGAGTCTCCGGAGAAGGGCAGCATATAAATCAAATCAAAAAGAAAAAAAAATGAAGGATTTGTTCCCTCGCTATCCCTCCCTCTGTGTTCTCTTTGACTAAGAGATTCCTAATCAGGGGGCAGCTCCTCCTGTCTTTCCTTCCATTCATACCAGTGGTGGGTTTTAATTTTTTTACTATCGGTTCTGTGGGTGTGGCTTGGTGGGTGTGGCATGGCTTGGAGGGGGGGCTTGGGGGGTGAGGCTGGGGAAGGATACTGTAAAATCTCCATTCCCACCCCACTCCAAGGAAAGGAAACTGCAAAATCCCCATTTCCTCCTGATCAGCTGGGACTCGGGAGGCAGAGAATAGGTGGTGGCGGGGCCAGTGGTGGGTTCCTCCCGATTCAGTCCGGTTCAGCCGAGCTGGTAGCGGTGACGATATGACGTCACCGAACCGGTTCTCCCCCCCTGCCCTCCCACGTTATTCTTACCTTTTATTTGGCCCCACCCCCCAATCTATTGCTGCCTCCTGAGTCCCAGCTGATGACTAGAGGGAAAAAAACTGTTTAAACTCTTGCCGCGGGGCTTCAAAGGGCTGCCCTACAGCTGATCAGTGGTAAAAGCAAGCAAATGAGTTGGGTCGTAAGTGCGAGGACTGGTCGTAAGTGCGAGGACCTTCCAGAAATGACTCTGACCAGCTAGCCACGCCCACCTAGTCACATGACCCCCCCCCAAGCCACACCCACAAAATAAGCCATGCCCACAGAACCGGTAGTAAAAAATTTAGAACCCACCCCTGGGCGGGGCCAGTCAGAATTTTTACTACCGGTTCTCCAAACTACTCAAAATTTCTGCTACCGGTTCTCCAGAACTGGTCAGAACCTGCTGAAACCCACTTCTGATTCACACATGCAAGGCGCGCAAGTTTTCTGGCTCTCTTCCCAATAGGATGTAGTTGCAGGCTAGCTGCTAAATTTTGCCTGCCCTTTTCAATGTATTTCCTGGGGAATCCTTGGTGCTTTCTGAACTTGGTGGTTTGTTTATAGATGTTTCGTGAACCAACTTGGTAACTTCACCAGTGGTCCATCATCATCAACATCATCATCACCTCAGTGATGAGGTTACCAGTTGGGTCATGAAGGATCTGCAAGTGAGCAACCAAACTCTGAGATGTTTCTTTCAGACTCACAGATCTTATTAATTTAACAGCAAGAGCGGAATAACAGGATAAGAGTTGGAAGGGGCCTTGAAGGTCTTCTAATCTAATCTCCTATTCAGGCAGGAGACTCTATACCATTTCAGACAAATGGTTGTCCAATCTCTCCTTAAAAACGTCCGGGGATGAAGCATCCACAACTTCTGGAGGCCCATGGTTCCATTGATTAATTGTTCTCACCAACAGGAAATTTCTCCTTAGTTCCAGGTTGCTTCTCTCCTTGATTAGTTTCCATCCTTTGCTTCTTGTGCTGCTTTCAGGTCTTTGGAGAATAGGTTGACTTGACTCCCTCTTCTTTGGGGCAGCCCCTCAAATACTGGAACACTGCTATCATGCTAACTCTAGTCCTACTTTTCATTAAACTGAACGTACCCAATTCCAGCAACTGTTCTTGAAATATAAAGGAAAATAAAAATAATTGGAAACGAAGGGAAGAGAAAAATGGGAAGAAGAAAGAGTGTGGGGTAGAAGGGGAAAAAGGGGGAAAAGTATTGACTTCCAGCTCTTTTTAGCATAGTAGAAGATACATTACAGCTTCAAAGGTGCTTTTTCAAGAGGCAGCTAGACTGACTGGTTTTTCTTTGAAGACGTTTTGCTTCTCATCCAAAAAGCTTCTTTAGCTCTGACCTGGATTCCTTTTACACAATAGTATATTGTATATTGTCTCATTCTCTCTCTCTCTCTCTTTGTTGTTGTCTCATTCTCTTTCTTTCTTTCTTTCTTTCTTTCTTTCTTTCTTTCTTTCTTTCTTGTTTTCTTGTTCTCTCATTCTCTCTCTTCCTCTCTCTCCCCTCTCTTTCTTGTTCTTTCATTCTCTTTCTCTCTTTGATGTCATCTCATTCTTTCTTTCTTTCCTGTTCTCATTCTCTCTCTCCCTCTCTCTTCCCCACTTTTTCTTGTTCTCTCATTCTCTCTCTCTCTCCCTCCTCTTCTCTCTTGTTCTCTTGAGCTTCAGATTGCTGGTATAATTCATTCTTTCATTCTCTCTCTCTCTTCCTCTCTCTCCCTTCTCTTTCTTGTTCTTTCATTCTCTCTTTCTCTCTTTGATGCCATCTCATTCTTTCTTTCTTTCCTGTTCTCTCATTCTCTCTCCCCCTCTCTCTTCCCCACTTTTTCTTGTTCTCTCATTCTCTCTCTCCCTCCCTCCCCTTCTCTCTTGTTCTCTTGAGCTTCAGATTGCTGGTATAATTCATTTGCTGCATTCTTGGCGTGCTGATCATTTACAAAGGTAAGACCTTTTTTTTAATTAGAAACATTGTAGTGGAGAGAAATTCACGATGGCGCGCACGTGCAATCCACACCAAACACACGCTATGGAAGATGTTGTTGATGGTTTCATGTGTGTTGTCTAGTTGGCCTATTTTTATTATGACAAAGGTGTCATCTACATACAATTTTATAAGGGTTTGAGTGTTCGGGGTGGATTTTTTTTTTTTTTTTTTTTTGCTTTTGTTGTGTGCCAAGTAGTGTCACATTGCTTCAGTTGAGTGGCCCTAAAATCCATTAAATCAATCAACCAATCAATCCATCACCCATCCGACCATGCAGATGACAAAAAATGTTTCGCTGCAAATAACGTCTTCCATTCTCACAAAACATCGGGACCAATGATTTATTTTTAGCTTTCTGGACCCTTCCTACTTCATTTCAAAAGCTTTAGGGTGGGAGAAAACCTTATCATAAACAGATAGAAGCAGTTCTTATTAATCCATTCAAAGAGACTACTTTGCATGCCTATAAATAATACACCTCGGTGCATCTGTGGAGCTGAAGAATATATATTGAAGGCCTTTTATGTCATGAGCAGCAGTTTGTTGTAAGTGAAGTGTTTCCACTCTCAGCTGCGTTTTTATTAAACCACAATATGTTTGCAAATCGTGGTTAATATCCCAGCAAAATAGAGGAACTCATCCAATTATGCTGTATACAATCAACCATGGATGAAAAAAATGTATGTAGCTCAATTTACAGATGAGAAAACAATAATTCTTCAGCTCCCTTTGCAGCTCCATTCTTTGCGGCTCCAAGCAAATGGCTTGAAACAATAACAGAATAACAGACCTGGAAGCAGGAGATCATTCTTATATCATTCCAGACAAGTAGCTGTCCAATCTCTTCTTACAAGCCTCCTCTGATGGAGCATCCACAACTTCTGAAGGCAAGCCGTTCCACTGGTTAATTGTTCTCACTGTTGGGAAATTTCTACTTAGTTCTAGGTTGGTCCTTTCCTTGATTAGTTTCCATCCATTGCTGCTTCTCCTGCCTTCTGGTGCTTTGGAGAAGAGGTGGACCTCCTCTTCTTTGTGGCAGCCCCTGAGATATTGGAAGGCTGCTATCCTGTCTCCCCTGGTCCTTCTCTTCACTAGACTAGCCATGCCCAGTTCTTGCAACCGTTCATTGTATGTTTTAGCCTCCAGTCCCCTCATCATCCTGGTTGCTCTTCTCTGCACTCTTTCCAGAGTCTTTTTTTTTATTATATGGTGACCAAAACTGGATGCAGTATTCTAATTAATCATAATCATATAATCATAAGTTTATTTGTCAAGCATATATAAGATAACAGGTAACAGTATAAACATAATTTGAATATATGAAAAGAGTAAGTAAAAAGGAATATTAGGACAGGGACGGAAGGCACGCTGGTGCACTTATGCACACCCCTTATAGGCCTCTTAGGAATGGGGTGAGGTCAACAGTAGACAGTCTAAGGGTTAAAGTTTTGGGGGTTTGGGGGAGGAAACTACAGAGTCAGGTAGTGCATTCCAGGCATTGACCACTCTGTTACTGAAGTCGTATCTTCTGCAGACTAGTTTGGATCGGTTTACCATGAGTTTGTATCTATTGTGTGCTCTTGTATTGTTGTGGTTGAAGTTGAAGTAGTCATTGACAGGAAGGACATTGTGGCAGATAATTTTATGTATTGTATTGAAGCTGAAGGTATTCATGGTGCCCTAGATCTGGGCATGACTGGACCATAAAGAGCTGAGGTGGCTCAGTGGTTAGAGTGCAGCACTGCAGGTTACTTCAGCTGAACCACAGGAGTCAGGTAGTGCATTCCAAGCACTGACCACTCTGTTACTGAAGTCATATTTTCTGCAATCGAGTTTGGAGCAGTTTACCTTGAGTTTTGTATTTATTATTTGCTCGTGTATTGTTTGTGGTTGAAGTTGAAGTAGTCATTGACAGGAAGGACATTGTGGCAGATAATTTTAATGTACTATGCTGATTCTTCCCACAGGCTTCCTAATTCTGCACAGATCCACAGGAAAAAAGTCAGAAACCTCCCCATGGAAAATAAATGACGAATGAATGATCCAAAAGATCTCCTAAAAGTTAAACAAAGCTCTTTTTGCTCTGCCATTCCATTAGATAAGTCATGCAAAGGCCTTTAGAAGCCGGCTGGCAATTACAGAGGAAGCAAAGCTTAAACAAAAAAATCCGAATGCAACAAGAACAACAAAAAATAGCGGTCTATCCATCACACCTCGCAAAGCCTAAATGTTACCAGCAATTAAGCGAGTTAGTGGGGAAGAGCTGACAAGCGAGTTTCATCACCGGCCTGCTTCCCTCGCTAGAAAGTAAGTGGGTCAAACTTATTAGATCCCACTTCATTTAAACACAACAAAACCTGCTGCCAGCAACTTCCGACAGGTTTGGGTGTGGGGTGAGCCTTGAGCTGTGGGTAAGTGGGAGCAAAACTCTGGAAGGCTTTGTTGTTTCTGCCTTAAGAAGGTTTTTTTCTCCTTCGTCAGAAGAATAATTTGCGGTTCCAACGCGAGCCAGGCAGGGGTGAAATGCTACCAGTTTGGACTAGTTTGGGGTGAAGTGGTAGTAAAAAAATGCTACCAGTTCGGCCGAAGTGGTATTTCCGACGATCAGCTGTGACATGCGATTTATATTAGCTAGAATCGTCGGGATTTCCTGCTTTCTAGCTAATCTAAATCGCGTGGCACAGCGGATTCCACCCCCCTTGCTGTTTGTACTTACCTTTGCAGACTCAGAAGGCTTCAAAATGTTCCTTTTTTAGCACTGCGTGGGCGCGCCTCAGGTGTGCATGCGCATGAAGTGCGTGCTTGGTAGCAGACTCACAGAACCGGTAGCAGCCTTCAGAGGGTTTCACCGCTGGAGCCGGGGTTGTGCAAGAATAAATAAACATGCAAGCCCAGAGGAAAGAAAGAAATATTTATTCCAAAAAGCGAAGAGTTTGCCTTTAGGGGCAGCTGCAGACAAACGGGGTACAGCCAAAACAGTTATTTAGGAGAGCTTGTCCTGGGTGTAGAAGTGTCTACATGCTGATTTTAGGGTGGACACTTGAAAGTTTGTTTTGTGTGTGTGGATATGTCTATGATGTTTATTCTTGCGAACACACAGTTCTGCTGGGGAGGCCTAATTTAATTAACTCTATTTGTGTTTTCAGACCTTATCCTTTGATATGTGGATTAGGTCTAGGTAAGAGAAAGTTTGAGTTAAAGATTTTCTCCCTGTTTGCTATTTTTACTTGATTAACGTAGTGTTCAGCTCGACTGTCAATTATCTAGTGGAGACGCTGATTCTCAGTCCATGGTGGATTCAGTTAATGTTTTAAGGGAAGCAGTATAAAGAATAAAATAGCTAAAGGTAAAGGTTCCCCTCGCACACATGTGCTAGTCATTCCCGACTCTAGGGGGTGGTGCTCATCTCCGTTTCAAAGCCGAAGAGCCAGCGCTGTCTGAAGACGTCTCCGTGGTCATGTGGCCGGCATGACTCAACACCAAGGGCGCACAGAACCCTGTTACCTTCCCACCAAAGATGATCCCTATTTGTCTACTAGCATTTTTTACGTGCTTTCAAACTGCTTCAACCTCAGAAAGACGGAAGCTTGAGTTAACCTCAGGATTGTCAGGATTGAACTCCTGGCCGTGGGCAGAGTTTGCCTGCAATACTGCATTCTAACCACTGTGCCACCAAACATCATGGTAATAGAGGAGGCCACTCGCAAGACATTCAATGGTGTTTGCGCTTTATCATAACTGTTTTCCTGTTGAATGTAGCCATGATTCCAGTTAATTAAAAAAAAAAGGCCATTTTTTTTTTCATTTTCAAATGAAAATCCAGCATTTTTTACGTGCTTTCGAACTGCTAGATTGACAGAAACTGGGACAAATAACAGCAACAGAGTTTGAAGGGACCTTGGAGGTCATGTAGTCCAACCCCCTGCTCATGCAGGAGACTTATACTAGGGATTCGAACCGCCGAACTGCCGACCTTTCGATCGACAAGCTCGGTGTCTTAGCCACTGAGCCACCGCGTCCCTCATAAGAATAAAAACACATTTTGAAATAAAACTTCTCCATTCACCATTAAATGCAAGGAATTAAATTACACACACACAGAGGCAAACACAAGCTGCTCTTCCTCCAGTGGCAAACCGAGCATATGGAAAGCAATGCCTTTCCTTAAAGCAACACTAATGGAGTTGGCGTTGGCCGGGAACCAGCCACAAGCTGTCTTAACTAAATCTTTGACTGATTATGCATTTCTTTCCTTCCCCATCCCTCCCTCCCTTCCCTCCCTCCCCTTATCCCTACAAGATAGATTCATCATTCCAATTTGTCAAGCTGGCAAGGTTCCAATTAATTACACGCAGGAAAGCTCAACCTGTATTACGGCACTGTCATACCTAATCTAGTACCTCATTCACTGCGGTCCCAAATGAAGAGATATTAGAGATGTTGTTTCTGCGGGGGTACTTAATTTGATGAATGCCCTGGCAGGGACAAGACAGGCGGCCCGAATGGTACTGCAGCCTTGTCTTCTTTTATCAGACGCCAATGGTGAAGGAGCTTTGCTTCCCCGCAACTAATTTGACTGTTCATCTGTATGGATGGTTCGGCTTTACTCACTTTCTCTGGAAATAGAGCCAAGCTGTATTCTAACTTCTTTCTTTCTTTCTTTCTTTCTTTCTTTCTTTCTTTCTTTCTTTCTTTCTTTCTTTCTTTCTTTCTTTCTTTCTTTCTTTCTTTCTTTCTTTCTCTCTCTCTCTCTCTCTCTCTCTCTCTCTCTCTCTTTCTTTCTTTCTTTCTTTCTTTCTTTCTTTCTTTTTCTTCCTCTTTCTTTCTTTCTAGAGCCGTGATGGCGAACCTATGGCACGCGTGCCACAGGTGGCATGCAGCGTCCTCTCTGTGGGCATGCGAGCCGTCGCCCCAGCTCATCTCCACCGCACATGTACGCACACCTCCCACTGGCCAGCTGGTCTTTGGGTCTCTGCCTTGCATGCGCGAGGGGTGGGGGTGCATGTGGGGGGGCACGCACACATGCGTGGGGTGGGTGGAGTGCATGTGGGAGGTCATGCATGGGGGCGATTGCAGGGGGCAGTCGCACATGCATGGGAGGCAGGGCACATGTGCAGGGGGCGGGGTGCATGCATGGGGCTACATTTTGGGCGTCTGGCACACATGCGCACACATTCTCACGTTGTGTGCTTGTCCGGAAAAGGTTACCCATCACTGGTCTAGAGGCTAAAGCCATATGAGAAATGATTAAGGTAACTAGGTATGTCTACTTATCTAGACGTGGTAACTAGAGAATTAGGTAACTAGGGTAGTTGTGACCTTGAGTGGTTAGTAGAGAATTTCTCCTTCCCATGAAGAAGGTTAAAAAACCCCAAACCTAGTCCAATTCCTTTCCTCCGTTCTCCAGCCAATCTGGAGCCAATCAGTGGGGTGTTCCTTCTTTAGGTTTCCTCTTGGGATTGAGTGAGAAACGTAGAATACTCAGGGGTTTGTGGTGCTCTCCAAGGTTGGTGGTTTTCTCGCAGACGTTTCATGACCCAGCTAGGGAATATCATCAGTGCTAGAAGAGAGTGGAGTTGGTGGGAGAGGAGGCAGAGAAGGAAGACTGTGAGGTTCTTGGTGCTCTCTGAACTTGGTTGTTTTCTTGCAGACATTTCATTACCCAGGTAGGTAACATCATCAGCTCAAACCCCACTCCCCTTCTAGCACTGTTGATATTCCTCCTCCTCCTCCTCCTCCTCCTCCTCCTCCTCCTCCTCCTCCTCCTCCTCCTCCTCCTCCTCCTCCTCCTCCTCCTCCTCCTCCCTCCTCTTCTCCTTCTCCTTCTCCTCCTCCTCCCCCCTTCTAGCACTGTTGATATTCCTCTCCTCCTCCTCCTCCTCCTCCTCCTCCTCCTCCTCCTCCTCCTCCTCCTCCCCCCTTCTAGCACTGTTGATATTCCTCCTCCTCCTCCTCCTCCTCCTCCTCCTCCTCCTCCTCTCCTCCTCCTCCTTCCTCCTCCTCCTCCTCCTCCTCCTCCTCCTCCTCCTCCTCCTCCTCCTCCTCCTCCTCCTTCTCTTCTTCTTCTTCTTCTTCTTCTTCTTCTTCTTCTTCTTCTTCTTCTTCTTCTTCTTCTTCTTCTTCTTCTTCTTCTTCTTCTTCTCCTTCCTTCTCCTCCTCCTCCTCCCCCCTTCTAGCACTGATGATGTTACCTAGTTTGGCTCATAAAACGTCAGCAAGAAAACAACCAAGCTCAGAGAGCACCAAGGTCCCCTCATGTTAACCCTGAGCTATAAATATTCTCCTTTATTAATAGAATATTCATTTGTTCACACCTTCCTGTCCACGAGAAGGTCTCTGAAATTCTCTTCTCTTGTGAATGAAAGGTTGACCATGCGTTCGCTTTCTTCAAATTCAATGATAGAAGGAAAACAAAGAAGAAGCAGATTTTTCCTTTTTTCTTATTTTCGTAGGAAGCTATTTCATACGGGGAGTCACGATTTGATCAAATTGTTCTAGCCAGCCGATAATACTTGGCTTTCCTACGGAGTTCTCAGTGCCCTGAACAGACATCGTTTTTGAGTAGACATGGCATGACAAAATTCTTAGGACCTGTCATTGTCTAGTTCTAAAGTCTTTTTATGTTCAGCGTGCACATTTTTAAGAAAGAAATTCAGAATGCTTGGCTTTCTGTCTCTCCGTCTGGCCGTCCGTTACTATACAGGTAGTCCTCAACTTACAACAGTTCATTTAGTGACCTTTCGAAGTACAACAGCACTGAAAAAAGTGACTTATGACCATTTTAGTGTATGTTGCAGCAGGGGTGGGTTCTAAATTTTTTTACTACCGGTTCTGTGGGCGTGGCTTATTTTGTGGGTGTGGCTTGGAGGTCATGTGACTAGGTAGGCATGGCTAGCTGGTCAGATTCAATTCTGGAAGGTCCTCGCACTTACGACCAGTCCTCGCACTTATGACCCGACACATTTGTTTGCTTTTAACACTGATCAGCTGTAGGATGGCCCTTTGAAGCCCCGCGGCAAGAGTTTTAAACAGTTTTTTTCCCTCTAGTCATCAGCTGGGACTCAGGAGGCAGCAATAGATTGGGGGTAGGGCCAAATAAAAGGTAAGAATAACGTGGGGGGGTGGGGGGGGTTGGGAGGGCCGGGGTGGGGGGGAGAACCGGTTTGGTGATGTCATATCGTCACCGCTACCGGCTCGGCCAAACCGGACCGAACCGGGAGGAACCCACCACTGTTGGAGGTGGTGACCTTTGAGAGCTGTATGCAATGAAATTTCACTTTAATGTATGCCGATTAGTGTACATTCAAAGTGACAATAAAGTTTATCTAACTTATCTATCATCTATATCTATATCTATATCTATCTCTATCTATCTATCTATCTATCTATCTATCTATCTATCTATCTATCTATCTATTTATCATCTATTATCTATCTATCATCTATCATCTATCTGTCATCTATCATCTATCATCTATCTATCTGTCATCCCACCACCCCAGTGCGCTCACATAGGACTGCCCTCCTCCGGGTGCCATCGGCCAGACAATGTCGACTGGTGGCCCCCAGGATGAGGGCATTCTCGGCCGCACCGACCCTCTGGAATGAATTACCCACCGGGCTTCGGACGGCCCTCCGACCTCCGCGCTTTCCGTGCCGAACTGAAGACATAGCTTTTTCAGCAAATTCCTGATCTGTTATGAGATTTTAGTTGTTGGGGTTTTTTACATTTGGATTTTTTTAGTTTTATTTATTGTTATGTGTCTTTTATTCTGTGAGCCGCCCTGAGTCCTACGGGAGAAGGGCGGCATAGAAATCCAAGAAATAAATAAATAAATCTGTCATCTGTCAATCTATCTATCATCTATCTACCTACCTATTTACCTATCTACCTATCTATCAATCTATCATCTATCATCTATCTATTTATCTATCTGCCTATCTATCTATCTATCTATCTATCCATCCATCCATCCATCCATCCATCCATCCATCCATCCATCCATCCATCTATCGTTTGAGCTGGTTTGAGCTGGTGATTACCTAGTTGGGTAATTTTATTTATTTATTTATTTATTTGATTTGTATACCGCCCTTCTCCAGCAGGACTCAGGGCGGTGAACAGCCGAGATAAAACAGAGCATACAAAATTAAAAAAACAATTTAAAAGGTAATTAAATAATTTCGACCCACAATTTAAAACAACCCAATTAAAACCAATTTCAAATTAAAACCGAAACGGATGGGATCAAGCCAGCCCGGCTAGGTGAAATAAATGAGTTTTCAAGGCCCGACGAAAAGTCCGGAGGTCTGGTATCGTGCGTATCTCTAGGGGTAGGTCGTTCCAGAGGGCGGGTGCCGGCACAGAGAAGGCTCTCCCCCTGGGGGTCGCCAGCTGACATTGTCTGGCGGACGGCACCCTGAGGAGGCCCTCTCTGTGCGAGCGTACTGGCTGGTAATAAAATGTCTGCAAGAAAACAACCAAGCTCAGAGAGCACCAAGGACCCTGTAGTCCTCCTCTGCCTCCTCTCTGCAGACCCCACTCTCTTCTAGCACTGATGATGTTACCTAGTTGGGTCACAAAACATTTGCAAGAAAACAACCAAGCTCAGAAAGCACCAAGGGCCCCACAGTTCAACCCTGAGCTGCAAGTATTCTCCTTCTGTTGTATTGGATCTTACGTTTCTGGAAAGATAAACGTTCTGAGCAAAGAGGTTAATTTAACACAAAATAACTTTAAGGTTCTTTCAGGATAAAAACTAACTGTCTCTAATCCCTGCGTTATTGGGTTTATATTGTTCAGTGACATTCTGACTCCTCTTGAAACCCATGTAAACAAGTTACACAAACGTGTGCCTTAAGACTGCTGCATACAGTAGTGGCCAAAATTGTGGAAACCTTTTGGGAAAAGTTGTATTTTCTAAAACTAGCTAAATAACACCACTTTTTTTTTTGGAGTAGTACCATAAAATTATATGTCAATGGAAAGATAATTTAATCAAGAATGTAATGCAATAAATTTTATGAAGGATTTGCTATTAGAATAGCAGTTAAAGTATAAAGAAGAAAAGTGAAACACGTAGAAAAAACGAGATATACAAAAATGATTACCATGTCAGTTAATACTTAGCTGGGTAACTTTTAGCATGAATTACATCCTTACAAGGTCTTCCCATGGAGTGAACCAAGTCTTTTAGTTCTGCAGCTGTTCTAATGTGAAACCAAGATTGAAGGATTGTTTCTATTAACTGGATTTTATTGCTGGGTCGCTTCTGACTAACAAGTTTCTTTTGTCGGCTCCGTAGATTTTCAATTGGGTGAAGGTCTGGGTTATTCCCAGCCCATTCCAGCAGTGGAATAGGATTATCTTGAAACTCCCCCCCCCCCCCCCCCAAATGGTGTTATTAGCCATTAAACCTCAAAAATACACTTTTCCCAAAAGGTTTCCACCATTTTGGCCACTAGTGTAACTTGTTCACCTCACCCTTTATGACAAATAGAAAGTCTCTGCGTCACACCTCCATCTGTGGTGTATGTCTCTCTCCCCCCCCCCTTTTCTTTTGCAGAACTGAACTTTCAGCATTTTAAAATCTTGCCCACGGTGATCTTAGAGGCGGGTTTCCTTTCTCCATCAGTTATTTAAAAACCACCTGAGCCTCCCCTGCTGATGTCAGAGAAGAAGCTGAGGGCAGAACGAGTCCCAATTACGTTGGGGCTGAGCCTCCCCCTTGCTTCCCTGAGGAGAAAAGGTTGATTATAGAAACTGATAAGTTAAGTACCTTACGCATCGCTCTGCAAGGAAACAAAACCACCAGAAAAACTCTGTTTAAAAAAATAAACATACAACAATAAATGAGACATTTAGAATTAAGGACACAAAATAGTATATTTGGCTGCATTAACAGAGGGATAGAATCAAGATCACGAGAAGGGTTACTACCACTTTATCAGACCTTGGTTAGACCACACTTGGTATATTGCATCCATTTTTCGTCGCCAGAATATTAAAGAGGGTGAGATCAGAGGTGGTAATCAGCCGGTAGTGGCAACTGCAGTGGCCCACCTGCCTGGACGTAACACCCTCTTATTTAGCCATGTTTTCGAGGCTGGGCGCATGTGCAGAAGCGAGCAAAGAGCATACGCGGAAGGCCGGGTGCATGCACGGAAGGTGCACGAGCGCAAATGAAACGAGCATGCCAGAGGTGGGTTTCAGCAGGTTCTGACCAGTTCTGGAGAACCGGTAGCGGAAATTTTGAGTAGTTCGGAGAACCGGTAGTAAAAGTTCTGACTGGTCCTGCCCCTATCTATTCTCTGCCTGTGGAACTGCTTGCCTCCAGAAGTTGTGGGTGCTTCATCACTGGAGATTTTCAAGAAGAGATTGGAATGGTATAGGGCAGTAGTTGGTTCCACTTACCTCCGCTACCGGCGAGCGCACACACGTGTGCTCAGTTCGCTTGCTTGCGACACTTCTGTGCATGCACAGAATGTCTATGATGACGTCCAGGTGGGTGAGCGGAGCCTCCCACTGCCGTCACTACCGGTTTGCTCAAACCAGGGCGAACCAGTAGAAACCCACCACTGGTATAGGGTCTCCTGCCTGAACAAATGGTTGGACTAGAAGATCTCCAAGCTCCCTCCCAACTCTTTTTATTAGCTATTTCTCCAAAAAATATAGAGAAGCAGTGAAAGAGTGACCCAAAGGCTTGCTGTCACATGCCTTTGATGTTTCATTTTCCACCAAATTCCAAATATTTTGACCTCCGTAATGGCCCAACGGCTCAATTCCATGCCAGAGACAAAACATGGTTGGGTAAAGCCATGGTAGCGTATTTGCAATTTCCCAGATGGACTGGAAAACCACAGGATGGGCGAATGAGTGCAGAATCCTCTTCCTTGCGATTTTGGTACCATCATGTTTCTAGTCCATTAGGTTATGAAGCTGGGCTAGAGCGAGCAAAAGGATCGTGTCTTCTCTTGACATTTTCGAAATCAGAAAGTAGTTGTATTTTGGAAGGGGAACTCAAAGTGGTAGAAGTGATGGTGAAGATGATGATGCTAACAATAATAAACTTATTCGAAGCATCGGGTTTCTGAATTTCTGTTTTAACAAAAAGCTTAAAAGAAGAATATTCTTTTCTTCCTGAAAAGAGACAATTAAACAGAATCCGTCTCCTCCTCTCCCCCTCCCTTTCCTCCCCCCTCATAAACTAAATAATTTTTGTTACACTAATAAAAGTTGAAAACTGATATGTATTTTGGAATACTTGAAAGATACCTGGCTTATATGTATCTAAGAGGCCTATCTAAACTGGAAAAAAAAATTGCAATTTCATTTTTATAAACTACAGTAGGGAGCACAACATATGCTTATTATTCTAAGTAGCGGCCGTATTAAATGTATATTTAATATGTTTTTAATTAGGCTTAATGCTGTAATTAAAATATATCCAAGCCCAATCCGCATACATTTATTATTGCCTATGATTTATCCTTTTGGCTTAAAAGAAAGCAAAGGAATAATAATAATAAAAAAAGACAATTTTCCCTCATCAAGTCATCTGGAAAATTTCTGATTGGTCCATGAATACTAAAAGACATATTGACTCAGAGAGATTGGAGGTTAAAGATGCTTACAGCGGCAGTTAATGCTCATTTTCTAACCTTTGCTCATTTGAAATATTGCTTAGCCTATCAAGAAAACAGAGATGGAAATTGGAGAGAAATAGCTGTATTTTATCAGCAGATGGTGTTAGAAGCCCATGGAATAGCCGCAGCAGCATTTTTGAAGAGTTGGCCTAAAATGTAAGGCCCAGGGGGGGTGGTTCGAAAAATAAAATAATGGGCTGCATTTGCTAAGATTCTTTCATCAGATTACAGTGGACAAAACTAGTTTACAGCTCATCCCTGATTTACAAACAGTTCATTTAGTAACCATTCAAAGTTACAATGGCACTGAAAAAAAGGGACTTATGACCATTTTTCACACTTAAGACCATTTGCGGCTTCCTCACAGTCACATGATCAGAATTCAGACACCTGGCAATTGACCCATATTTATGACGTTTGCCGTATTCCAGGGTCACGTGATCAACTTTTGCGACCTTCTGACAAGCAAAGTCCATGGGGAAGCCAAATTCACTTAACAACCGGGTTACTAACTTAACAACTGCAGTGATTCACTTAACAACGGTGGCAAGAAAGGTCATAAAATGGGACCAAATTTACTTAACAAATGTCTCGGTCAGCAACAGAAATTTGGAGCTCCGTTGTGGTCATAAGTCAAGGACCAGCAATATTGTCCAGTAAAAAGTACTTCGTTTTATTAATTTTGATGGGCTGAATAACTGCCTCCTACTAGAAAATTTCATATTGCTCTCATCTTTTTTGTATTACTGCAGTCACATATAATTATGAGATACTTTATTGGATAAAATTTAAAAAGTGCAGTGCAGGATATAAATCAGCCTTCACCTTTACTTGCTACCTCGTTTGAAAATTTTCAAAATAGCCCAAAGAGGTAAATCATAGGTAAAAATCAACTTATGATTATTAGGATTGGATATATTTTAATTACAGCATCCAGGTATGAGTATTTAATGTGGCCCCTGTATGTAAAATTAGAATTTTAAATGCAGAATAAAAATGAACAAGAACTAATATTTATAATGAGAAAAGGAGGAAAGGAAGAAAGAAAAAAAGAGCAAAGAGAAAAGTGCAGAAATCAAAGGGAAAAAAAGGATGATAAAGAAATGACTTTCAATTTTATTTATCTTGTGTAAATATGAGGTAATATTTTACTCTATGGTTACGATATTGTTTACATTTTTTCTATTATTTTTAATTGTCAAACCATAAATCATGACTTCATTTTTTTTGTTTCCTACAAAAAGCCAAAAAAGGGTTTCAAATCATCATTAAACTTAGACAAGTTTTAACTAAATAATTATTTTTTTATGCCGCCTCCCCTACAAGATGACAAGGTCCTATCTCAAGTCAGTTTGACCATCTCATCAAGTCCCACAATCTTTAGCCACAATCTTATGGCTAAAATTGATTTTTTCCCCCTACTTTTGTGCCTATAATAATTTCACTGCAGTTGTCATTTATAAAATCAAAGTTCCAGAACGTTTTCAAACTTCTTATCTATCAATTCCCCACCTTCAAAAAAGGCTTCTGGTTTCAACTGTATTTTTAGTATTTAGTATTTATTAAATTTTTATACCGCCCCCTCTCCCGAAGGACTCGGGGCGGTGAACAGCCAGAATTAAAAACACACAATACAAATATTAAAATACATTAAAACAAAATTAAATTATCTTTGGCTTCTCCAATTTAAAACCCCTTACCCATAAAATTCCCCAATTAAAAGATTTTTAACCCAGCCCGGCTAGCTGAAATAAAAAAGTCTTCAGGGCCTGGCGGAAGGTCCGGAGGTCCGGGATTAGTCGTATCCCTGAGGGTAGCTCATTCCAGAGGGCGGGTGCCCCCACAGAGAAGGCTCTTCCCCGGGAGGTCGCCAGCCGACATTGCCTGACAGACGGCACCCTGAGGAGGCCCTCTCTGTGGGAGCGTGTTGGCCGGTGGGAGGTTATCGGAGGCAGAAGGTGGTCTCGTAAGTAACCGGGTCCTAAGCCATGGAGCGCTTTGAAGATGAGAACCAACACCTTGAAGCGCACTCGGAAGACCACTGGAAGCCAATGCAGCTCGCGCAGGAGAGGTGTCACGTGGGAGCGCCATGTCGCCCCCATAAGTACCTGCGCGGCCGCATTCTGCACCAGTTGGAGCCTCCGAGTGCTCCTCAAGGGGAGCCCCATGTAGAGAGCGTTGCAGTAGTCGAGGCGGGAAGTGACGAGGGCATGAGTGACCATGCATAGGGAGTCCCGATCCAGAAAGGGGCGCAACTGGCGTATCAGGTGAACCTGATAGAAAGCCCCCCTGGCCACGGCCGTCATATGCTCTTCTAAAGACAGCCGTGCATCCAGGAGGACACCCAAGTTACGCGCCCTCTCCGTGGGGGCCAATGTCTCGCCCCCAATAGTCAGCGATGGCACCAGCTGACTATATCGGGACGCCAGCAGCCACAGCCACTCAGTCTTGGAGGGATTGAGTCGGAGCCTGTTCCTCCCCATCCAGACCCGCACAGCCTCCAGGCACCGGGACATCACTTCAAGGGCATCGTTGGGGTGGTCTGGGGTGGAGATGTACAGCTGGGTGTCATCAGCATACAGATGGCACTGCACCTCAAAACCACGGATGATCTCGCCCAGCGGCTTCACATAAATGTTGAACAGGAGAGGCGAGAGGACCGACCCTTGTGGCACCCCACAAACCAAGTGCCTTGAGGTCGACCTCTGCCCTCCAGCCAACACAGACTGTGACCAGTCGGAGAGATAGGAGGAGAACCACCGTAAAACAGTGCCTCCCACTCTCAACCCCTCCAACCGGTGCAGCATGATACCATGGTCGATGGTATCAAAAGCCGCTGAGAGGTCTAATAGGACCAGAACAGAGGAGCAACCTCTGTCCCGAGCCCTCCAGAGATCATCAACCAATGCGACCAATGCTGTTTCCGTGCTGTACCCGGGCCTGAAGCCGGACTGGAACGGATCTAGATAGATGGTTTCATCCAGGTACTGCGGGAGCTGTCGCGCAACCACACTCTCAACAACCTTCGCCAGGAAGCGAAGGTTGGAAACTGGACGATAGTTTGCTAAAACAGCTGGGTCCAGAGAGGGCTTCTTGAGGAGGGGCCTCACCACTGCCTCTTTCAAGGCGGGAGGCAAGAACCCCTCACTCAAGGAAGCATTTATAATCTTCTGGAGCCAGCCTCGTGTAACCTCCCGGGTAGCCAGCACCAACCAGGAGGGACACAGGTCCAATAAACATGTGGTTGCGTTCAACCTCCCCAGCATCCTGTCCACGTCCTCGGGAGTCACAGGGTCAAACTCATCCCAGATAACCGTCTCAAGACAGACCTCGGACAACCCACCTGTACCTACCCAGTCAGAGTCCAAGCCTTCCCGAATTTGAGCGACTTTATCGTGCAGATAATGCACAAAATCCTCAGCACGGCCTTGCAAGGGGTCTTTCCGCGCTCCCAGATGGAGGAGGGAGCGAGTCACCCTAAAAAAGGCAGCTGGGCGATTT
The DNA here is from genome assembly GCF_029215685.1 of Pituophis catenifer annectens. NCBI lineage: Eukaryota > Metazoa > Chordata > Lepidosauria > Squamata > Colubridae > Pituophis > Pituophis catenifer. The sequence goes on from NW_027256894.1 coordinate 5,123,058, forward strand.
TCTGCCGACACGATAAGAGCGGAAAAGTAATTACACTTCGCCGCCTTTATCGCCACTAAGTAGGTCTTGATATAAGACCTCACTAGTGTACGGTCAGATTCGGAGCGACTGGCCCTCCAACTACTCTCTAGGCGTCTTTTCTGGCGTTTCATCCCCCTCAGCTCCTCGGAGAACCAAGGAGCTGGGCAGATTCGGCACCGGGTCAGAGGCCGCAAAGGCACAACCCGATCTAAAGCACCAGGGGCCGCCCTATCCCAGGCGGCCACCAGGTCTTCCGTCGAGTCGCGCGCCAGAGTCTCAGGAAATGGCCCAAGCTCCATTCGGAACCTATCAGGATCCATCAGGCGCCTGGGGCAGAACCACCTGATCGGTTCTGCCTCCCTGTGGTGGGGCATAGCGGTCAGGAAGTCAAGTCTGAGGAGAGAATGGTCTGACCATGACAAGGATTCAATAACTATATCCCCTGTATCTAAGCCATTCAACCACTGACCAGAGACGAAAACCAAGTCCAGCGTGTTTCCTCCTGTGTGAGTGGGGCCCTGAATTAACTGGGTCAGGTCCATGGCCGTCATGGAAGCCATGAACTCCTGAGCCACCTCAGATGCTTCACCGATGGACGGCAGGTTGAAATCCCCCATGACTAAAAGCCTGGGGGTATCAACCACCACCCCGGCTATAACATTGAGGAGCTCGGGCAGGGTCGCTGCCATGTAGCAAGGAGCCAGGCCCATCTGCCTCCCATGGCCCCACTTCACAAGGAGAGACTCACAACCGGCTATCTGAGGTACAGTATGTACCTCATACAATTGTATGCAAACCTTTAAAATCTTCTTTATTATTTTATGTAATTGAGTCCATAATTTTCTGGGTTTTTTAACACGTCCACCAGCATGATAAAATGTCCCTTCTATAGAGGGTTACAATTCCAGTGTAGTTGGTTATTTTTCCTTTATACGTTCAAGACCGTTTTTGCAATTTGCATTTTACAGAATTGGTCTTTAGAAAGTCTGTGACAAATCTTAACTTATTCCATTTTTGGAAGATGATTCAGGGAAGAATATGATCAGCAACTGATTTGACCACAACCTACATGCAAAAGAACCCATTTTGCAATCTTACCAAATCTGAAAGTCTGTAGAGATTCTCAGTCATCCAGATCATGGTTGTCCCAAAGGTGCTTTTTCAGGAGGCAACTGGACTTTCTTGTTTTTTCTTGGAAGACATTTTGCTTCTCATCCAAGAAGCTTCTTCAGCTCTGACAGGATAGTGGGGAATGGAAGGATTTATAGTCCTTGCAGACAGCTGGTCCTTTGCATCCTTTTAGAGGGTCCTTGAAGCACTTGGAGGTTTATTTGTGTCCTCAGGGTCAACTGAGTGGTGCTCCTGGTTCCTGAGGACACAGATAAATCTCCAAGTACTTCAACCACCCTCTAAAATGATGCAAATGACCAGCTGTCTGCAAGGAGTATAAATCCTTCCATTCCCCACTATCTTATCAGAGCTGAGGAAGCTTCTTGGATGAGAAGCGAAACATCTTCAAAAGAAAAAAAAACAAGGAAGTCCAGTTGCCTCCTGAAAAAGCACCTTTGGGACTTACCAAATCTGGTTTAAGACCCCAATGGTTGTGTTGTTTGAAAAGTAATAGCTCAATCTTTCCTAGTCTGTGACGGACCTTAAGCCTTAGAAAAGCACAACTGGAGTCCTTTAAGGATGCCATATCAGCTGTTGTTTTGATTTTCATCTACTTTGCTAACTTGGATTGGATGTATGTAAGCAATCCAGATGAAAGGGCTCACCCAATGTGGTCTCTGAAGATCGCACCTCACACCAACACATATTGAGAAAAATCAGATACAATACACATACTGTATGTTGGACTTTTTGGATGGGTTCTTTCATATGTTATCCTTGTAAGATAGTTATCCCCATCTTACAAGATTTCGTTATCCCTGCAAGACAATTAAGGCAGACAAATAATGAGTGAGTCAAATTCTTCCACGGTTTCATGTGTGTGTGTGTGTGTGTGTGTGTGTGTGTGTGTGGTTTTTTTTTTTCTATCAAGGCACATGGTCTACCCCAGCATGTGATGTGGGAGGGAGCATACTGCATCCCTTTCGCCTTTCAGCTCCAATCCATCAAGCAGTCGCAGTCACAACACACCATTTTATACCAAATTTATATTTCACTGATAAAGAAATAAAGGATTGGACTAGAGGCTAAAACATATGAAGAATGGTTGCTGGAATTAGGTATGTCTAGTCTAGTAGAGAAAAGAAGGACCAGGGAAGACATGATAGTAGTCTTCCAATATTTGAGGGGCTGCCACAACGAAGGAGGGGTCAACATTTTCCAAAGCACCAGAAGACAAGACAAAAAGCAATGGATGGAAACTAATCAAGGAAAGGACGAACCTAGAACTAAGGAGAAATTTCCTAACAGTTTCCATCCATTGCTAAATAAATAAATAAATTGCTTCTTGTCCTGCCTTCAGGTACTTTGGAGAATAGGTTGACCAACCCCCCCTCCCTTCTTTCTGACTGGCCTTCAAATATTGGAAGACTGCTAACATGTCACATTGAAGCTTGATGCTTGAAATTTGAGATTAGATATCCAGAATAGTACAAGGTCTCCTGCTTCAGTAGGGGGTTGGACTAGAAGACCTCCAAGGTCCCTTCCAAGCTATGTTCTAAGAGAGTGCAAAAGGAACATAAGAGAGCATATTTATGCTTCAGCATCTACCTCCCAACAAAGCTGCTGAGATGTTTGCCTCTCTGTCCAGTGGTGGCATAAGCCTTCTTTGATGATCTACTTCAGTGTTTCTGGTCTTATAACCTTATTGAGACAGAGTGACGTGGTGGCCTAATGGTGAAGACATTTGCCTCCCATTCGGAGGGTTGAGAGTTCAATTCTAGGTAGCGGCAGATAGTTCCCTTCAAGGATGCAAAGAAAAAATTTCTGCTCTGAACTCTGCGTAGGCATCAGGAAGGGCATCTGGCCAGTAAACGCTCAGCTCAATCCAATCACCTCGACTCTACCCCAAATTAAGGGACTACGCGGTCATAAAAAGAGAGTTTTAACCTTACTGAGACAGAATAAAGCAGAGCTATGGGGATAGAGGAACTGGTGTGTTTTTCTGCTGCCTGAAGGACGGCAGGAAAGTGTGTTAAACAGGTTGTCTGAATGTGCCCTTAGGGATGAGTTGTTATGCAAATTGGACACGTTGGAGCCTTGGTCTCTTTTCCTTGCAAACTCAATGTGTTTATGTTTTCTATGATTCGCCACTTGAACTTATTTAGATCAGGAGTCTTGTCTTGTACCTTTATATATATATTTTAAAAAAGCTATGTAGTAATTTGCTAGGGAGGAAATTGGTTTTGATTTTTTTTTTCTTCCTATAGAGAAAAACATTCCAGTGACATTTTCATGAGTGATATGTAGGCTTTTTATCCCCCGCCCCACTTTTTTATTACGCTGTTACAAATCTTAATACATTTTGTATTACTGTTCTGATCTAGGCTTCCTTAGAAATTAAACAGCACAAACTTAGTCTCGGCAAACCTCTTTAATTACTTTCATTTACAGTCCGCAAAGCTTGATAAACAGTCTTTCAGAGGACGGTTATCAACACCCACCTATCTCATGTGGAACGCTGCCAAAGAGCTAATTTCCAGACGTAGGACAAGGCCAGACTTGGCACAGAGTCACAAACAGAACTTTCAAATCTTGAGTCGGCCAGATGAACTAATTGCTTCCTGCAAAAGCTCACGTCCCGTTCGCTCTTCTTTTATGTCTTATGGGAGGGGCCAATCATCTCCAAGCCTTACTCCCAAATAGACCCTGTTTCCTTAATTGTTCCTGTCTCCTGGCAGCTCTGTGCATGCGCACACTGGGAACAGGCTCCCGCTGTTCTTCTGTCTCGCTGATGTCAGACTCCGGAGATTTCAGAGGCAGCAAAGAACTACCAGATGGCCTTGGCCCCCTCTCTGCCTCCATCTCAGAGCCCTCGTCTGAGGCTTCCCCAGACTCCAGGACTGGCCCATGTTCCTCCCCAACCTCCTCACTGTCCGAATCTGCTGCCACCTCTGCTGGCCGCTGGCGGGCCACAACAATTACAGTGTGGGATGACAATATTACAAGCATAAAATTATTTAGCTTTTTCATCTGAAGTTAAGTGTAAAGAACCACTGAAGTTCACATTAAAACAATTAAGACAATCTTAGTATATTATGTTGTTTCTGTATAGTGATGTTTGTAGAGTTAAGTTTAAAAATTATTAACATCTTGTTATTTAATAGCTTAGAATGTTCAGAATAAAAAAAAGAAAGAAAAATTAAAACATCAGTGTTAATTACAATTTAGGATGAAAAATGAAGCTGCCCAGAATTGGTTCAAAATGAGATGGTTGCTCAGTTGTCAGACTGCGATGCTATCTCAAAATTAAATGAATTTCCAAACTGCCAATCTTTAAGGAAATCTTTCTTTAATTGAGCACAGCCACCGGATCATGACTCCGCGCGGACAAGACTGACCTTTTGCCCCCCAATCCCTCCCTTTCCAATCCCCAAATCTCTGCTTCTCATTGGCTATCTTCCAAGTCATTCTTCAGACTCCTTTTCTCGTCATTTCCCAGGACTGTGCCCCCTCGCCTGTTCTCCATGACAACCAAGCTTCAAAGGGATTTGGCAGGCAAAAGTTTCAGAGTTTATCTCTCGCTCTCCTCTGCTCTCTATGCCAGTGTTGAAATGCTGACACCAGTTTAATAAATAAATAAATAAATAAAATTAGCATGAAATTATTTAGCTTCTTCATCTGAATCTAAGTCTTCATAAATGAGTTAGATGAGGGAATAGAAGGGGAACTCATCAAATTTGCAGATGACACTAGGCTGGCAGGAATAGCCAACACCCCAAAAGACAAGCTCAGGATCTAAAAAGATCTTGACAAACTTGAACGATGGGCCCTATCCAACAAAACGAAATTTAATGTGGAGAAAAGCAAGGTTTTACATTTAGGCAGGAAAAATCAAAGGTATAAGTACAGATTAGGTGAGACCTGGCTCAAAAACAGTCACTGTGAGAGGGACTTGGACTCCTAGTGGATGATCACTTAAATATGAGCCAACAGTGTGTGGCAGCAACCAAAAAAGCTAATACAACCCTAGGTTGTATAAACAGAGAATCAAAATCACGTGAAGTATTAGTGCCGCTTCACAAAACCCTAGTAAGATCACACCTGAAATACTGCATCTAGGTTTGGTCACCACATTACAAAAAGGACATTGAGACTTTGGAAAAAGTGCAAAGAAGAGCAAATAAGATGATCAAAGGCCTGGAGACTAAAACATATAAATGGTTGCAGGATTTGGGCTTGGCTAGTCTAGAGAAAAGAAGGTGGTGGTGGTGGGGAGATGGGACATAATAGCAGTATTCCAGTATTTGAGAGGCTGCCACAAAGAGAAGGGGGTCGATTTATTTTCCAAAGCACCAGAGGGAGAGAAGCAACCTGAAATTGAGGAGAAACTTCCTAACAGTGAGAACAATCAGCCAGTGGAAGGGCTTGCCTTCAGAAGTTGTGGATGCTTCATTACTGGAGGCTTTGAAGACGAGACTGGACAGTCACTTGTCTGAAATGGTATAGGGCTGTGATAGCGAACCTATGGCACACGTGCCACAGGTGGCATGCGTAGCCATATCGGTGGGCATGTGAGCTCAGCTCCGGCGTGCTGATTTTCGGGCCTTCTCGGCCCACCGGAAGTAGGGAAACGGACTGTTTCTGGCTTCTGGGGCCTCTGGGAGAGTGGGGAAGGCCGTTTTTTGCCCTCTCCAGGCTCTTAGAAAGGCTCTGGAGGCTGGGAAGAGCAAAAAACAGGCCTTCCGGTCCCACCAGAAGTTGGCAAATGGGCCGTTTCCGGCCTCCAGATGACCTCCGGGTGGGTGGGGAAGGCCATTTTCACCCTCCCCAAGCTCCTAGAAAGGCTCTGGAGCCTGGATGAGAGAGAAAAACGGGCCTACTGGGCCCACCGTGCCATCACGTGCCAGGAGCAGAGGGGAGCGGAGGGTCGCACAGGCATGTGTGGGGGTGGGGTGCATAGAGTTATGGGTATGGGCATGCGCGCATGCGACCCCCCCCCGCTCCTGGCACGCAATGGCAAAAAGGTTAGCCATCACTGGTATAGGGTCTCTTGCTTGAGCCGGAGGCTGGATTAGAAGACCTCTAATCCAGGAGGCTGGATCTTGACAAACTTGAATATTGGACGCTATCTAACAAAATGAAATTCAATGGTGAAAAAAGTAAGGTTCTACATTTAGGCAAGAAAAACAAAGTGCACAGGTACAGTATAGGTGGTACCTAGCTCAATAGTAGTAACTGTGAGAGGGATCTTGGAGTCCTAATGGACAACCATTTAAATAGGAGCTGGCATCATGCAGCAGCTGCCTGTTGTGGCTCCGTTGCCTGAGCCTTGGCTATCGACAGATGCAGACTCTGAGAGTGAGGAAGAGGAGTTGGCAAGGCCTCCCTCTCCAGGACCCTCCTCTCTGGCAATGCCTCCGGAGGACACCAAAGGCCAAAAGATAGGCTCAGAGCCAAGCACGTCCCCACAGGTGGACAGCGATGAAGAAGATAAGTGCTGGCTGGACCCTCGCCAGAGGCGCAGGGAGAAGCGTGCACAGCAGAGGAGAAGGCGTGCCAGAGATTAGCTGAGTCACTGGACCACACCCCACAGGGTATAAATGTGGGTGTGGTGGCCGGTTCAGTTTGTGACGAGCAAAAACTAGAAATACTCCATGATCTCTGTGTTACTGGACTTTGCCTACTTTATCAGACTGCATTTGGATTAATCCTTGTATTGTTGACACTCTGCCTGTTTTATCGGAATGCTGGCAGTCTAATCATTGTTTTGTGTGAGTAAAGTATGAATTGGCAGCTAGCCACTGGGTTGCTGCCAGCTTTATTTTCAAAGAATTTTGTCGTGTGGCTTATTAACTCTGGGCCGTCTGTGGGTGTGTGTGAGTGGGACGGGGACAGAACACTGCCAAAAAAGCCAATACAGTCCTAGGCTGCATAAACAGAGGGATAGAATCAAGATCACGTGAAGTGTTAATACCAGTTTATAAAGTCTTAGTGAGACTACACTTGGAAGACTGAGTCCAGTTTTGGTCACCACATCATAAAAAAGATGTGGAGACTCTAGAAAGAGTGCAGAGAAGAGCAACAAAGATGATTAGGGGACTGGAGGCTAAAACATATGAAGAACGGTTGCAGGAACTGGGTATGTCTAGTCTTATAAAAAGAAGTTCTAGGGGAGACATGATAGCAGTGTTCCAATATCTCAGGGGCTGCCACAAAGAAGAAGGGAGCCAAGCTATTCTCCAAAGCATCCGAGGGCAGGACAAGAAGCAATGGGTGGAAATTAATCAAGGAGAGAAGCAACTTGGAGAAATTTCCTGACAGTGAGAACAATTAATCAGTGGAACAACTTGCCTCCAGAGGTTGTGAATACTCCAACACTGGCAGTTTTTAAGAAGATGTTGGATAACCATTTGTCTGAAGTGGTGTAAGGTTTTCTGCCTAAGTAGGGGGTTGGACTAGAAGACCTCCAAGGTCCCTTCCAACTCTGTTATTCTATTTATAGTTGGTTCCCTAAACCAGAATTAAACAGGCTCCAAAATTACTTAAATTTTATAGCATATTTTGGGACTTGTAGGGATGAACCAAGCAATCTGGATACCTCCAAGATCCTTCTATTCTGATTGATTCTGATTGAAGTTGAGAATAACATTGAAAAAGAACCACTGGATAATATTTACGGGATAATACTTAGACAAATATGTAAATGAGGACAAGGGATATGTAAATTAGAACAAAATAGTAATGTATGTTAAATAGTAACTATATTTGTTGTTATGTTAAAAATATGTATGGATATGACAAGACCGGGATGGTCACACTAGAATAGAATAGAATAGAATAGAATAGAATAGAATAGAATAGAATAGAATAGAATAGAATAGAATAGAAAATATGGAGTGGAGTGGAGTGGAGTGGAGTGGAGTGGAGTAGAGTCGAGTAGAAAAGAAAATATGGAATGGAATAGAATGGAATGGAATGGAATGGAATGGAATAATAGAGTAGAATAGAATAGAATAGAATAGAATAGAATAGAATAGAATAGAATAGAATAGAAAATATGGAGTGGAGTGGAGTGGAGTGGAGTAGAGTCGAGTAGAAAAGAAAATATGGAATGGAATAGAATGGAATGGAATGGAATGGAATGGAATAATAGAATAGAATAGAATAGAATAGAATAGAATAGAATAGAATAGAATAGAATAGAATAGAATAGAATAGAATAGAATTCTTTATTGGCCAAGTGTGATTGGACACACAAGGAATTTGTCTTGGTGCATACGCTCTCGGAGTACATAAAAGAAAAGATACACTATGTCCACTGTTTTTAATGTATGTTTAATAAAAAAAAACTTTAAAAAAAGGGAAAAAGAACCACTGCAACTTATATAAAAATAATAGAATAATAGAGGATAGAGCTGGAGGGGACCTTGGAGGTCTTCTAGGAACCTTTCTTTGTATGTTTTAGCCTCCAGCCCTTTAATCAGCTTCATTGCTCTTCTCTGCACTCTTTCCAAAGTCTCAACATCTTTTTTATATGATGATGACCAGAACTGGATGCAGTATTCCAAGTGTGGATCTTAGTAAGTTCAGAGCAGAAAGCACATCAAGCTCGGAAAGATGGATTGGCACCGGCTTAGGAGAAGAAAGCTGATCTATTCTAAACGGATGGAAGATTTATCTCAGAAAGCGATTGCCCCGTCCCCATTGTCCACTGGCAGTCCCTTTCTGGAAGACGGTCTCTGAAAATAATGGCCATGATTGACAGTCTCAACGGTCTGCGGGGGGCTGTCCCTGTTTCTCTGCCATCTCGTCAAAGGAAGCCATGAGGAGACGCCGGCCTAAGCTTTTACAAAGGCAGAAGTGACACAATGCATATTTGAACACCATGAGAAATCGCATCGCGGATGCGGGAAAGTGAATCGGTTAATCATGAATGGCACATCCTATAAAATACCATTACGCGGCGTGGGTTTGGGGGGGCCCCCTCCCCTCCCCGAGAATGATGACATAATTATTAGGATGCTGGGTAGATTAAGATATAATTTAAAAAAAAAAAACATGACAGGGGAGGGTGTAATTGGGGAGACAAAAACACACAGGAAGTTTGTAATTTACATGTCAAAATACCTTTTTCACGTTTTGATTGGATTGGACGGTGCCTTTCCACTTCATTTATCTTGGCTTCAATTAGAGGCAGCTGAAATGATGCTGGGCATTCATATTCTTGACACCCGTGGCTCAGCGACACTTCCTAATTCTAACAGACAGGGAGGGGAAAAGGGAAACCGGCTTCCGTCTCCATCATGGACTTCTTCGTTAACCCCTAATTTGTTTCTAAATGAGGCTGTCATTGCAGTTCAAATGAATAGGCGCTTAGGAATCGGCGTTGCGTGATTTGGCTGGGTCTCCTTTGCCAAGGACTGAAAGCATCGCAGGGAAGGGGGAGGGGAGGGGAGGTCTTCCCTTCCCTCCTCGCTCTGTAGGACTTGTAAGATTCAATGTACAGGTAGTCCTCCACTTACGACCACAATCGAGCCCCAGGTATCTGTCGTTAAGCGAGACATTTGTTTGAGTTTTGTCCTGTTTTACTTCCTTTCTTGCCACGGCACTTAAGTTAGTAACCCGGTTGTTAAGTGAACCTGCCTTCCCCGTTGACTTTGCTCGTCAGAAGGTTGGAAAAAGGGGATCACATGACCTCAGGACACAGTAACGGTCATGGATCTGAGTCTGTGGCCAAGCATCTGCATTTTGATCACGTGATCATGGGGGTTGGATGCTACAAAGGTCAGGTGTAAAAAATGGTCATAAGTCACTTTTTTCAGTGTTATTGTAACTTTGAATGGTCATTAAGTGAACTGTTGTCAGCCAAGGACTACCTATAGCAAGGAAGAATAGAATAGAATAGAATAGAATAGAATAGAATAGAATAGAATAGAATAGAATAGAATAGAATAGAATAGAATAGAATAGAGTAGGGTAGGGTAGGGTAGGGTAGGGTAGGGTAGGGTAGGGTAGGGTAGGGTAGAGTAGGATAGAGTAGAGTAGAGTAGGATAGGATAGGGTGGAGTAGAGTAGAGTAGAGTAGGATAGAATAGAGTAGGGTAGGGTAGGGTAGAATAGAATAGAATCGAACAGAACAGAATAGAATAGGGTAGGGTAGGGTAGAGTAGAGTAGGATAGAATAGAGTAGAGTAGGATAGGATAGGATAGAATAGAGTAGAGTAGAGTAGAGTAGAGTAGGGTAGGGTAGGGTAGGGTAGGGTAGGGTAGGGTAGGGTAGGGTAGGGTGTAGGATAGGGTAGGGTAGGGTAGAATAGGACAGGACAGGACAGGACAGGACAGGACAGGACAGGACAGGACAGGACAGGAGAGAAACCTTGGAGGTTAGGGTTAGGGTTAGGGTTAGTCCAGCCCCTTGCTCAAGCATGAGAACTTATTCCAGTGCTGAACCCTGTAATTAGGCTACAGTGCATAAATAAGCAGCGCAGAGAAGCGTTCTTTGTTCCTGATTGTTCCTGTTCCTGTTGCTTCCTGCGTCTTTCTGAACCTGCTGAAACCCACCTCTGGTTCCTGTGCATGTGAAGATCAGCTGGCCAGCATGCCGGAACCCAGAAGAACAACGGGTAACAGCTTGTGTGCCCAGAGAGATGGCTCTGTGTGCCACTTCCGGCACGCGTGCCATAGGCTCGCCATCACGGACCTATACCATTTCAGATAAATGATTGTTTAGACCCTAGGAGTCTCTGGAGGCTGGGGACAGCAAAAAATGTCACTTCCTGTCCCACCGGGAGTTGGGAAATGGGCCCTTTCAGGCCTCCGGAGGGTCTCCGAGGGAGTGGGAAAGGCTGTTTTTGCCCTTCCCAGATGCATAGAGAGGATCTGGAGCCAGATAAGAAAGAAAAATTGGCCTACCAGGCCATCGCGTGCCAGGAGCGGGGGTGGGGGAGGGGGGTTGCGCGCACATGTGCAACATCAAATTAGATTAGATTAACAGAGTTGGAAGGGACCTTTTAGGCCATCTAGTCCAACCCCCCCATCCAAACAGGAGACCCTACACCATTTCTGACAAATGGCAGTCCAGTCTCTTCTTGAAAGCTTCCAGTGATGAAGCTCCCACAACTTCTGAAGGCAACTTCTGTTCCATTGGTTGATTGCTCTCACTGAAAATTTCTCCTTGTTTCCAGGTTGAATCTCTCCTTGATCAGTTTCCATCCATTATTCCTTGTTGGGTCTTCAGGTGCGTTGGAGAATAGCTTGACTCCCTCCTCTCTGGGGCAGCCCCTCAAATATTGGAACACTGCTATTGTGCTTCCTCTTCACTAGACTAGCCATGCCCAGTTCCTGTAACTGTTTGATTTCAGTGTGTATTTTTCCCGAAGAAGAAAATTTTGAAGCAAAATGAAACTTGCCTCCGAATTAATTATGGGTCGATAAAAGAGTTGAGAGCAGGGAGACTTTTATTCCCTTTACTGAAATATTCATAGTGAAAAATAGCAAAAGCTAAGGGAAGCTAAGGGAGTTACTAGACCTCAAAAGACCTTTGTCAAGTTCGAAGCACTCTTTTGCTGTTGCAACCATAATCGTGTCTCAGCTTGCCAACAAACCAGGTTTGGGTGGGGGGAGGGAAGGGTGAGATGGAATGTAGTCTCCAGACATCAAGAAGACAAACCGTGAGAGCCAAGGACACTTCGGCAGGAGTTTGCCAAAATCAAGGACTTTTTCTCATAACAATACAATGACATTCAATTGGACAATGTGACCTGTACTAATAGAGGGAGGGAGAATCTTTAATTATGCGGGTTTGCACGGGAATTAGCTAGATCTGGTTTTGCTCTCATCAGTGCCAAAATCATGTAGCCAATAAAGTTTTGCATTCAGAGATTGGATCGTCTCGCCCGTGCTTACTTTGGTTGGGTTCGTCAGTCATAACTTTGAGAACCTTGCTTGAAGAGGGACATGAATGGAATAAGGAAAACTCTGAAGGAACCCTGCCCAGGTTTTGATTCTTATACTCTTAAAGACTTCCTGTTAATATTTAATGCGCAAGAGCACGCTGTAAAAGTCCCAGTTGTGTAATCTAATATTAACAGCTATTTCATAAACCAACAAGATCTGTTCAATTGGTGACCATTTAAACTATAACGCACCATTAAACCATAATGATGGCAGCAATGAAATCGTGATTAAAGGTAATAGATCCATCCGGGTGAGCTTCAGAGATAGGGATGTATGTGAGACAGGGGTGAAATGTTACTACCGGTTCTGTGGGCGTGGCTTGGTGGGGGGGGGTTAATGTGACTGGGTGGGCGTGGCCAACTTTTTTTAAAAAAAAACTTTTCAAAGCATTTTTTCTAATGCTTTGAAAAGCCTCTCTGCTGATCAGGAACTCAGCTGGGATCGTCAGAGACTTTTCAAAGCATTTTTTTTACCACCTCTTCGGCCAAGAGGTTGCAGAAAAAAATGCTTTGAAAAGCCTCTGACGATCCCAGCTGAGCCGCCGCAATCATCAGAGGCTTTTTTTTTTTACTTTTAAAAGCATTTTTTCATCGGAAGAGGTTGTAAAAAAAATGCTTTTAAAAGTAAAAAAAAAAAAAGCCTCTGATGATCGTGCGGCTCAGCTGGGCGTGGTGGGGGGGGGGGCGCAGGGATTTTTGCTACCGGTTCTCTGAACCACCTGCCGCCATCGCTACCAGATTGGGCGATCCGGTCCGAACTGGGAGCATTTCACCCCTGATGTGAGAGGACATATTTGTGGGGCCTCTGTGGTTCCTAGAATTGTTTGCATAGACAAACATAAGAAGCTGGAGATGTTTCGCACCAAAGGATGCCAACTTCCCCTTTAACTCTTACTTTGAAAGGGGAAAAAAAAGGCTAGAAGTTCATGGTACCCAGAAATCCGATGCTTGTGAGGACGGTGTGAGCAAGGACATAATGCTAACAAATACTGTAGCATGTCATCAGTAGGTTCAAATGGTGAGGGACAGGATTTTTGTGAGGCAGAATGACACCACGAAAGCGTAAAGGGCAAGATCCCAGGACCTCGCACGCAATTAGCAGGGTCCATAACAAGCCACAATGCCGGCAAAACAATGCCGGCATTCAAACGATGCGGCTTAGCACTTGTCTCTCACAATCTAACACGGAAGTCATGTCATTTATATCACATCACACTTGGAGCCCATCTCTTATCCCCTCCCTATCCTCCCCCAAGCTTTCAATTCTTCTAAAAACAATTTGGCCAGGCTTATGTTGCTGCCACGTTCAATTATGCAACAAAATTTTGTTCCTCTCTATTTGCCTGTCTGTATATCTCTCTGCCTGCCTATCTCTATCCCTGTCTCTGTCTCTGTCTCTGTCTCTGTCTCTGTCTCTGTCTCTGTCTCTGTCTCTGTCTCTGTCTCTGTCTCTATCATCTCTATCTCTATCTCTATCTCTATCTCTATCTCTATCTCTATCTCTATCTCTATCTCTATCTCTATCTCTATCTCTATCTCTATCTCTATCTCTATCTCTATCTCTAATTCTAACTTTAACTTTAACTTTAACTTTAACTTTAACTTTAACTTTAACTTTAACTCTAACTCTAACTCTAACTCTAACTCTAACTCTAACTCTAACTCTAACTCTAACTCTAACTCTAACTCTAACTCTAACTCTAACTCTAACTCTAACTCTAACTCTAACTCTAACTCTAACTCTAACTCTAACTCTAACTCTAACTCTAACTCTAACTCTAACTCTAACTCTAACTCTAACTAACTCTCTATCTCCATCATCTCCATCTCCATCTCCATCTCCCTCTCCCATCTCCATCCATCCAGTTAGTCTATTTACTGTGTTTCCCTGAAAACAAGAGCGGGTCTTATATTAATTTTTGCTCCAAAAGATGCATTAGGGCTTATTTTCTGGTTAGGTCTTATTTTGGGGGAAATACGGTACTAAATGCATCCATCTGGCTGACAATCTTAACTGGGGCTTATTTGGGGGGATAGGGCTTATATTACGAGCATCCTGAAAAATCATACTAGGACTTCTTTTCCGGTTGGGTCTTATTTTCAGGGAAACAGGGTAGTCTATTTAATCTACCTACCTACCTACCTACCTACCTACCTACCTACCTACCTACCTACCATTTATCATCTGTCATCTGTTTATGTGTCCGTCCATCCATCCATCCATCCATCCATCCATCCATCCATCCATCTTGCCTGACCATTAAATGCTTTATTAGATGGGACACTATTTTTACTTATAATATGCATGATTTTATCTGAATACATTCTCCAAGATTTAAAACCAGCTGTTACCTGTGCAGTGCCCAGATTTTGTGTTGTTGCAATGAAAATAAGACAGAAACAGTTACAGAATAATTGGTATAAGAAGGTCTCACTACCCCTAATATCATTCTTCTCATATGGTGTCCAAAACCTGCATAAAACTTTTAAAATTCTCCATCCAATGTGTGGTGTAGACTGATGCTGATCAGGTAGAAGCTAGTAGTTCCCAAACTGGATAAAAATTTTCATGGAAGCATATCTCAGCCACTTTCAGTTAAAAAAAAAAAACTACTGTATTTTTCGGAGTATAAAATGCACCTCCCCCCCTCCCCCCCAAAAAAGAGGATGAAAATCTGGGTGCATCTTATACTCCGAATATAGCCCCACCCTGCTTCTCAAACGGAGGTTTCAGAGGCTGAAAAAAGCATCAGAAACGAAGCTTCAGAAAAGAAGCCCCCAAACAGAGCTTCAGAGGCTTTTTTTCTGAAGCTCTGTTTCAAAGGCTTTCAGAGGCAGGAAAAAAAGTTTTTTTCTGAAACAGAGTTTCAGAGGCAGGAAAAAAAGCAAAAAAAGAAAGCAAGGCACAGAACTCACAACCAAGGAACTTGTTGCTAAGATTCACCTGTGGGAACAGCTGATCGGGGGTGTTCCGGGAGGCCGATCCACCTGCCAATCAGCTTTTTTCTTATTTTCCTCCCCAAAAACTAAGGTGCGTCTTATACTCCGAAAAACGCGGTAACTCTGGAGGTTTGCAAAAATAAATTGGACCAGGATGGTATAACTTGTCCTTAATTTGACCCCTGTGCTATTCCCATTTCCTATTCCTTTACTTCTCTCCTTTTGGGCCTCGGTTGTCCACTCAATGGGAAAATACAAAACAGGAGGATTCTGGCTCTGGGTAGCCCTTTGGGCTACTCTGTGTGCACTTGGAGAGAGCATGTAAACAGAACATGAGAAAACACAGCAAACCCCAAGGAGAATTGGCATAGTCCGTCAGGCATGAAGAATCAGGATCATACATAAGGTTGTAGCATAGAAGATTTGTTCAGGCCTAGACACAAGAATTAAGTCAATGTCAGCACTAAACAGGCACTAGATAAGGGTCAATGGAATTCAAGGGAAACCTGCACGGATTGTTGCTGATCCCGACGATGAGGAGGCTGGTGTGGTGTCGTGCCAGCAGCTTGTGCAGCCGGCGCTCGAGTCGGACAACAAGGAGGCTGAAGAAGATGTGGTGCCAGAGGCAGGAATTCAACCAGGGCCTTCAGAACCTCTAGAGGCTCCTTTAAGTGAAGAGGATGAAGTGGAGGAGCCTCTTCTCAATGGACGAACACGCAGAGCTGCCAAAAGGCAGGAGTGGTTACTCAGGAGGAGGTCTCCTTGAGAGTAAGGCTTGGGGCTAATTGGCCACTCCCTTAGCCTATTTAAGGAGGAACACCGACTGAAGCAATTTGCAGGGAACAACTTTGTTCACATACCTTTGTGCCTTGATCTTAGTTCTTTGCAAATTGCTTCTGGGCTTTCTGCCAACCATAGTAAGATTAGGATTATTTATTATTTGGATTCTTGCAGGCTGTTAAGAAAATTAATTAACAGCCTTTGTTTGAAGAAAAAACTGATTTTATTTTAGTAAACTAAGGTTTATACAGACTTTGTGTGTGCTGCGTTCTTTGGGGTCCGTAGCTGGGGCAGAACACTTGGCTACAGAAATTTTGAGCTCAATTGGGGTAAATTAAACATTACCTGTATTATATCCTGCCAACCTAATTCTCCCAGAGAATTTTTTAACAGTACAAATGCACTATTAGAATTGTACATTGAAACCCTGAACAATGAAAGAATGAAGGATGAAACTTTAATATAAATAGATGTGAAGAGCTAAAGAAGGGAAATGCGAATAATAAAGCAGGTGAAAGATGGAAGATAGAAAAGAAATGTCTTTGAATACTATGGTGACATGAATAAAAAGTTAAAATAGAGATAGAAATAAGAGGGGAATAATAGTATATATAGAACAAGATATATGTAATAATAGGGAGCTTTAGAAATTGAAGGGGGGTAGTATTAGGTATGTTTAAACAATATGAAACAATAAAAATAAAATGTAATAACCATGAGTAATAATATAATAATAAAATGAGTCTATTTGTATCAAAATGTATGACACCCATACATACATACACACAATAGTGTGATACATACAGATATCACACTATTCATGCACTGATATGTATAAATATAAAATAAAAAACTTGGGGGAAAAAAAGAGTACCAATGCACAAACAATTATTCCATCACTATTATTCCCAGAGTCCCATTTTCCTGTCTTTTCTCAGAAGTGGTGCAGTTTTCTCCCCCTTGCGTTGCCTTTACCCACTAGCACCACCAAGGCTTCCCCAATTGTTAAGATTTGTAAGGCTTTTTTTTTTTTCAAAACTGCTGAGCGTCCAAAAATAATATCGTCTGTTGAGCTTTCGTGTTTTCAAAGAGAAGTGCTGATCTTAAGGGGCAGATTAGAGACGCTGGCATATTTGAGGCTTTCCCCCCCGCCCCTGCCACTCCTCCCCCCCCCACACTCTGCCGATAATAAGCCTCTGATGGATTTTGCTCTGACACACTCTGCATTGTAGGGGTAAGTGAATCTGAAAGCACACTGAGTGTATAATGGAGCAGACACGGAGGTCTGTACATCACTGCAGGGATGCAACCCAAGAATGTAGGGTTTAAAACACCCAGCAAAGTGGATCTCTCTCTCTCTCTCTCTCTCTCTCTCTCTCTCTCTCTCTCCCTTCCCTCTCTTTCTTGTTCTCTCATTCCCTCTCTTTCTTGTTCTCTCATTTTCTCCCTCCCTCCCTCCCTCTCTTTCTTGTTCTTTCTCTCTCATTTTCTCATTCTCTCTCTCTTGTTCTCTCATTCTCTCTCCCTGTTTCTTTCTTTCTTTCTTTGTTGTTCTCTCATTCACTCTCCCTCCATTTTTCTTTTTTCCTTTCTTGCTTTCTTTCTCTTTCTTTCTTTCTTGTCCTCTCATTCTCTCTCTCTCTTTTTTTTGTTCTCTCATTCTCTCTCTCTTTCTTGTTCTCTCATTCTCTCTCTTTCTTTCTTGTTCTCTCATTCTCTCTCTCTTGTTCTCTTTCCCTCTCTCTCCCCCTCTCTTTCTTGTTCTCTCATTTTCTCTCCCTCTCCCTTCCCCTCTCTCATGTTCTCTCTTTCTCTCTTGTTCTCTCTCTCTCTTGTTCTCCCCCTCTCTCTCCCTCCCCCCCCCCGGCAACTCTTCCCTACCTCTGGCTTTGTCCTTTCACAACTGCTGAAAACTCAAGAGGGCTGAAAATGGGGTGGGGGGGAGGGAAATCCCCTCTGAAGCAAGAAAACGGTTTTTCTCAAAATAGCTCTTAAACACTTCTCCTCTCGCTGTTAAGAGTGACACGTCAATCATTCCTGGAAGTCAGTTTCTGTAACACCAACGCCTAGCCTTTCATTCCATTTTATTTATCTTTTTGCTTTTTTGTTACCGGCCGCTCTTTCTAGTTCAGCTGTAAAAAAAGAAAGGAGGAGAGAAAGGGGAAATGGCATCAACATGGCCCATTTCAGATTTTATTTATGGAGCTTTGCACGATTAGAAGCCGGTCCATTGCATTTGTCTAATGCAGCAGAAAAGAATAACTCAAATTCTTGCTTGGCAAACGTAACAAACTCATTTGCCCCCTGCCACTGCCTGGCTAGGCTGCGTCTAATCGAAGAGTGTTGCAACCGAAATATGTCATTGCTTTGATGAGGAGAGGCCACATAGAGCCAAAGGAGAGCCAGAAATCAAAGGCACCGAGTTCAAGAAGAGTAAATCTCTGGTCCCGGTTTCCAACCAAAATTTGATCTCGCGTCATTATCCAGGGACACGTATATTTGGAAGGATTCCATTCCCCACCATCCAGTCAGAGCTGAAGAAGCTTCTTGGATGAGAAGGAAAACGTCTTCAAAGAAAAAGAAAGTCCAGTTGCCTCTTGGAAAAAGTACCTTTGGGACGTTAGTATCCTAGTATGATTTATGTTGATTGCTTATTTAGTTAGTATCCTATGACTGCCACTGAGAGTTGTATCTTATGATTTATGATGAATGTATTCTATGTTTATGATCATGATTTATCACAATGCTTATATATACCCTGAGAGCTTATGCACCAGAGACAAATTCCTTGTATGTCCAATCACACTTGGCCAATAAAGAATTCTATTCTATTCTATTCTATTCTATTCTATTCTATTCTATTCTATTCTATTCTATTCTATTCTATTCTATTCTATTCTATTCCATTCCATTCCATTCCATTCCATTCCATTCCATTCCATTCCATTCCATTCCATTCCATTCAATTCCATTCCATTTATTTCTATTCTATTCTACTCCTTCCCATGCCATCCCATCCCATTCGTCCATTCTATTATTCTATTCTAATGAATATTATTATTATTCCCTGCTCCATATTTATAGGTCATCCTGTCATCCCAATTGCATGGTCCTTTGTAGCAATAACAATAACACTGATTCTATTGCTATGAAGCCGTGCAAAACAATCAGATGGCAAATGACTTCTTCTGAGCCTAAGGTGGCCCTCTGTTGAAATGTACAGTTTATAAGAGCATGACTGTTGGAAGGATCTCTCCGGAATCCCACAAGGTGGTCAGACAGAGGTCAGCTGACCACCTTCTGGGATTCCAGAGTGATCCTTCCAACAATCTCTCCTGAATGGAAAACAGAGACAGCTGGCAACTGCCGATGGACTGGATCAACTCTGGGTCCCTCAGCTGTGGAGAAGGTTGCTGGCAATCCTTTCAAACAGATGCTTGGCTGTAGGCAGTGATGGCTCACCGGATACTTCTTTGCCATGTTCTCTTTGGACCAAAATGCCAGGGCAAGAGATATTTGGTGGAAATTCTCTGTCCAAAAGTGAGACCCACTGGTCAACTCGAAAGCATTCCCGGATACAAAACCAGGCTCCGAGAACACACAGGTGCACATTTCATCCAGGCTAATGGGTTTTCATTCACCGGGGAGTCATAATAGAAAAAGACAGATGATAAGGAGGAGGCTCAAATAATATTTGTCAGTGCCCGTTAAACTCAGCCCTCGTTCTCTTTGCAGCGTTTTGATCTCTAGTGCTTCTGATCAGGACATTCATATTTTGGCTCTCTGCTGTGCGTTTTGATTTGGGGAGATTAAATATGCAAAGCAGAACAATCCGCATCAGAGGTGATTGTGTCTGCTTGATTGTGTTCAATATCCGAAGCCTGGGCTGCCGGAACCTGGGAGAGAAATAATTATTGTTACACCATGGAATGCATTAACGACTCCATTAATAATTGATCCGATGTTGTATTTCCTTCTAATACTCATCAAAACTTTTCCAAATGCAAGGTGCCGTGTGTAGCATCTCATTACGGCATTTGCTCAAAAGAGGGGAAGAAAAATCAATGCATTTCTAACTTATTGGTGTCAAAACTCATTTATTTCCACAATAACATAAACTGTCAAACCTTGGCACCCTGTTAATAACATCCACTCCATTTGCATATTATTCAAATCGCTCCCTTTTCTTTTACGAAATGGGGGGACTTAAAAAACATTACCCGCCCCACCAGGAAAGACTCGCGTGGGCTCGCTCGAAAGGCAGCCGATAGCCTCGCGTGGGCTGCTCCGTGGCATCTCGTTAGAGAAGGGTTATCTCCAGCAACTAATTATGCGATAATTCATGCATATTAATTAGCATAGGGAGCAGTCGCTGGTCTGTCTTTGAGACAGAGAGAGAGAAAAAACACCACAAAGAGGGAAGGTAACCTAGCAAGACATTTTTGACAAAAAAAGAGAACACAGAACAGGCTCTGGATATTTTTCTTGGATTTGCCTTTGGCGATCCATCCGAGGTGGGTGGGATGGCTTGGTCTCTTCCACTCTCTGAATTCTGGTGGGTTGAATTCAGATTTTATGCCCGGGCATAAAATAATTGACCGCTTCTGGCATTCTGTGTCTTTCTTGAATAATTCATGTTTCCTCTTTCGATAGGGAGATGGGCGTGTGGCCTGGTGGGACTGGGTTCTTTTCAGAAAGAGTCGGGAACAAAAGAATTGGCTGATTGGACTGGACCAAAGGCAGGAAGCGGACGTAAAGGCCTGATGTGTTTCCTGTTACAGAACAACAGAGTTGGAAGGATCCTTGGAGTAGGGGTGAAATCCAGCAGGTTCTGACAGGTTCTGGAGAACCGGTAGTGGAAATTTTGAGCAGTTCGGAGAACCGGCAAATACCACCACTGGCTGGCCCCAGAGTGGGGTGGGTATGAAGATTTTGCAATATCTTTCCCCCAGGAGTGGGGTGGGAATGGGGATTTTGCAGTATCCTTCCCCTGGAGCAGGGTGGGAATGGAGATTTTGCAGTATCCTTCCCCTGCCATGCCCACCAAGCCACACCACACCCACCAAGCCACGCCCACAGAACCAGTAGTAAAAAAATTGTGAAGAGGGGCAGGGTGCTCTCCTCTTGAGTTGTCGGGTTGGCCTGCACTGTTCCCACCTTTTCTCCACTCTCCATGGTTGGGGATCAGGAGGGGACAGTCCTTGCTCATCTCCATTCCACTCTGGGGCCAGGGTGAGGTGGTATTTGCCAGTTCTCCGAATTGCTCAAAATTTCCGCTACCGGTTCTCTGAACTGCTCAAAGTTTCTGCTACCGGTTCTCCAGAACCTGTCAGAACCTGCTGGATTTCACCCCTGCTCCACACCCATTTACCCTACTCAGGTATGATTGCCCACATCAGCTGGCATTCCCTGGTCGACAGGATCACAGCATACCCATCCTGCTGAACAAGGTCAGGCGGATAGAAACAATGCCTGTTGGAGATTCTCTGCCTACTTATGATATGCATCCTATCTGGATTAAGAGCCGTGGGTGGTGCAGGGGTTAGAATGCAGTATTGCAGGCTACTTCTGCTGACTGCCAGCAATTCGATCCTGACTGGCTCAAGGTTGACTCAGCCTCTCATCCTTCCGAGGTGGGTAAAATGAGGATCCAGATTGTTGGGGGACAATAGGCTGACTGCTAAACTGCTTAGAGAGGGCCGTAAAACACTATGAAGTGATATATAAGTGCTGTTTAGAACTTAGACTTATATACCGCTTCACATCTCTCTCTAAGTGGTTTACTGAGTCAGCCTCTTGCCCCCAACAATCTGGATCCTCATTTTACCCACCTCAGAAGGATGGAAGGCTGAGTCAACCTTGAGCCTGTTGAGATTTGATCTGCCAAATTACAGGCAGCCCGCAGGCAGCAGAAGTAGCCTGCAGTACTGCACTCTAACCACTGAGCCACCGTGGCTCTTGCTGTAAGCAAACCATATAAGCTTATTCTATTCTATTCTATTCTGTTCTGTTCTGTTCTGTTCTATTCTATTGCCATGGTGGCGCAGTGGTTAGAATGCAATATTGCAGACTATGTCTGCCGACTGTCAGAAGTTCGATCCTGACTGGTTCAAGGTTCACTCAGCCTTCCATCCTTCTGAGGTCAATAAAATGAGGACCCAGATTGTTGGGGGTAAGAGGCTGACTCTGTAAACTGCTTAGAGAGGGCTGTAAAGCACTATGAAGCAGTATATACCATATTTTTTGGCACCTACCTTTTTTGGTGAGGAAAACAAGAAAAAGAAATCTGCCTCTGAGCAATTTTGCCTCCTTGCAGCAAACAGCAAAACAGCCTGCTTTACTTTCATTTTCGTTTTCAGCATTGCTTGATTAGCACAAGGAAAAAAAAAAATCTGCTCCCTGCAATTTACCTCCTTGCAGCAAGCAGCAGAAGCCCTGCACACAACATCTGAGACCAAAACAGCTGAGAGTCGGGAGGCCGATTCAATCAACTTGTGCTAATTAGGCTGTGCTGAAGCTGAAACGAGCTGTTTCTTCTTGCTGCTTGCTGCAAGGAGGTAAACTGCTGGGAGGCAGAGGCCAAAGAGTGGGTGGGCCAATGGGTGGGCGGAGCTACATTCGGTGTATAAGACGCACCTAAATTTTCACCCCCTTTTAAGGGGGGAAAAAGGTGCGTCTTATACTCCAAAAAATACGGTAAGTCTAAGTGCTCTGGCTCTTGCTATAAGCGAACCAGGTCGATGCCGTTGCAACCAGCCTGAAATGCTGGTTGCTTTTCCCAGCAGTGATGCTTTGCTGGCAGCCATGCAAACTCTCTTCCTTCTCTTGCAGGGAAGCAGCTGAACATGCAAGCAGAGGGGCCGGATTAACCCATTAATAAATCAGAGGTGAAGAGAGCAATCTTGTTGAATGTAATGTATGCTAATGAAGTGACCTGGCTAATGGGGCCCTCTCTGATAGTCCGCCCGTTGCGTCAATTATACAGCTTCAATTATGGCCCTGTTTTTGTGTCGCACGACTGCGAAATGAGGGCCTTAATAGAGATGTTTCACCCAGTAAAATGCCTGATTAGGTTATGAAAGCTGAAAGTCAGGCAGAAAAGTGGAGTGAAGCTAGGGAGGGGTGGGAGAAGGTGTGGGGGGGGTGGGGGAGAGAAGCCCAGAAGAGGGAAAAGATGGAGGAGAGATTTTATAGCCGGATTTAATGAGGCAAAAGACAACATTTTGCATGCAGGTGGTATCCGTCTCCCCTGGCACTTTCTCAAATGTTTTTCTTGCCTTGCAAAAAAAAAAAAAAAAAAGCCTTCCATTTTACAGGGCAGTCTTCGTTTTACAAGCATTTGTTTAGTGACCATTTGAAGGTACAACGGCGCTGAAAAAACTGACTTGTGACCGATTCTCACACTTATCTTCATGGTCATGTCATTAAAATTTGGAAGCTTGGTACATACAGCACATGGTACATGGTACATGGTACAGTACATGGAGCCTTGGTGGCGCAGCAGACTAAAGCGCTATTAAGTAGCACCAGCTGCCTGCAATTACTGCGAGTTCAAATCTCACCAGGCTCAAGGTTGACTCAGCCTTCCATCCTTCTGAGGTAGGTAAAATGAGGACCCGGATTGTGGGGACAATAAGCTGACTTTGTATAAAAAAGAACACTGCTTAGGGGGGGCCAAAAAAAGCCCTACTAAGCAGGTAGATACAAAAAGTATGAAGGCTATTGCTTAACGCATTGTAAGCCGCCCTGAGTCTCCGGAGAAGGGCGGCATATAAATCGAACCAATAAAATAAATAAATAAATAAATAAACCTCCTGCTCAGGCAGGAAACCCAATTCCATTTCAGACAAATGTTTGTCCAATCTCTTCTTAAAAACTTCCAATGTTGGAGCAACATTCACAACTTCTGAAGGCAAGTTGTTCCACTGATTAATTGTTCTAAGTGTCAGAAAATATCTTCTTAGTTCTAGGTTGCTGCTCTCATTGATTACTTTCCATCCACTGCTTCTTGTCCTGCTCTCAGGGGCTTTGGAAAATAGGTTGACCATCTCTTCTTTGTGGCAGCCTCTGAGATATTGGAAGACTGCTATCATGTCTCCCCTAGTCCTTCTCTTTATTAAACTAGACATATCCAGTTCCAGCAACTATTCTTCATATGTTTTAGCCTCCAGCCCCCTAATCATCTTTGTTGCTCTTCTCTGCACTCTTTCTAGAGTCTCCACATCTTTTTTTTACATCATGGCGACCAAAACTGGATGCCGTATTCCAAGTGTGGCCTTACCAAGGCCTTATAAATTGGTATTAACACTTCATGTGATCTTGATTCTATCCCTCTTTTAATGCAGCCTAGAACCGTGTTGGCTTTTTTGGCAGCTGCAGCAAACTTTTTACTCTTACATTAAATATGAAAAAGTAAAAAGTACAGGCTGACATGTTATTTTATTCGATAGCACTAGAAAAAGTCAGAAGTCTGTGCTTTTCTTTTTTTCCTCTTAATCCTACACTTCTCTCTTCCCTTCCCACTAATTTCATTTTCAGTCACATTTTATATTTTAATAAGTGTAATAAAAATTATTTTTTTTAAAAAAAAAGCTGGGTGGGACTCAAACATTATTTCCTGGTTGCAAAATTCACGCCTATTCGTTTTATTTATTGCTGACTATTCCAATATGAAGACTGTGAGTGTGATCGGATACGATTTAAGCACCCATCATGTTTCCCTGCTTTTTTTTCTTGATTTGTAACCATTTTTACAAACTTGAAGCCTGGCACCGGATTTGCTGCTCATAAAGGCATTGCCTCCACACACAGAGAAATCTATGTGTTGGCCCATATTTTGTTACTGCAACTGATTATGTGGACTGTTCTCTAGAATTGTCTTTCTACCCTGTTCCCCCGAAAATAAGACCTCCCTAAATAATAAGTCCAATCAGCCTTTTTTAAAAAATTTGATTTATATGCTGCCCTTCTCCGGAGACTCAGGGCAGCTTACAGTGCGTTAAGCAATAGCTTTCATACTTTTGTATATTTATACAAAGTCAGCTTATTGTCCCCACAAACTGGGTCCTCAATTTACCCTTTTGAGCGCATGTGCTAAAATAAGCCCCTCCGAAAATAAGCCCCCCTGAAAATAAGCCCTCCCTGAAAATATTTAAGCACATCCACAGCCGGTCCCTGCCATTTCTTCTGGTTAGGGCAGGGGTCAGCAACCTGCGGCTCTGGAGCCGCATGTGGCTCTTTCATCCCTCTGCTGTGGCTCCCTGTTGCCGGTCGGCTCCACAATTGATAGGGCTGTCAGTTAGGACAGGTAGTGGAAAAAGGACGCCATGCTAGGAGGAGACTCGATGGTGTGGGAACCGGACTTCCAGTCGGCAGAGGAAAAAGGACGCTGCACTAGGAGGAGATTCTATGATGGGGGAACTGGACTTCCGGCTGGGTCCAGAATTGAATGCGAGGACTTCCATTTAGGACCTTTGTGGCTCTTTTAGTGTTTAAGGTTGCTGACCTCTGGGTTAGGGAGACAAAGGTAGAAATCAGGTAAAATGGCAAGAGGAGCCTCGTCTTGCTCCACGAGCCCCAAAATAGAGACCTCCCCAAAAATAAGGCCAAGCGCTTATTTCGGGGTTCAAAAAAATATAAGACAGGGTCTTATTTTCAGAGAAACACGATATAAAAAGCCCATTTCAGCGACACTGGCTCCAATGACTCTGACAATAGTGAGTTATAGATAAGGAGTCCTTGGTGCTCTCTGAGCTTGTTTGTTTTCTTGCAGACGTTTAATTACCCAACTAGGTAACATCATCAGTGCTAGAAGAGAATGGAATTTGTCTTCTCTTTATGTACAAGCGGTTTGTCTTGCCAATGTTGGTGGGGGTGTGGTTTTTCTCCATGGTAGTTCCTCGATTAGGAAAATTTAGCTGAGGATTCCTTGGACGCTCTCCGAGCTTGACTGCTTTCTTGCAGACGTATCATTACCCAACTAGGTAACATCCTCAATGCTCCATTAGGGCATCATCGAGGCGCTGATGATGTTACCCAGTTGGGTAATGAAATGTAGGCAGGCAACCAAGCAAGCTACAGAGAGCACCAAGGACTCCAGTGTTCCATCCTGAGCTGCAGAAAGAATCTTCTACCCTTTCAGAATCATGTTTTTTTTCCCCTTGGCTAAATAGTCCCCTTTTAAAACGTTTATTTCCCATAGAGAGCTAAGGAGAGGATTATCTGATTTGCCTTTTTAACTTCTTTCCCTCTCCAGGATCCAACGCTTCCTGAGTGAGAAGGGCAGGCTCTCAAGTTAGCAAACCTCTGCCTATTCTTCCCACCCACCCCCGAGTTTAGTTCTTTTTTTTTTTTTTTAATTTGATTTATATGCCGCCCTTCTCCGGAGACTCAGGGCGGCTTACAATGTGCTCAGCAATAGCCTTCATCCTTTTTGTATATTTATACAAAGTCAGCTTATTGCCCCCACAACTGGGTCCTCAATTTACCTACCTTAGAAAGGATGGAAGGCTGAGTCAACCTTGAGCCTTGGCGAGATTCGAACCTGCAGTAATTGCAGGCAGCTGGTCTTAATAACCAGCTTAATAACAGGGTGCCTTAGACCACTGTACTACCAAGGCTGTTAAAACATAATACAGCATAACTGGGTTTCCTACCACTATAATCAGTGTTTGGACTGCTGCACTCCCCACATCTGTCTTTGTTGTGCTTTGAAACTGCATTAAGACAACTCTGCTCTAGCAAACAGACAATTAAGCAGAGAGCTGAAACAGAGAGGGTAAATAAATGGCCGTGTTGAGAAGCCTCCTGAGTTTGTTTTCATGAAAGGAGGAGGCCGGGTTCCTAATGGACTCCGATGTCCTCGCTGACTTCTCTTCAGGTCCAAGTGGAAAAACAACAACAGCTAGTCCTACGTAAATCAATAAGATGCCACTCTGTTTGTGCAGTGTTCTAAGACTAATGCTCGGTCTAATGATGCGGTGTGTTATCAATAGAAGAGAAGATTTGTAGCCCAGGGTTGAATTATAGGAATCCTTGGTGCTCCCTGAGTTTGGCTTTCTTGAAGACGTTTCATGACCCAGCTAGGTAACATCATCAGTGCTAGAAGGGAGTGGGGTTTGTGGAGAGGAGGAGGAGGAGGAGAACGACGACTGTGAGGTCCTTGGTGTTCTCTAAGCTTTGTTCTTTTCTTACTGACATTTCATTACCCAACTAGGTAACATCATCAGTGCTAGAAGGGGGAAGAAGAAGAAGAAGAGGAAGAAGAAGAAGAAGAAGAGGAGGAGGAGGAGGAGGAGGAGGAGGAGGAGGAGGAGGAGGAGGAGGAGGAGGAGGAGGAGGAGGAGGAGGAGGAGGAGGAGGAGGAATATCAGCAGTGCTAGAAGGGAGTGGGGTTTGAGCTGATGATGTTACCTACTTGGGTAATGAAATGTCTGCAAGAAAACAACCAAGTTCAAAGAGCACCAAAAACCTCACAGTCTTCCTTCTCTGCCTCCTCTCCACCAACTCCACTCTCTTCTAGCACTGATGATATTCCCTAGCTGGGTCATGAAACGTCTGCGAGAAAACCACCAACCTTGCAGAGCATCACCAACCCCTGAGTATTCTATGTTTCTCACCCAAGGGGAAACCTAAAGAAGAAATTCTCACTCAATCCCAAGAGGAAACCTAAAGAAGGAACACCCCACTGAAGCTTTTCCAGATTGGCTGGAGAACGGAGGAAAGGAATTGGACTAAGTTTGGGGTTTTTTAACCTTCTTCATGGGAAGGAGAAATTCTCTACTAACCACTCAAGGTCACAACTACCCTAGTTACCTAATTCTCTAGTTACCACGTCTAGGTAAGTAGACATACCTAGTTACCTCAATCATTTATCACGGAGGAAGAGGAGGAGGAGGAAAATGGGGTTCTTGGTACTCTCTGAATTTGGTGGTTTTCTTGCAGAAGTTTCATTACCAAATGGGGTAACATCATCAGTGCCAGAAGGGTTTTGTCCTCTTTCTATATACAGTCGGCTTGCTCCGTTAGCATTGGTGGGAGTGTCCTTGGGGGTTCCTTGGCTAGGTGGTTGTTTCCTGTTTGTCTTGATTGTTGTATGCGCCATCATTGGAGGGACCTGCGAATCTCCAGGTGTTGCTTGAACTACAACTTCCATCATACCTCGCCACTGCCAGGTTAGTTGGACCTCCTATGTATGTATGTGTATGTATGTATGTATGTATGTATGTATGTATGTATGTATGTATGTATATATGTATTTATTTTATTTTATTATTTTATTTTATTTTATTTTATTTTATTATTTTATTTTATTTTATTTTATTTTATTTTATTTTATTTTATTTTATTATTTTATTTTATTTTATTTTATTTTATTTTATTATTTTATTTTATTTTATTTATATACCGCCCTTCTCCCGAAGGACTCAGCGCCGTGAACAGCCATAATAAAAACAATGTACAAAAATAGAATTTAAAAGCAGATTAAAATAATTAAATCATAGGCCGAATTTAAAACTCTCATTTTAAAACCAATTTTTAAAACCCCATTGAAACCAAATTAAAATCATTTATCCCATCAGAGCGGCTTGCTGGAATAACAGGGTCTTCACTGCATGACGGAAGGCACGGAGGTCGGGGAACCTTCGTATGTCCGGGGGTAATTCATTCCATAAGGCCAGGGCCCCCACAGAGAAGGCTCTCCCCCTGGGGGTCGCCAGTCTACATTGTTTGGCTGACGGCACCCTGAGGAGGCCCTCTCTGGGTGAGCGTACCAGTCGGTGAGAGGCAATTGGTGGCAGAAGGCGGTCTTGTAATGACCGGGAAGTCACTTGAGCCTGGAATTGCGTGGTACAGCTTGTTCTAGCATCCCACCTCTACTTCAGGGTGCCAAGAAATTGAACCCAAGATAGTCACAATATTGCCTTGATTTGAAAACATTTGAGTACACTGCGCTGTGCATGGTTAGCAACCGCTTTCCCACTCGAGAAGTCACTGAGGACACAATTTTTTTTTTTTTTTAATTTGATTTATATGCCGCCCTTCTCCGGAGACTCAGGGCGGCTTACAATGCGTTAAGCAATAGCCTTCATTCTTTTGTATATTTTATACAAAGTCAGCTTATTGCCCCCACAAACTGGGTCCTCATTTCACCTACCTTAGAAAGGATGGAAGGCTGAGTCAACCTTGAGCCTTGGAGAGATTCGAACCAGCAGAAATTGCAGGCAGCTGTGTTAATAACAGGGTGCACTAAACCCCTGTACTATCAAGGCTCTTAGTATCCATAGCATCCACAAATCCATAGCAGATGCCATTTTTGGGTGCACAAAAAAAAAAAAAAGTGGGGGGGTGGATTTGACACCAAGGTTTGATAAAAATCTCAAATCATGTTTCGTACAGGTAGACAAATGTAGCTGCTCTTGGTTTGCACAATATAAATGGCCCAGTGGTGAAATCTAAAATTTGTTACTACCGGTTCTGTGGGCGTGGCTTGGTGGGGGATTAATGTGACGGTGGGCGTGGCCATATTTTTTTAAAAAAAAAATTTAAACCATTTTTTCTACAACCTCTTCGGCGAAGAGGTTGTAAAAAATGCTTTCAAAAGGCTCTGACGATCCCAGCTGAGTTGCCTGATCAGCAGAGGCATTTAAAAGAAAAAAAACCTCTGCCGATCAGGCAACTCAGCTTGGATCGTGAGAGGCATTTAAAAGAAAAAAAGGGGTTTTTTTTCTTTTAAAAGCCTTTGATGATCCCAGCTGAGCCGTGCAATCATCAGAGGCTTTTTTTTTACTTTTAAAAGCATTTTTTTGGCCGAAGAGGTTGTAGAAAAAATGCTTTTAAAAGTAAAAAAAAAAAGTTTCTGATGATTGTGTGGCTCAGCTGGGCATGGGGGAGGGGGGCAGGGATTTTTGCTACCGGTTCTCCAAACCACCCGCCTCCGTTGCTACCGGATCGGGCGATCCGGTCCGAACCGGGAGCATTTCACCCGTGAAATGGCCTCAGGTAAACTTCTATCTGGGTTATCTAAGCTTCGTGTGACAGGGAACAGGTTGGTAGCACATATGCCCTTGCTAGCTCTTTAGCATTGCTTTGCATGACATTGGGACGCTGAGCCTTTACGTAATGTTGTCAGCCACACTGGCAAGTTCGTCTAATACACTCAGCCAAAATGTTGTTATGTGGCTTAAAAGAGAAACCAATTGGAGCTTGAGGATTGCATAACAGAGTAACAGAGTTGGAAGGGACCTTGGAGCAGCGGTGAAATGCTCCTGGTTCGGACCGGATCGGGCAATCCGGTAGCGATTGTGGCTGATGGTTCAGAGAACCTGTAGCGATGGCGGTGCAAGGCTCTGCCCACCCGCTCTGATGTCGTTATTTCCTGATTTTAACCAGGAAGTAATGCGCAGGTGAGTGCACTTCCGAACCGGTAAAGAAGGTAAGTAGATTTCACCCCTGCCTTGGAGGTCTTCTGGTCTGCTTCTCTGCTCAAGCAGGAGACCCCACACCATTCTGGACAACCTCTTCTTAAAAACCTCCAGTGATGGGAGCACCCACAACTTCTGGAGCGAGCCGTTAAGATTAAATCTTCCTTATGAATATTTTCATCTGAAGCTGCTCTTTTTTAAAAAAAAACCTCATCATACGAAGCTGCCTTTTAGCCGCTGGATTCACACATGTTTTGCTAAACTGTGCTATGCTATACCGAGGTTTACCAAGTAGTTATGATCTGCCAGGTTCAAATTCATTTAAGCAAGAAAAAAATTAAAATTATGTTGAGTCGGTGTGGAGAGCAAATTTAAGATTTTGTCAAAACCTTACAGCTGCTTTGCAGTAGGGATTTTGTGTTATTTTTAGATCAGCCAAAGCCTACGTGCTTTGCTGTTTAAACATACTATACTCAGCAGTGGCAGAATACACAACACACACACACACACACACACACACACACACACACACAGATTGTGCTTTGCAAACTTGCAAAAAGTATTTTAAAATGCGGTTACCTTTATCAGCTCTTCCCTGGATTTTATCTCAAAGGAGTATTTATTGGTCTTGCCTGCTTTAGATTAAACTCATGTGTGCTCTTAATAGTCTTGCCTGCCTGCCTTTTTCTACAAACCTTTGGAATCCCCCCCCCCTTTTCCATGTTAATTTGCTACAACCTCTGATGAGTTATTCACTTTTAGAGCCGTTTCCGCCTGAAAAAGGAGGCTGAAAAAGATGTGATTTATCTCCAACCCACCAAGGACAGGACTTTAAAATGAAATAAGTTATATCGTTTAGAAGAGTCCAATTCAGTGAGTTATTGCAGTGAAGGAAATGATTGCAGTTGGATATTAAAAATATTAGCAATAGACAAAGCAGAATTAGCTAAAGACGTTAAATGAAGAAACGCAGCGTGTTCTGCAGGTTAAGGGGGTATCTTCTTTTCCACCAGTTTTGGTTAGACTCCAAAGTTTAAAAACACACTCCCCACATAAAATGGTACATCTTCTGAGTGCACTCTATTGGGTTTTCCTGTAGTCTTTATACTGAAGCACGTAACGTTTGGCTTATCAGAGATGCAACGTTTGTTCTGCTTGATTGAATTTGCAGAGGTCAGAAGGAAACTTAATAAATTGCAAGCAGTTCCTTCAAACAGTATTCTTCATTAGAATCGCATCACTGCTCTTTGACCAAGTTATACAGGGTAGACTACATTAAAATATTTCAATAGCAACAGCACTTAAGGCTTATATACCGCTTCACAGTGCTTTACAGCCCTCTTTAAGCGGTTTACAGGGTCAGCATCTTGCCCCCAACAATCTGGGTCCTCGTTTTACCGACCTCAGAAAGAAAGAAGACTGAGTCAAGCTTGGGCTGGTCAGGATCGAACTGCTGGCAGCAAGCAGAGTCAGCCTGCAATACTGCATTCTAACCACTGCGCCATCATGGCTAAACAAAGCAAAATCTATGACAACAGTGTGAAATATATATTGAATAAAGTATAAAAATTGAACAGAAAATGGGGAAGTTAAGATCTGGGTGTGCTAAAAATGAAACAGAAGCTAGTCTTCATTTAGGCCTCTCAAAGAAAATTTCCAGAGGGCTTATCGTATGAAAGCATAAACAAAGTCTTAGGATACTTGGCATTTATCAAGGTCATAAATGACACAACTCCTGGGCTGGATTCCAAGGACTAAATTTAAAACTTAATGGCATTTTTAGGGGATTTCTGTTCACTTGCTTTTTGCATTGCATGTCTCTTTTGAGATGTCATGGACTATGTTGTTTTGCCTTTTTCACATATGGTAACTCAGGAAAACACCCTGCATGTGGTGAAATTGCTTTTAATTTACAAAAGATTATGCCAGAATTATTGAGTCTGTCATCTGCACCTCTATAACTGTCTGGTTTGGTTCTGCAACCCAACAAGACAGACTTCAACAGATAATTAGAACTGCAGAAAAAACAATTGCTACTAACCTGCCTTCCATTGAAGACCTGTGAGTCAAAGAGGGCTGTGAAAATATCTACAGACCCCTCGCATCCTGGACATAAACTGTTTCAACTCCTACCTTCAAAACGACGCTATAGAGCACTGCACACCAGAACAACTAGACACAGGAACAGTTTTTTCCCCGAACGCCATCACTCTGCTAAACAAATAATTCCCTCAACACTGTCAAACTATTCACTAAGTCTGCATTACTATTAATCTTCTCATAGTTCCTATCACCCATCTCCTCCCACATATGACTGTATGACTGCAACATTGCTGGTATCCTTATGATTTATATTGACTGTTTCCTAGTGTGATTGATTGCTTATTTGTACCCTATGACTATCATTGTTGTACCTTATGATTCTTGACAAACGTATCTTTTATGTACACTGAGAGAATATGCACCAAGACAAATTCCTTGTGTGTCCAATCACACTTGGCCAAGAAAGAATTCTATTCTATTCTATTCTATTCTATTCTATTCTATTCTATTCTATTCTATTCTATTCTATTCTATTCTAAATTCTAATTCTAATTCTAATTCTAATTCCATTCCATTCCACATCATACCATCGTATGCCTGGATGTGCAACTTTTTTTTTAAAAAAAAAATCAAGACAACAAAGCAACCTTTCTTCTTTATTAAGAAACCCATAGGGCTCACATTTCAATACAAAGTACAATAATTTCAATTATTTTGCTTGCTTTGCACAGGAATTGAAAACGTAACAAAACATGCCCTTTCATTATTGCAAAATCATTGTGCAATACATATATGATTAAGAAGCAAAATGTGTCCTGAGAAGAGAATGCAAAACTTTGCTTATTCAATTTTATACCGAGGCACAGCATGCTTAGGGATATTTTCCCTTTCTTGTTTTAACAATATTAAGGCCACGCTTGACAAGGTAAATCATTACCTTGATTTGTGCTGATCTTCTCCTTTTGATATATGATCTTCGTAATATCAATAGCCAGCTCTTACTAGTATTTTAATCGGCACTTGAAAGCACCAAATAATTATCATGGCTTCAACCTTTTAAGACGTGCATTTTGTACCATTGTATTTATTGCTCTTCAAGATATTAAAAAAAGTTTAAGCAAGGAAACTTGGTTTCCTCTACATTTTGACTTGAAAAGCAAAACAAAAGGCATTTCGTTCCTTTTTAAGAAGGCCTTGGTGACGCCATTAAAGGGTTTGGTTCGGTTTTCCTCTTTTGGACTATCTTTCAAAGATATAAACAGAATTATTGGTTTGGAGAGCAAGAGACAGGATTTGAAATGCATTTTCTTGCGTCCCTTTTAAAAGAATGATTATAAGCCAGCAAGTCAGTTTCCAAAGTTGTTGTGCAACCAAGTTGTGCAACTTCGTTTCTTCATAATGGAAGATGTACCTTGACCTCCTGCAGAAAAGCAAGAGGCTATAATGTCCCTTCAAACCATTTCCCCCCTTTTTGGAAATCCCCATTTTGTTAACCATAGTTCAAAAGTAAGCCTGGAGGATGGTCTTAGGGCTGGCAAAAGTTTATTTAATGGGAAGAGAGAATGGTTTCTAACCAAATTGGTTCTCTTTTCTCAAAAGGCTGCCCTTTAAACAGAACACCCGGCTTCATTTTTACCGGAAAACAAGCTTGTGCTGGTTGACTCCATTGCCTAAACTCAAGCTTGGAGAGTTGAAAATAGGTGGGCTTCAACTCCCAGAATTCCCCAGCTTAAGCTTGCCAAACTTGAGAAACACAGCTCGAGAGTACCTCTCTCCTTTCGGTTCTTCTAATGTAACGGTAAGAGTTGGAAGGGACCTTGGAGGTCATCTAGCCCAACCCCCCGCTCATGTAGGAGACCTGTACTAGGGATTCGACCTGCCGACCTTTCTAATCACTGACTAGGTAGCCACTGAGCCACCTAGTCAGGCAAATGTCATGAAAGATTGGTAAAAAGTTAAAAAAGACACACTTTGCTCAGTCATTATGTACAGGCCAGTATAAGGCGCTTCTATTTAGGATTCAGCTTGCAATCAGGGGTGTCAAAATTTGCAAGAGGACATATGCTGTGCCATCCTCCAAGCCCTGTGCCAACAACGCACCTCTTTGTTTCAACTTGTCACCCTGTCTTTCATCTGGGCACGCGGCATAGAGCAGAGGTCTTCAAACTTAGCAGCTTTAAGGCTTGTGGACTTCAACTCCCAGGATTCTCCAGCCAGCATAGTTGGCTGGAGAATTCTGGGAGTTGAAGTCCACAAGCCTTAAAGCTGCTGAATTTGAAGACCTCTGGAATAGAGGCACATCCAAAAATGTAGGACATATGTGCAACAATAGAGATCGGGGTATAGATACTGTTAGTCCAAACATAAAACTTCTGAAAGACAATAGCAATAACAATCGCAATAGCACTTATATATCGCTTCACACTGCTTTATAGCCCTCGCTAAGCGGTTTACAGAGTCAGCATCCTGCCCCCAACAAATCTCATTTTACCGACCTCGGAAGGATGTAAGGCTGAGTCAACTCTGAGCCTGGTGAGAATCAAACTGCCGAACTGCAGGCAGCTGGCAGAATTAGCCTGCAGTACCGCATTCTAACCACGACTCAAAGACAAAGGTACATAGTGCAGATGGCCAGTGTGGCCTACCAATGAAGAAAATAGAGCATTTTTCACCCTGCCGAGCTATTGGTTTTAGTGCAGGTAGTCCT
Organism: Pituophis catenifer annectens; assembly: GCF_029215685.1. Lineage (NCBI taxonomy): Eukaryota > Metazoa > Chordata > Lepidosauria > Squamata > Colubridae > Pituophis > Pituophis catenifer. Next base: position 5,158,037 of record NW_027256894.1, read on the forward strand.
CGACTTGCAACCGTTCATTTAGTGACCGTTCAAAGTTACAATGGTACTGAAAAGTTTTTTTTCCCACTGACGACCGTTGCAGCACCCCTGTGGTCATGTGTTCAAATTCAGACACTTGGCAACGGACTCACATTTACAATGGTTGCAGTGTCCTGGGGGGGGGGTGTCATGTGATGATCCCCTTTTGGGACCCTTCTGACAAGCAGAGTCAATGGGGAAGCCAGATTCACTTAACAACCGTGTTTCTCACTTAGCAACTACAGCGATTCGCGTAACAACTGCGGGAAGAAAGGTTGTGAAATGGGGCAAAAACTCACTTAACAACTGGTCTTGCTTGGCGACAGAAATTTTGCGGTCGTAAGTCGAGGACCACCGGTTTATGGATGGAAACGCGGGCAATATTTCTGGACGTGAGTTGTAGTGCAAAGGCTATAAAAGGTTACAGTACAGAATTTTCCAGGAATTAAGAAGATTATAAGACTCTACCCTCAGAGCAAAGCACGCTGACCTGAGAAACAAATTAAAGAATAATTGCACCATAATAATTTAATCTTAAATCCACGTATCACAGTACCTGTAATTCATTTCTCATAAAACTTCACAGAAAATTATCTGGTCTGTTAATAATGCTCTCTCTCTATTTGGATTCTGTTAATCCTAAAAAAGGCAAGTTGGCCTCAGTGGAAAATATTTTTGGTCTCAACTCCCATTCCAGGAAGGAGGGAGGGATTTTTATTTTTACAGGATCTTTTTTATCATTCCATGGAATATATTCCTATAGAGTTTCATCATTCATTATGCAAGTTTTTAAAGAGTGCAAAAGCATCCCTCTTATGTTCAGCTTAGCTGATATTAAGTGCCAAAGCAGCTGCCACCTTGCTTGTGTACATTGCTGCCATGCGCTGACAGTCTGCTATGAACTCTGGGAAGGGTTGGATGCTTGCGGGGGAAAGCGAAAATAACTGGTGTATCTCCCCTAGAAGCTGCTTCAAGGTCACCCAACTGGGAGAAGGAGGTAGCTGCATACCAGCCTATGCTTGAACTGACCGTTCTGAAAACATCTTGCTTGAACCTGATTGGTCATGGGGAGAGGGGTGGGTGGGTTGGCGATGGGAGACAGTTAAGGGAGGGAAAAGTTTAATTTAGGGATTTTGCTGTACAGTTCTCAGTTCTGGCTATGCTTGACTGCAATACTTGCAATAAAACTATTACCTATCCCAAAGATCGGAGCCAAGGATTGTTTTTACGTAGAGGTTTAAGTCGTGGCAAGTCTGATACAGCATCTCAAGTTGCTGAAAAAGTCCTGATTTGGAAAGGGGCCAGGACAGCCCAAACTTTCAATCATGCCACGTTGTTGAAGCAGGGGAAAAAAAAAAAAGTCTCAACCATCTGAAGTGCGGAGCAAAGCGACTCTTGAAATCCAGCCTCGGCTCTAAAATTGCAATTTCCAAAGCTGGCAGTGATACCAAGCTTCTGCCTATGCAACCTTGCATAGAGAATTTTTAATATCACTGACTCGGTAAAAATATCACAGTATCGCTCCGTGATTATTAATCTTAGGAATGATATATCCGCGTGGAAAAAAAAAAGAAAGAATAATCTGCGGAGTCAAAAGCTCACATAATCTTGGTAGGGAGTTGAATGTTCCAGGCCAGAAATTCCTGTATCTGGATACAGATGCAAATATTTGTATTCCCAAAGGCAGACCTTCTGTAAGCTGGTTGTTTTACTGCTCTCTGAAATATCTTGAACACTACTAAGAAGAGGCACTACAACCTAAACATATTTTCTTCTCAGATATGGCCCAGAGTCAACATATAGGGGAGAGGGGTGGGATAAAAATTGAATAAATAATAAGTATCTGGCCCAAAAATGTCCAAGCTTCATTGCGTGGGCCAATGACTTCAATAACACATTCTTCCATGCTTCCCTTCTTGTTCAAGATTAGTTTTAGGTCTTCTGGTGCCTGCTCCAATTTTAAATTGCTTTAATGGAAGAAAATAAAAAAAAAGCTTTGCTTCAAGCAGAGGCAGTAGGAAAAAAAAACCCCAAACGAAAGCTTTTGGAATCGCCCTTAATCCACGAGTGAAACCAGCCGATTGTCTTCTACTTCAGTAGGATAGGGGTCAATCTGCACAGAAAAATAGAAGGAGTATTTACTGTTTGGGATTCATGAATTGACATGAGAGTTGTTGAGGAGCTTTTGAGATTGCAATTGAGGGTGTCGGTTACCTCTGAATAGAGAGGAGGCGGTTGAAATCGGAATTCTTGGATGTAGGCGAGCATAGGACAACGCAGCTGTTCGTCACAATCCACCGAAGTCGGATAAACAGTAACATGCCTTGCGTATTCTTCCTCCGATACTATATCAGCATAATTGGGTGGTGCTAGGGAAACAAACACATGTGCATGGACATGTAACTCTTTATCTCCATCAAAGTAAAATCATGCTACAGTAATTTTCTTCTGCACACTAAGCTGTAATTATGACGACTGACGATCCAAAATGCAGCCATGATATAATTTTAGTGTAACATCAGCCCTTAAAGAGTGGCTTGAATTCAAAGAACAGACTAGCCATTCCTGGATGAAAAGACTAACAACGATCAAGAGCGGTTAAAATTACAGGCAGCAAATCTTACTTTAAATCTGTGACTTAAATAAAGTTTGCTACTGATCATTTCTCTCCGTATTTTTTTAAGCAAGGGTACAAATCGAATAACTAAACCTATCATTTATAAATAACACAGGGTGTGTATTTTACACAATTTTTAAAGAACTTGATATTGACGCAAGAACAAGTACTTGAGTCTTTTATCCATCCTTGGATAAAGTTTTACAATAAAAATGTCTACCCCCTTTCTAGAGTATTCCAATCCTTTCCTAAAGAATCTACTTCCCTCCCCAATGGACCAACATGCTAGGGCCAGTTTCACATTAAGCAAGCTTGGAACAAAACTCTATTCAGCTTGCACTTTGTGCAAATTGGTATAGTCACTGAAACAACACTGAGAGCCCACTGATTTCAGAATAAAAAATTGTCAGGTCTGCCATTTGCTGGTATCCTGACATAAAACATGGGAGGGGGGAGAAGGGGGTGGTTGAAGGGGTAATGCCAGGGTGACAGGAACCAGAGGTACCAATCTGGAACAGACTAGCCGATCAGGGACATGAGTTTGAGAATGGAATGTGAAACTCCACCAAAGAGGTGCCAAGCCTTAAAGCTGTTACCAAAACACCTTAATTCAAATTCCATTGGGCACTCATGAACTGATCAAGGGGAGAGGGCCGGGGAAGAGGAGAACAGGCAGACTTTGCTTACGCCATAACCACTTGAGTTTAGTAAAAACAAACCTTTTGCTACAAAATGGAGTTGAGGGTCTTTGTTTCCTAAACGTTCAGGTTGGGACAAGCCTGACCAAGCTGTTATTGTGGGGTTGTGGTGCTCTCTGAGCTTGGTTGTTTTCTTGTAGACGTTTCATGACCCAGCTAGGCAACATCATCAGTGCTGGGAGTGTGCAAACCTTCTAGCACTGATGATGTTACCTAGTTGGGTCATGAAACGTCTGCAAAAAAATCACCCAGCTCAGAGAACATCAAGGATTCCACAGTTCAACCCTGAAATGCAAATCTTCTATTGGTACCATCATCAAATGATTGAACATTAAACAAAAACCAATTTCAATGTACATATTTTTAATAAAATAATTGATTTTATCCAACCTATCATAAAGCATCTCATCCAGTCTCAAAGGAGTGCCAAGAAAACTTGGCCTTGTATTTCAACAATCATCCTTTAAGGTTTTCAGTGAAAAACAGCAATTGATCTAGGCTTCCAAAAAAGCTTTTATAGACAAATTGATTATTTATCAGATTCACTCTCTCCAAGTCAAACACTTCCCTCAGTATACCAGCTTTCTTTTGAAATTTTTTCAAGATCTGTTTTTCCCTTGGAACTAAAAAAAAATTCAGCCCCAAACGATGAGAAAAAATAAAGCCCAGGGGTGCACCTTCTGGATGATCTGGCAGTGACTGAGCCAGCCACCTCATATCCATAGCCAACTGGTTGATAAAACTCGAGTTCCTGCTGGAAAAAGCAGTGCATGGAATTGTGCCAATGACCAAAGGCAGTTCAACCATCAGCTTTTTGGCACCAGGAATATGAACATATACCTGTGATGAGAGAGAAGACATTTTAAACAATTTGCCAGAGGGGAAGCAAGTTTATAATTTTCCAAGCTGCCAATGTCAGGAAATACCCACACAGTAATTTTGGATGAAGCCTAAGAGTTTTGCAAAAAGAATCCCTCTACAAGACATATCCTAGAGCTTTCTGGACTATTTCAGAAGACATTTTTTCACTCACTTCATTTAGTTGCCTTATAACCGTGATGGCAAACCTATGGCATGCGTGCCACAGGGGGCACGCATAGCCATATCAGTGGGCACGCAAGTTCAGCTCCGGCGCATGCTGATTTTCGGGCTTTTTGGGCAGAAGTAGGGAAACAAATTGTTTCCTGCCTTCAGAGGGCCTCGGGGGGGGGGGGGGGGTTGGTGGGGAAGGCCCATTTTTTTCTCTCACCTGGCTCCAGAGCTTCTCTAGGAGTCTGGGGAGGGCAAAAATGGCCTCTCCCCCCCCCCGAGGCCTCCAGAGGCCAGAAACGGGGAGAAGTTGCAAACGGGCAATTTCTGACTTCTGGAGGGCCTCCGGGGGGTGGTGGGGAAGGCTGTTTTCGCCCTCCCCAGACTCCTAGAGAGGCTCTGGAGCCAGGTGAGAGAGAAAAACGAGCCTACCGGGCCATTGTATGCCAGGAGTGGGGGGAGCGGAGGGGGTCATGCACGCATGCGCGGGGGCGGGGCGCATAGAATTATGGTTAGCCATCACTGCCTTATAATATTGAATCTCTTCTGAGTTAAGCTTCTGTTGACTCATGGACATATCTAGACAGCAGTATTAAAGTAGTTGAAACATTCTGGTTTAGTGGTTAAGGCATCAGACTAGAAAACAGGAGACTGTGAGTTAAAGTCCTGCCTTAGACACAAAAGCCATCCCGGTGACTTTGGACCAATCCTTCTCTTTCAGCTCAAACCACCTCACAGGGTTATCGTTGCAGGGAAAATAGGAGGAAAATGTGCTAGAGATGTTTGAATTTATTATTTGTAAATGTGATAAAGGTGAGCTACAATAACCGCTTAAGGGGGGCCGAAAGCCCTACTAAGCAGGTATATACAAAAGTATGAAGGCTATTGCTTAACGCATTGTAAGCCGCCCTGAGTCTCCAGAGAAGGGCGGCATATAAATCGAACCAATAAATAAATAAATAAACAAACAAACCTCCAAGGTCCCTTCCAGCTCAGTCTATTGTATTCTAAACTAATAATGCTTTCTTTGGGAATATTTTTTAAGGTTTAAGGTTTTCAAATGCATCATCAGTCTTGAGGCCCTTCTTGCCCACAAGAGAACTAAGTCCAGCCTTCCTTGAATTCCGTTGACTCTTTTTTTAAAAAAATAATTTTATTGAAGTTTTTTTTTAAAATAAAAAATGAAATTTTTACAATTTTCTTCTTTCCAACATTTTCACATCAGTATTCATTTCTTACATATCCATTTTCTCCCTTTTTTCTATTTACTATCTATACATGTGAGTCTAATATTTATTTATACATATGAAAATATCAATGTACTAAATTACAATCATGCATTCTGTGTCTGTTCCATTTCTATATATTTGTTACTACATTCAAATTTGAATTCCATTGACTCTTATCTACTGCCAATTTGCCTTGACCATTAGTAGTTCAGATTCTTATAGCAACAGGAAATCACGATTTTTCGAAGGTCTATAGCAATAGAATTTAAGATTATTTTACTGACCTTGGAAAGATGGAAGGCTGAGTCAACTTGGTGTCTTGTCAGGATCAAACTCCTGGCAATCGGCAGAACTGGCCTGCAATACTGCATTCTAACCATTGCACCACCATGGCTCCTTGTAGAGAATTTTAGCAAGTATGCCAAAGCTGTCTAGAAGAATCTGAACTACTAATGGTCAAGGCAAATTGGTGGTAGATAAGAGTCAATGGATTTCAAGGAGGGCTGGATCTCTTGTGAGCGTGAAGGGATGTGAGACTAATGATGCCTTTGACCCCTCCCTCAGGCTCAGGCTGGTCATTTCCTACAGTTACAGTTTAGTCTACCACCAGAGGGGCAAGACAAGAAATAATGGGTGGAAGCTTGACAAGAGAGTACTCAACCTAGAAGTAAGAGGAAATTTCCTGTCAGTGAGACCAATTAATCAATGAAACGGCTCTAGAGATTTTGGGTGCTCCATCGCTGGAGGTTTTCAAGAACAGATTGGATACCGTTTGTCTGGAATGGTATAGGGTCTGGAGAGGGTTGGACTAGAAGATCTCCAAGGCCCTTTTCAACAGATTGGTTTTATGTTTCTATAACTTTGTGACAGGGGTAAAATGTAAAATTTGTTACTACCAGTTCTGTGGGCGTGGCTTGGTGGTGGTGGTGGTGGGTAATGTGACTGGGTGGGCGTGGCCAACTTTTTTTTTTTTTAACTTTTCAAAGCATTTTTTCTAATGCTTTGAAAAGCCTCTGCCGATCAGGAAACTCAGTTTAGATCGTCAGAGAGGCATTTTAAAAAATGCCTCTCTGCCGATCATGCAACTCAGCTGGGATCGTCAGAGACTTTTCAAAGCATTTTTTTTACCACCTCTTCGGCCAAGAGGTTGCAGAAAAAAGCCTCTGACTATCCCAGTTGAGCCACACGTTCATCAGAGGTTTTTTTTTAACTTTTAAAAGCATTTTTTCATCGGAAGAGGTTGTAGAAAAAATGCTTTTAAAAGTAAAAAAAAAAAAAAAGCCTCTGATTATCCTGTGGCCCAGCTGGGCATGGTGGGGGAGGAGGCACAGGGATTTTTGCTACCGGTTCTCCGAACCACCCGCCGCCATCGCTACCGGATTGGGTGATCCGGTCCGAACTGGGAGCATTTCACCCCTGCTCTGTGATCTTCTAGTGGTCTCCTACTAAAGTCCCAGTAGGCTCCATTCTTCTTAGTTTCTAAGGCTAGGCAAAATCAGCAAGATTGACTGTCTCTTGTGTTACAATCTATGGATCCCGACTGATTGAACTGAGTGAAAGCCATACTCACAGCCAAGGAATATTCCACTCTTATAATACAGCAGTCAAGGATAGAAGGGGTGACAGGTGGAATTTTCAGAGTTTTGCCATTCCAGGTATCTGTGCTTCCTGAGGCAATGTGGTTTCCTCGCACGTTGGCAACCATTTGACGAAAAGTCTTTGTTTTCCCTCTAACTACGTAAGTCTGTATTTGGAAAATGGCAGCTTTCGGCACAATTAGCCGCGAGGAACAATTTTCGATTTCTGCATAAATTGGTATCACTTCACCTAGAGCCAAAGAAAAGAACCCAGGAACACTGAGTAAGTTATATTGTACCTACACAAGTCACAGCCTCCACCTTTGTAGAACAGTGTTTTCTTAAGTATGCCTTTGAATGTAGTAGTTATTGTCGGTAATATTCAAGCCAGGAAAAAAAAATCTAATTCTGCAATAGGCAACATGAAAAAAAAATGCCATATTTGTAAACTAATCTATTATGATGAAAAAGATTTGCATTTTTAGGACAGCTCCCTCTGGCTATTTTTTTTCCCTCTTGTTTTAGTTCCTCTCTCTAAGCTAACACATTGTAAAATGTAAGTACTCATTATGACAGTGGGCCTTAAGCTCATACTTGTTATGATGGAAATTAAATTGATTTAGTCACACGTATATAGGCTTACTAGATTTCTCTTTCTAAATCTGTTTTTGCTAGGAACGCAGGATTTCTATAAATTCATACAATAACAGCATTCACAGCATATTCCAAAGCCAAACATAATAGCGTGAAGGGAATATACTTACCATTACAAAACCCTTTCCTATCGATTTTGGCACTCAAACAAACTGGACCTGAAGTGAAAAACCAGCACCCAACCATTTTATCTTGAGTTTGTCTTACAGGACTCTGCAAAAAGGGGCAAGAATAAAAATCTGTGAATGCCTGTGGAGGTTCTCCGTCATCCAGCTCATGGTTGTCCCAAAGGTGCTTTTTTTTCAAGAGGCAACTGGACTTTCTGGTTTTTCTTTGAAGATGTTTCGCTTCTCATCCAAGAAGCTTCTTCAGCTCACAGGATTGGTCTTCTTCTTCAGAAGGAGAGCTGAAGAAGCTTCTTGGATGAGAAGCGAAACGTTCTTCAATGAAAAACCAGAAAGTCCAGTGGCCATTCTAATCTCTGGGGGAATGATGTTCCAGAGAGAGGGAGCCACCACGGAGAAGGCCCTTCTTCAGGGTCCCACCAGGTGTACCTCCATAAGGGATGGGACCTGCAACATGCCTTGTCTTGCCTGCTCGCTCTAGTGGTAGATGTGACCGGCAAGAGACAGTTCCTCATGCCAGCCATGTTGTTTCAATTCTCAAATATTCTTAGTGAGCTCCACAATGACTGTACAGGTTAAGTACAACCATTCATTTAGTGACCGTTCAAAGTTACAACATCACCGAAAAAAGTGACTTATGACCGTTTTTCACTTTTTTTAAAAAATTTGATTTATATGCCGCCCTTCTCCGGAGACTCAGGGCGGCTTACAATATGCTAAGCAATAGCCTTCATACTTTTGTATATTTATACAAAGTCAGCTTATTGCCCCCACAAACTGGGTCCTCAATTTACCTACCTTAGAAAAGATGGAAGGCTGAGTCAACCTTGAGCCTGGCGAGATTCGATCTTACTTTAATTGCAGACAGCTGGTGTTAAATTACAGAGCTCTGTCTGTTGAGCTATCCAGGCTCCCTATACAGAGCATTGCATGGTCTCATGATCAAAAGTCAGTCATTTGGCAACTGACTCATATTTATGACGGTTGCTGTGCCTTGAGGTTGCGTGATCCCCTTTTGCGACCTTATGATAAGCAAAGTCAATGGGGAAGCCAGATTCACTTAACAACCTTGTTAAATGAACAGCTGTTTTTTCAAAAAAATTGTGGCAAGAAAGTTGGTAAAGTGGGACAAAACGAACGATTCTCTCACTTAGTAAACAGAAATTTTGGGCTCAATTGTGGTCGTAAGTCGAGGACTACCTGTATTGCAGAGTGGAGTTTTTAATTTTTGGAAGTAATATTTTTGGGAAAGATACATGGTCCTCTCCACCCTTCCCAGTTGCAGTCTGCATGAAGAACACAAATTCACACCCACACATACACATCCCTGAAGCACTTACTAGCTCATTGTCCTCTGACGCAGCCATCAGATACCTCAGCTTGGCAATCAATATTGGTTATTAGGATCACTAAAATGACATTATGGCAAAGGACTGTGGAATATTAAATGCATCTTTTCTGGAGTGCATGAAAGGAACTCATTGTGACTCTGCAGATTTGGGATTCTGATTTTCGGAGGGTTAAGAAATGAGGACACAGGAAAAAGATCTCCTGCTTTGGGCATGGGGTTGGACGAGAACAGGGGTGTCGAACTCAAGGCCTGGGGGCCGGATCTGGCCCATGGGGTGCTTAGATCTGGCCCATGGGGCCACCCTGAAAACAGATCTGGCCCATGGTGCCTCTGCCAGCAAAAATGGAGTTTTTGCTGGCAGCGGGTTGCAGAAAGCTGTTACAGCCGAAAATGGAGCTCGCGAGGTTTGCAAGCTGCCCTCCCGAGCTCCATTTTTGCTGGCAGAGGGTTGCAGGAGTCTGTCACAGCTGAAAACAGAGCGCTCGGGTCACCACAGGTGCCCTAGACACGAGTGACATTGAGCTGCCCCCCCCCGGTCCCCCCAAGGTCAAACACAACCCTGATGCAGCCCTCAATGAAATCGAGTTTGACACCCCTGGAATAGAAGATCTCCCAGGTCCCTTCCTGAAAAGACATACCCTACTCCTTTCTCTATAGTAGAAATGCACTCTGCTTTCCTAAGGAGTGGGGGTGGGTTGCTCCCGGTTCTATAAAACCGGTAGTAAAATCGGCGGGAGGCTCCGCCCACCCGCCTGGATGTCATAAATGATGATCTGCGCATGCGCAGAAGCTTCTACGAATGCACGCAGCCCTGTTGCGAACTGGTAGTAAAGGTAAGTAGAAGCCACCCCTGCTAAGGAGCATGTGGTTTTTACAGCTTATGAGTCCTGTTTTCCATTTAAATGGAAACAAAGGTTACCCTATGGAAAAATGCTACTTTTCTTTAACAATAGAGTGGAAATGAAAACACAGGAAGTTTATTTATTTATTTTTAAGGTTACTCTTCTGCTTTCTTTCTCGGTGGCTTGAGATTGCTGGAAAGTTTCCAAGGTAACTCAGAGACTTTCTCTGCTACTATCATTGGTTTTTCTAGTTGCAAACAAATATTTTGAAAGGGAAGTCCTTTTCTTTTCTTTTTTTTTTGCAAGAGCTCTGCAATTCTTTGCTACCGGATAGGCGTAGTTATCTTTTCATAATATTAGCTCACTGTGCTTGGCTTTTCCTTCAAATGAGGTGTGAAACTGTCACAGAGACAAGCCAATTGCCAGCATCCTAATTCTGATCACGTGACTGTGGGGATGCTGCAACTGAGCGGGCTCTCGGGGTTATTTCTGTGACTATACTTGTCGCAGATGGGTCCTTGACTTACAACCACAATTGAGCCCAAAATTTCTGTTGCTAAAGCAAGACTGTTGTTAAGTGAGCTTTGCTCCATTTTACGATCTTTTTCCCCCACAGTTGCTTAGGGAATCACTGCAGCAGTTGTTAAGATAGTAACAAGGTCGTTAAGCGAATCTGGCTTTTCCACTGACATTGTCAGGTGGTCGCAAAAGGGGATCATATGACCCTGGGACAATGCCACCGTCACAAGTCAGCTGAATTTTGATCATGTGACCATAGGGATGCTGGAACGGTCATAAGTGTGAAAATTGGTCATGGGTAACTTTTTTTTCAGTGCCTTTGGGACTTCAAACAGTCACTAAATGAACGGTTGTAAGTCGAGGACTACCTATATGAAAGATAAATAACTACAGGTGGTCCTCGACTTACGACCACAATTGAGCCCAAAATTAATGTTGTTAAATGAGAAATTTGCTAAGTGACTTTTGTCCCATTTTACAATCTTTTTTACCATACTTGTTAAGTGAATCACTGCAGTGGTTAAGTTGGTAAGCTGGTTAAGTGAATCTGATTTCCCCCATTGACTTTGCTTGTCAGAAGGTCGCAAAAGCGGATCACGTGACCAAGGGACACTGCACACATCATAAATATGAGCCAGTTGCCAAGCACCTGAATTCTGATCAGGTGACAATGGTCGTAAGTGTGAAAAACAGCCATAAGTCACTTTTTTTCCGTGCCGTTATAATGAACTGTTGTAAATTGAAGACTACCTGTAATTATAATTATTATTCCCCAGCTAACTATTCCTGAAGAGGGTTTGAACTTTGCCCTGCAAATGTCATTACTGTGAGAAAACGAACTCCATGCCAATCTGGGCTGCTGCTATTCAAAACCCTTCCTGAAGCATCTTCTGGCAGGACAGCTGTGATGTGATCAACGGCATTTAAAAAGAAAGAGAAGAAGCCAAAACTCTTTGCAATTCGCACCCCTGGGGCTATCTATTTATAGAGGAAAACCTAGAAGGGAGCTCACTGGAAAGGCAGCGGAGGAACAGTCCAAAATAAGGAGAGATTTTCTGACTGGGAGAACCATCAACCAAATGGAACAGAAGCTGCCTTCAGAAGTTGTGGGAGCTTCATCCCTGGAGGCTTTCAAGAAGAAACTGAACTGCCATCAGTCAGAAATGGTGTAGAGTCTCCTTGCGTGGAGGGTTGGACTAGATGACCTACAAGGTCCCTTCCAACTCTGCTATTGTGTTATGTTGAGACTTTGGGAAGAGTGCAAAGAAGAGCACAAAGAGCTAAAACATATAAAGAACGGTTGCAGGAACTGGGCATGGCTAGTCTAGTGGCAACACATGATAGCAGTCTTCCAGTATCTGAGGGGCTGCCAGAGAGAGGAGGGGGTCAAGCTATTTTCCAAGGGACTTCAAGGCCAGGCAAGGAATAATGGATGGAAACTGAACAAAGAGAGACTCAACCTGGAAATAAGGAGAAATTTTCTGACAGTGAGAACAATCAACCCATGGAACAGAAGTTGCCTTCAGAAGTTGTGGGAGCTTCATCACTGGAGGCTTTCAAGAAGAGACTTGACTGCCATCTGTCAGAAATGGTGTAGGGTCTCCTGCTTGGGCAGGGGGTTGGACTAGATGACCTACAAGGTCCCTTCAAACTCTGTTAATCTAATGTAATCTAATCACGGGCCAGGCTGCAGCTGGGGACAAAGGAGTGTGTGAAGGGGCTATAGATGACCAGGCTGAGTGACTCCGCTATGGTTCAATAGGCTGTGTGGATGGTCTGCAAAGTGCATTATATCGGATTGTATGATAAAGTCATTTTTTCCTGCCTTGTCATTTACTCTAAATGAACTGTTGTAAGTCAAGGAGTAGCTGTACTCCTTTGAATTGGTGGTGCGGTGGACTAAACTACTGTTAAAATAGTACTTAGCTGCCAGCTGCCTGCAATTACTGTGAGTTCAATTCTCACCAGGCTCAAGGTTGACCCAGCCTTCCATCCTTCCGAGGTAGGTAAAATGAGGACCCGGTTTGTGGGGGCAATAAGCTGACTTTGTATAAACTAGAACACCACTTTGGGAGGGGGGGGGAAAGCCCTACTAAGCAGGTATATACAAAAGTATGAAGGCTATTGCTTAACGCATTGTAAGCCGCCCTGAGTCTCCAGAAAAGGGCGGCATATAAATCAAACCAATAAATAAATAAATAAATAAATAAATAAATAAATAAATAAATAAATCAAACCAATAAATAAATAAATAAATAAATAAATCAATCAATCAATCAATCAATCAATCAATCAATCAATCAATCAATCTGCCTGAACCTCCCGATTTCCCCGGGGCTTGACGTGGGCTGCTCTTACCAAGAGAAGAGGAGAATTGACATCAATGTGGCTGATCACTTGGAACTCCCTCGACACCGTCTGATGGGGGCCGCTGGCGCTTTCCAGGGTTACGTTCACGAAGTACTGAATGCTGCCGTATTTCCCTGCGAAAGAGGTCGCCAAGGGGCTGAACACGAGACAAAGAAATGGCAAGTTTAGCACATTTTTCTTGGCGGAGCCCGACTTGTCCTAGGCAACTGTTTACGACTTTTTCCTGCTCAGATGCCAACACCACAAGGGAGCTTGTGAGATCCCTTGTGGTTGTTGGCAGGCATGTTTACGAGATGCTCAGGGGTCATGAGAGATTGCCGTGGTGCATTCCACATGACGATGCGTGAACAAATTATGCTGAACAGAATTCAAGATGCTGGCACGTTATGATGGCTCGGGAGGCTGTTTAATTTGACCCCTTACTTGTGGTCAGATAAAGTGTGAAGCCCCAAAAGGCGGCTGCTCTGTGTAGTTGCTCCAGGAAGGCTTAACAAAGTTATTTTGAACTCTTAATGCATATCGAACATCAAGTAAAATGCATGTTACTGCGACACTATCATAGTTTATTTTTTTTTTTTATAACTGGCAACAAATACTAAAACATCTGATACACAGAAAACTTTCTGGTGTATCTGTCTATGGAGATTCTCGGTCATCCAGGTCATGGTTGTCCCAAAGGTGCTTTTTCAAGAGGCAACTGGACTTTGTTGTTTTTTCTTTGAAAATATTTCGTTTCTTATCCAAGAAACTTCTTCAGCTCTGACTTGATGGTGAGGAAATATAGACTTTCTGGTGTGTATTTCCACCTATTTAAATCTCTATTTGATTCATCAAACAATCAACCTTAGCGAAGAGCAGAAGTAAAAAAAATAAACGCTACTGCTAGCAGCAAATTTGGTCTGCTTGAGTTGTTCTCCTAATAACATTTTCCTTCTTTTTCCAGCAAGGTTTCTCAATCAGCCTAGTCCATGCAAATGGTATTCAAGTTTATTTAAAGCTACAGCTATTCATAGAATTGGGACTTAAGGATTTTGTCTTTATTCAAACTGCCGAATGTACCTTTGCTAAATCCGCATTTGTGCTGCAACACAGTTTAATTGTATTCTATAATGCCTCTTCCACATGAAGAGTGGATTAGATTAAATTAAATTAAATTGTGCACTCCTCGCTTCTTGCTGTCATTATCAAGGATAAAGTTACTACAGTCGTAAAGTCCAACTTTTTGCATTTAAGGATTTACCAGGTACTCACCGTTAGCTTTTTTTTAAAAAAGCCTTTTTAATACAAGGCAAATCAAAATTAAAAATCAGGATCATGCCAACAGAGAGTACTGTCTAATCCACTTTGTATACTGTTGGTACAATGTTTACAGAGATTCTGTGAGAACATTTACAGTGAAAACCAACATTTCAGTTTAAGTGGCGTCACTTACTGGAGAGGGAGTTGAAAACTGAAAGGGAATTCGTATTTCCCAGCTTCTAAAAGGATGAAGCCTTCATCACCTATAGACGAAAAAAAAAAAAAATTTAAAATCATGCTTATTAATCATAGTCATGATTAAAAGCCCTCAAAGAGTGAAATCAGTAATAAATCTATGGGGTTATTAAATAAAATTTTATTTGCTTCTGCTGATAGGCAACAATTATGACAGAACTAAAATTAACTTTGGACAACTTTTTAATGAAAAGGAGGACTAGAAGTGACATGATAGCAGTGTTCCAATATCTAAGGGGCTGCCCCAAAGAAGAGGGGGTCAAGCTGTTCTCCAAAGCACCAGAAGGCAGGACAAGAAGCCACGGATGGAAACTAATCAAAGAGAGAAGTAACCTAGAACTAAGGAGAAACTTCCTAACAGTGAGAACAATTAACAAGTGGAACAGCTTGCTTCCAGAAATTGTGGGTACATTTATTATTATTATTATTTATTGAATTTATTGAATTTGCTTAACGTCCACCACAAAGAATGGTTGCAAAAGTGGATCGGTCATGTGAGTGATCTGTTTTCTGACTGTCACAATCTATGACCGTAATGGGCAGGATCCATTATGATTTGTAAGTCAAGGACTACCTGTACTTTCCTATTCAGCGATTCTATTTTAGTTGCGTTAAACCTTGGTTTCTTACTGTTATTTGAACAAACTGAGGTGACATTTCTGACATCCAGCTGAACCATGCTGTGGGCAGAGGCAGGCTGGGTTGTAAGGTCTCTTACTTTTCTTTATACTTTATTTGGTCAAGTGTGATTAGACACATTTGTTTTTGGCAGTTGTTTGCTCTCCAAGCTTGTTTCAATTTAATTTCTGAATGTTTTGTTACCAGACTAGGTAACATCATCAATCTTGTCCTATTCTCTTATAAATGTCTTATAAATGTCTTATAAATGTCTTATAAATGTCTTGTGTGCCAGTGTGGTCGTGCAATTGTTTGTTCGTTTGGAGCTTTCTTTAAATTCTGAGCAGCTGATTGTTTCTCTGGTTGATTGACACATTTGTCTCTGGTGCAGAAGCTCTCTGTGTACATCAAAGCAACAGAATAATGATACTTAGTAACTGCAGTACTTTGCTTAACAACTGTGGCAAGCAAGGTCATAAAATGGGGCAAAACTCATTTAACAACTGTCTTGCATTGCAATGGGAATTTTGGGCTCCGTTGTGGTCGTAAGCTGAGGACTACCTATACTGCTTTTATTCCTTGCAAGATCCTCAAAAGACACGGCCACTGGAGCGAGAGAAAGCAGAGTGAAAAGGGACTGCGGGAAATTGTGCACAGTCAGTGAGAAGGGCTAAACCATTTTATAGACCTTTTCCTATCTGGCGAAGGCAGGAAACCCTTCAGAGATCCTTCAGAAACTGCTGAGCCCCACAAATTGGGACAGGTTGTGCTGAGGAACACAACGTTCTGCTGTAGTTCTGCAACATCTGGAAGAGCACAGCTTCTTCAAGCCAGACAATGTAAGCAAACATTTCAGAACTCAATTAACATTACAGAAAGTTCTCCCATGCTTAGCATGGGAGGTTTGCATTTTCTATTCTCGACACCAAATTGCGCAGGTGAAGAGATGAGCTACTGAATCTTGTATGGAAGAGAGACAGGCAGAAGCAGAGCTATGCGTGTTTGCCTTTGTGTTTTGTCTTTTCAAAAGGGAAAAACATTTGTGATGTCACTTTATGCAGAGAGAGTTTTAAACAAAGCAATGAACTTGACTGAAGTTAAACTGGATAACATGAATGACAGGGAACTAATTAGATTTTAAAGTTGTAAGCTACCCCAAGGGCAGCTCATGCCTTACAAGGGTATCTATGAATGGAAGCACTCCAGTGACTTGCACAACTGCAATGACTTCCTGCCAATGTAAAGTAGCCCAATAGTTGAAAATCTTTGCCTAAAAAAAGTCAAGTACAAGCCAGGAATCCTGGCTTGTCTGAGAAATTTTCTTCTTTTGAAGGTTTGTTTTCCAACCCGTTCAAAGGGAAGGTCAAGGCAAGCCAAAGGGGTCTTCACTCACATTACAGGTAGTCCTTGACTTACAACAGTTCATTTAATGACTGCATAAAGGTACAATGGTACCAAAAAAAGTGACTTATGACCATTTTTCACACTTACAGCTGTTGCAGATCCCCATGGTCACGTGATCAAGATTCAGCCGCTTGGCAAATTGATTCATATTTATGACGGTTGTAGTCATCCCAGGGTCATGTGATCACCTTTTCTGACCCCCTGACAAGCAAAGTCAGTGAGAAGGCTAGATTCACTTCACAACCATGTCACTGACAACTGCACTGATTCACTTAACAGGTGTGGCAAGAAAGGTTGTACAATGAGGCAAAATTTACTTAAATGTCTCACTTAGCAACATAAATTTTGGGTTCCATTGTGGTCGTAAGTCAAGGACTACCTGTATTGCGCATTAATCAACCTTTATTCATGCATTAAAGTGCAAATAAGGGGGCTCCATCTGATGAAGGCAATATTAAAAGAATTTCATTCCTCCTGTGTAGAGAAAAGTCTACAGAAGGGAGGGAGCAAGGGAGCAAGGAGGGAAATGGGCACCATGTGCCAAATCTTGTGCTTTGCTTGAAGTACATTGCCATCGATTTGCTTGAAGGCACATTGCCATCGATTTGCTATGCTGTTTTAAAAAAACGGGCTGAAACTGGTTTTTGGATAGCTACCTGGCATGGAATGAAAAGCCAACTTCATGCAATATAATACCTTCTTTTTAAATGGATAACTTGTACTATTTTTAATTCCATTTTCTTCAGAGAGAAAAAAAAAACGCTTCTATTTTCTTCTATTTTCTAGGCCTAGGCAGGGAGATTCCAAATCTCTTGCAGTCACTTGACAGCAACTTCTAATGAAGGCAAGGATACGTTAAATATGCTACAACTGCTGGGGATGCAGATGGGCCCAGTTTCACCCGATTATAGCTGCCAGTGAGAACACAACCTTAAAATAGAAGCTGCTCAGAATCAAAGCCTCTGGAGAACTCTGCTTGCTCTCTTCCCAGATAGATGCCAGGAAATCCTGGAAAATTCTATTAGGGAGTCATATTAAAATGTGAAATAAAAGTCAGCAAAACTCCATAGGACCCTAAAAGACCAATGAAGTTATTTTGGCAAAGAAAACCCAAGATGCTAAAGCTTCTAGTGCTTGTAACAGTTGTGTAGGAGACTTAACCTCTACAGGCCCTTCTTTGGCACCCACTGGAATGACTTATGGATGGGAGGTAACTTCATTCGTTATAGCAATAAAATAAGAAGGAATAAGATAAAATAAGACTTGTAGCTACATACACACCTCTGCCTAGTTTACCAAGAAAATTAGGTAGAGATGTGTATGTAGTTACCAGGGATCAGACTCAACTCATGAGAATCATTGCGGATAGTCCTCGACTTACAACAGTTCATTTAGTGACCAAAGTTACAACAGCATTGAAAAAAGTGATTTATGACCATTTTTTTACACTTTTACACTTACAGCCATTGCAGCATTCCCATAATCCCATTGCAGCATTCCCATGATCAAAATTCAGATGCTTGGCAACTGACCCGCATTTATGACCATTGCAGTGTCTCCAGAATGATATGAGAATCTTTTGTGACCTTCTGACAAGCAAAGCCAATGGGGAAGCCAGATTCACTTAGTAACCATGATACTAACTTATCAACTGCAGCGATTCATTTAACAAATCTGGCAAGAAAGGTTGTAAAATGGGGCAAAACTCACTTAACAAATAAACGTTGGGCTCAATTGTGGTCGTAAGTCGAGGACTACCTTTTTTTTTTCCCCTAATTCCAACAACTATTCCTCCAATTCAGTTGGCATCAACGTTTTCAATTCCTTGGCACATGCCTTTCTCCCTTGTACCAGGGATCCTCTCATCAATCTCAAGCATTTTCTACTACAATCTGGAATTACAGAGGATCTATCAACGATAACAGCAAACAACCACGGGGATACATTCCTTCCTTTCAAATCTTCCTAGTAAGTAATTTTTATTACAGTCCCAGACCAGCATTACAAATAAAAAGCATTAGAACATAGATTAACAAATTGGAAGGAACTTTGGAGGTCCTCTAGTCCAACTCCTGCTGAAGCAGGAGACCCTACACCATTTCAGACAAATGTGCAGTTTCTTCTTAAAAGCCTCCAGTGATGGAGCACTCACAACTTTTGAAAGCAAGCCATTTCACTGGTTGATTGTTCTCAATGTTAGGACATTTCCCCTTAGTTTAAGTTGCTTCTCTCTCTGATTGTTTCTTGTCTTTCCTTCTTGGGCTTTAGAAAATAGGTTGACCCCCTCTTCTTTGTGGCAGCCCCTCAAATATCGGAACGCTGCTATCGTGTCACCCTAGTCCTTCTTTTCACTAGACTAGACATACCCAATTCCTGCAACTGTTCTTTGAATCTTTTAGCCTCCAATCATCTTTGTTGCTCTTTTCTGCACTCTTTCCAAAGTCTCAACATCTTTTTTGTAATGTGGATGCAGTGTTCCAAGTGCGGTTTTACTAAGACTTTATAAGTACTAATACTTCATGTGATAATAATCATAAAAAAGACAAGATAATGTATTGCAATTAGTGATGGATTTTCCTTGTCAAAATCTGCCTAATTTTGCAGACAGTACAACGAAATTGGGTACATTCAAAGAGATCTCTCCAATCTTCCTAGCGTGTCTCTGAGTATTGTCCTCTGAAAGGACCCCATTGACTTGGCATAATTCAGAAGGAAATGACAGACTCATGCTCTTCAATTAAATCTTGGCTTCAGCCAGTTTCCCATGGAACTAAATGAGCTGCTCTTCCCCATTTTAAGAACTACAGATTCCACTTCTTGAATAACAGCAGCATGTATGCATATGTGAATGACTCTTCATTTCCTTCCTGGCTCAGCTGCCAGCACCTTTATTTTGGAGAGCCGCTGAGAATTAAAAAAGGCAGTGGATGATAGTTTCTCTGATGCTACATAAGATGGTGCTTTAGAATGCTGCGATTATTGTTATTTTGGAAGCTTTTTGACAGAAAGACAGCCACCATTTCTGCTTGTTTCTCTCCCACCCCGGCTCCACCCAAGCTATTCCTCTACCCCAGCGGGACCCTATCCTTTCTCTTATCCTCCTCCACTTCACGTCTGATTAACTGAGTCTGCACGTCATGAACCCATTCCCATTTTATTTATTCATCCCATACCCATTCTATTCTATTACCAACTGGCTTTATCTTAGCTGGCTGATCTTTAAATGGCTTTTGCATTATTTAACCAGAGGAGGTATGATTCAGCGTGCGCACTACGAAAGCAGGATCCCAATTGTTCCAGAGAGCCAACAACTTGTTTACAGAGTGGCAGGGCAGTTAAAATAAATTTTTAAAAAATGAAAACGCTATAAACAGTCGTTCTGGGGCTTTTCCCCAGCCTCGATTAGACAGGCTCCAGCCTCATCAACCTGAGTTTTCCCCTCTAGATTATCAATCCTCGCAGGGAGATTTATTGCTTTCTTCTGTTCCTATAAATAAGCCTGGCGAGCTGGAAGAACGGAATGTTTTCCGTTTTGATCTTCTTTTTGGGACACGGCTGCGCTCAGAAATGGCCTATGTATTTCCACGTATAAATACAAAAAAAATTACATAAATGTAAAATGCAACAGGCCGTAAATGGAAAATACATAATCAGAATCGATACCGATAACTGAACGCTATAAAAGTGGAAATGTGATTTTAAAACTAAAAAAAGTTGAAGATTATTAAAAAAAAAGAAGAAAAAAGAAGAAGAAAAATGGCCTTCGAGAGCCTCTCTAATGGCCATCCATGGCCCTTCCTCCTGGTAGTACATGCATGCGCACTTAGAAACAGCTTTCCTTCTCCCCCCCACTGAATTCACCCTCCATCATCCACAGCCCAGAGGACCATGGGAACTGTAGTCAGGCGCAGCCCCCTGAGACTGCTGGAAAAAAAGATGGGAGGCGAGTAGAAACGAGTAACCCCTTATGCCAAACCCTCCATACCAGCCCAATACTAGGAGAGATCAGCTTGTCATCCTGCAGTCTCCTGGGGACTGCAAGGCCCATCATCCCCCGAACAAGGGCAGAGAGTCAGCAGGGGGGTAGGCAGATGCAGGCGAAATCAACGAAGGAATAATGACTGCGGGACCCAGCCAAACCCTTTCCCCTCCCCTCCCCGCTCCACCCCAGCTCCATCGTAGTACGGCCGGCTGGGGATGATGGGATTTTTGGTCTCTGGGGCGAAAAAAAAAAAAAAGCCGCTTTCGGGTGAGGGGAAAAAAAGGAGCTGCGGGAGGAGAACTAAGGAGAGGAGTTCGACCCGCCCGCCCGACTCAGGAAGTGGGGCGGCCGCGGACGATGGGGCGTGTAGTCCTGCGCCGGCGGGGCGGCCGCGGACGATGGGGAGTGGAGTCCCGCCTCTCCGACTTGGGGAGGACGGGGCAGACGGGACTTTTGCCGAGAGGCTCCTTGATGAAGCGCCAGTGCCACACGCCGCGGCCGGGGATGATGGGGGCGGTAGTCCTCACCCGCCGCGCCTCCCTCCCTCGGCTCACCTGCCAGCAGCAGCTCCCGCCGGGCTTCCAGGTAAGGCACCTCCGCTTCCAGACGGGTCCCGGTCGCCTGAGGAGGAGGAGGAGGAGGCGGCGGCTGCATCGGCGGCGCTTCGGTCCAAGCCGCCCGGGCTCCCCCGCAGGCCTCGAGGCGGAGAGCGCGGAGCCTCAACGGCGCCGCCACCTCCAGCGACACCTGCCCGGAGACTTCCTGCCCGCCTCGGTAGCCCTGAGCGCCGCCGGATGCCTCGCTCAGCGCCACCGACAGCGCCTTCACCGGCGGCAGCGGCAGCAGCGGCCACCCGCGGCCCGCCATGGCCGCCGCCTCAGACGGACTCGCCGCCTCAGCCGCCACCGCCGCCGCCGATGCGCAGGCGCCCCGCCTCTGCCCCCCACCCCGCCCACCCCCGCGAAAGAGCGGCCGGCCCAGCCAACCCCCGGACGGGGCCGTGGCGCGTGAGCCGCGCCGCCATTGGCCGCCCGCGCGACAGGTCGGGCCGCCGGAGCCAATGGGAGGCGGGCGCGAGCCATGTGCACGGGCTGGTAAACAGGGTGGGATGGAGGGGGCGGGGCCTAAGGACTGAGTGGGTGGGTGGGTAGGTGGGGGTAAAAGAGAGTCTAGCGGCCGCTTGGGAGGAGCTTCCCCAACCGGGCGCCCTCCGGGAGTTCAGTGCTGGGCCACAGAGCGAGCTACGGAATGGAATGGAATGGAATGGAATAGAATAGAATAGAATAGAATAGAATAGAATAGAATAGAATAGAATAGAATAGAATGGAATGGAAGGGAAGGGAAGGGAAGGGAAGGGAAGGGAAGGGAATAATGGAATGAAGAAGAGAATAGAGAATAGAGAAATGAGTAAACTATGGAATGGAATGGAATGGAATAATGGAATGAAGAATAGAATAGATTAGAAGAGAAGAGAAGAGAAGAGAAGAGAAGAGAAGAGAAGAAGAGAATAATGGAATGAAGAAGAGAATAGAGAATAGAGAAATGAGTAAACTATGGAATGGAATGGAATGGAATAATGGAATGAAAAATAGAATAGATTAGAAGAGAAGAGAAGAGAAGAGAAGAGAAGAGAAGAAGAGAATAATGGAATGAAGAAGAGAATAGAGTAAAATATGGAATGGAATGGAATAGAATAGAATAGAATAGAATAGAATAGAATAGAATAGAATAGAATGAGGGAATGAAGAAGAGAAGAGAAGAAAGAATAGAGTAAAATAGAATAGAGAGAATAGAGTAAAATAGAATAGAATTGCCCCCAGTTGTGGGGGCAATAGGCTGACTTTGTATAAATATACAAAATTATGAAGGTATTGCTTAGCGCATTGTAAGCAGCCCTGAGTCTCCGGAGAAGGGCGGCATATAAATCAATTTTTTTTAAAAAATGGAATGGAACGGAACAGAACAGAACAGAATTCTTTATTGGCCAAGTGTGATTGGACACACAAGGAATTTGTCTTTGGCGTATATGCTCTCAGTGTATATAAGGAGAATTCTTCAAGAATAAAAAGATACAACACTTAAGTGGTCAAGGTTACCAATAAACTAATAAGCTACATTCCCCTCTTCTAGCACTCGTTTGGGTATACAGTTTAACAGAGTTGGAGAGGACCTTTTAGGTCATCTAGTCTAACCCATCCCCCCCCCAAGCAGGAGACCCTGATGAAACGTCTGCAAGAAAAGAATCAAGGTCAGGGAGCACTAAGGACTGCACACCAAAAGTTCCCTTATTTGATAGCGTGGGAAGAAATATCCATCTGGTTCAGTCAGTTCCAAGCCGGGAGAAAGGCACCGGAGACAAAATGAAGGCTGATTGGAAAGAGAGTCCATTTATTGATGAATAGGACCACATGGGTTTATTTATTTATTAGTTTGTCAAACATGTATAAGGTAAAGATATAAATATAAACATGATTATGAATACAGGAAATGGATACGAATAAAAGGGAACATTAGGACAGGGATGGTAGAAACGTTGGTGCTCTTATGCAAGCCCCTTACAGACCTCTTAGGAATGGGGTGAGGTAGACAGTCTAAGGTTAAAGTTTTGGGGGTTTGGGGAAGAAACTACAGAGTCAGGTAGTGCATTCCAGGCATCGACCACTCTGTTACTGAAGTCGTATTTTCTGCAATCGAGTTTGGATCAGTTTACCATGAGTTTGTATCTATTGTGTGCTCTTGTATTGTTGTGGTTGAAGTTGAAGTAGTCATTGACAGGTAGGACATTGTAGCAGATAATTTTATTTATTTATTTATTTATTGGTTCGATTTATATGCCGCCCTTCTCTGGAGACTTCAGGGCGGCTTACAATGCGTTAAGCCTTCATACTTTTGTATATACCTGCTTAGTAGGGCTTTCGCCCCCCCCAGCGGTGTTCTTTTTTTTTAATACAAAATCAGCTTATTGCCCCCACAATTCGGGTCCTCATTTTATCTACCTCGAAAGGATGGAAGGCTGAGTCAACCTTGAGCCTGGTGAGATTTGAACTTGCAGTAATTGCAGGCAACCAGTGCTATTTAACAGCACTTTAGTCTGCTGCGCCACCAAGGCTCTTTTGTGTACTATGCTTAGGTCTGACCGAAGGCAGCGTAGTTCTAAGTTGTCTAAGCCCAAAATTTCAAGCCTGGTGACATAAGGGATTCTGTTGTGAGCAGAGGAGTGGAGGACTCTTCTCGTGAAATACCTCTGGACTCGCTCAATTTTATTAATGTCCGATATGCAATGCGGGCTCCAGACAAATGAGCTGTATTCGAGAATTGGTCTAGCAAAGATTTTGTATGCCCTAGTTTGCTGTACAACATTACCAGAGAAGAAGCTTCGCAAGATTAGGTTAACAACTCTTAATGCCTTTTTGGCAATGGTTACAGTGAACTCTGGCGCTTAAATCGTTTGAGATGAGTACTCCAAGGTCCTTAACAGAATGAGGGTTGTCTATGAGGTCGTACCTGCCCCGTTTGTATTTGGTGTTCTGATTTTTTTTGCCAATGTGTAAGACAGAGCATTTGTTGGTTGAGATTTGGAGTTGCCAATTGTTTGACCATTCTGACACATAGTCAAGGTCTCTTTGTAGGGCAAGCAGCATTATCGGTGGTGCAGCTGACCACATGGAGTTGAGAGTGGGGTTTTTTTAATACCTTCTCGTTGGCTTTTCACTTGAGCTTCCTGTTCCTGTGCAAGAACATGTATTCCATTGGCTGTTGTCAGACTCCCTTGCCGCCATGTAGGGGTTATGCAGGGGTCATAGCTGGCTCTACCGGCAAAGTACAAATCCTAGGCGTTTGTCTGAGCTAAGCGTGGTTGAAGTTTGGACTGCTGATGCAATGAAGGGGCTTGTTGGGCAATTCCTGTTGTATGGCTGAGGGCTAATCCTACCTTCGTTCAGACCTTGCTGCAGGGAATTTTAAAACATCCTGTCTTGAATGGATTTCTGTCTGCAGTATTTGCTTTCTGAATAGAGCTATCTATCTCTGTATCTCTTAAGTGCTGACATCTGCTGTGGGCTATTAAGGAAGGTGGGGGCTGCTTTCTGTCTCCAAGAGCACATTTTTTCCCTTTAGGGAAATATAATATTCTGCCTTTTTAATATTTACTAAAACATTTCATTCTTCTAGGAGAGGGGTGGGTGCTAACTTTCGACAATAGTTCCCTAATTAACCCTAACTCTAATCAAGGAACTATCAAAGAGAACCCCCCTCCCCAAACACTGGCAAGGCAAACCACTTGTACATAAAGAGAGAGCAAAACCCACTCTCTCCTAACACTGATGGCATTACCTAATTGGGTAATGAAACGTCTGCAAGAAACCAATCAAACTCAGAGAGCACCGAGGACTTCCCTAATTTGATAATTAGAGTTAGCACTGTAGAATAACTTTATTGTCACTTTAAATGTACACTAATCGGCATACATTAAAATGAAATTTCGTTGTGTACAGCCCTCAAAGGGTCACCACCTCCAGTATACACTACATAAACACGACAAAATAATAAATAAAAATTATGCATATACCCACATATATTATGTGACACAGAGAAACAACACAGTCTAGTCCAGATGTATACATGTACATGGCGAGGAAAACGAAATCTTGTGAGCTTGCCAGACGGATGGTATAGGGAACAAAACTGTTATAGAATCTGGCAGTTCTCTAATTAAGTAATCTCCTAATCAAGGAACTACCACAGAGAAAACCATACATCCACCAACATTGGCAAGGCAAACCACTTTGTATATAAAGAGAGAGCAAAAACCCACACCCTTCTAGCACTGATGATATTACTAGCTGGGTACTGAAATGTCTGCAAGAAAATAATCAAGCTCAGAAAGCACCAAAGACTCCTCAGATAAAGTTCTACAATGAGTTAGCTCCCTAATCAAGGAACTACCAAAGAGAAACCCTCTCCCCCCAGAAAACTGGCAAGGCAAATCATTTGTACATAAAGAGAGAGCAAAACCCCACATTCTACTCGCACTGATGAAGTTACCTAGTTGGGTAATGAAAATTCGGTGAGAAAACAACCATGCTAAGAGAGCAACAAGGACTATCTCCTCCTCCTCCTCCTCCTCCTCCTCCTCCTCCTCCTCCTCCTCCTCCTCCTTTTTCTCTCCTCACTCACAAACCCAACTCCCTTCTAGCACTGATGAAGTTACCTAGTTGGGTAATGAAACGTCGGTGAGAAAACAAACGAGCTCAGAGAGCATCAAGGACCCAGAAGATAATCCTGGAGAGCTTGGTGCTCTGAGCAAATCCACACAACCAAAGTGATATTACGAAAACACAGCCTAAAAGCAACACCCATGTTCTGCTTTTACTGGTACTGCCATTGAAAGGGGGCGGGGGGGGCACCTCATCTTGCTTATTGGCTACACTTAGTGTTTGAAGGACCATTTTGCACTGGGTGACAAGTTATTTTGAAAGATAACATGCCCCCCCCCCGCCTTCCTCAAGATCGAAACAGCAGTGGCGATATCGTTTATTGGACCAATAAAACTAGATAATTGGAGAGAATTAGAGAGAGCAGATTTTGTTTTTGTTTTTATTGAGCTAGTAAAATACATTACTGCCCGCTTTCATCAACTTAGCCTTATCTTTACTACACAGTAATCAGCATGTAGAGTTACAAAAGCTCTCAGCACTTTTTTTTTCCCTTTAAAGAAAGCAATTTAACACCCTTTTTGTAACCTTCCACAGCCTAGCATCTCCTGAAGAAGTGGACCAAAAATAATTCCTAGGCTGAATGATTAAATATTGTAATTTTGGAAAAGTTAGTCCATGTTAGACCATTTGTCTGAAGTGGTGTACGGTTTCTTGCCTAGGCAGGTGGTTGGACTAGAAGACCTCCAAGGTCCCTTCCAACTCTGTTTTCTATTCTATTCTATTCTATTCTATTCTATTCTATTCTATTCTATTCTATTCTATTCTATTCTATTCTATTCTATTCTATTCTTCTCTACTCTACTCTACTCTATTCTATCCAATATTCTATTCTATTCTATTCTATTCTATTCTATTCTATTCTATTCTATTCTATTCTTCTCTACTCTACTCTACTCTACTCTACTCTACTCTACTCTACTCTATTCTATTCTATTCTACTCTATTCTATTCTTCTCTACTCTACTCTACTCTACTCTACTCTACTCTACTCTATTCTATTCTATTCTTCTCTATTCTTCTCTACTCTACTCTATTCTATTCTATTCTATTCTATTCTATTCTATTCTATTCTACTCTACTCTACTCTACTCTACTCTACTCTACTCTATTCTATCCAATATTCTATTCTATTCTATTCTACTCTACTCTACTCTACTCTACTCTACTCTACTCTACTCTACTCTACTCTACTCTACTCTACTCTACTCTATTCTATCCAATACTCTATTCTATTCTATTCTATTCTATTCTATTCTATTCTATTCTATTCTATTCTATTCTATTCTATTCTACTCTACTCTACTCTACTCTACTCTACTCTACTCTACTCTACTCTACTCTACTCTACTCTATTCATGAGTGTTTCAAACTTCCAGCTCTTTTATTTTGGAGAATTGAAACTAACAAGTTTCAATATTTGAGGGGCTGCCACAGAGAGGAGGGGGTCAAGCTGTTTTCCAAAGCACCCAAAGGCCAGACAAGGAATAATGGATTGAAAGTGATCAAGGAGAGATTCAACCTAGAAATGAGGAGGAAACTTTCTGACAGTGAGAACAATCAACCCGTGGAACAGAAGTTGCCTTCGGAAGTTGTGGGAGTTCATCACTTGAGACTTTCAAGAAAAGATTGGACTGCCATTTGTCAGAAATGGTATAGAGTCTCTAGCTTGGGCAGAGGGTTGGACTAGATAACTTACAAGGTCCCTTCCAACTCTGTTAATCTGTTAATGTGTTATAAAAAGGGATAAAAGGGGCACGACTCACTTCTATTTAGTTGCAATATTTGTATTCCTCCTTTCCCGGTGAACAATTCTGAAAAAAAGTTTCCAACCAAAAACATAAAGAATCTATGCTATATGTTGAATAGCGTTATTAATGATTTATTGCTTGTTTGTTTGCTTTTCCTAGAAGCAACAATCAGGCATGAGATCAGAACCAAAATGGCCACAAAACAAAACAAAAAGCAAGACAGAGATGAAAAACTCCAGAGGGCTAAGAAAACAAATACCAGAGGAACATAACAAAGCATTTTTGACGAACGTGCTGCAACACCAACCAGAACATTCTACACCTTTGATAGAATCTCCCCCCCTCCTCTCCCCCCCTCCCGCATTGTTCCCATTTGGGCTGTCAATGAGAAAAGAATAGAGGGCAAAACCTCAGTAATGAATGGATTGACCTGAACTGTTTCCACCCCCCCCCACTCCTTTCCTCAAACCTTGTGAATTTTAGTTGTGTCCTTAAAAAGAATTGGAGTCTGACTGATTCTTATCTCGGGCTGGAGACAGAAGATTGTATTTAAGAGAGATGTATGGGAAGAAAGACAGTGTGGAGTTTCCTATGTACCCTCTCATCTTCTGCTCGAGTTGTTTCTGCAATCAAGATTTTTTTCGGGGAGGGGCAGTTGTAATTAGCTCTTCCAGCTATAAAATTAGGAGAAGTCTTTCCGCCTGGACTACTGCAACGCTCTCTACATGGGGCTCCCCTTGAGGAGCACCCGGAGGCTCCAACTGGCGCAGAGTGCGGCCGCGCGGGTGGTTATGGGAGCAACATGGCGTTCCCATGTAACACCTCTCCTGCGCGAGCTGCACTGGCTCCCGGTGGTCTTCTGGGTGCGCTTCAAGGTTTTGGTCACCACCTTTAGAGCGCTCCATGGCTTAGGACCTGGTTATTTACGGGACCGCCTACTACCATAAGCAACCTCCCACCAGCCGGTACGCTCTCATAGAGAACTAAACAGTGTTGACTGGGGGCCCCCAGGGGGAGGGCCTTCTCTGTGGGGGCACCCTCTATCTGGAACGAGCTCCCCCCAGAGATACGGAGGATCCCGGATCTACGCACTTTCCGCCATGCTCTTAAGACTCTCCTATTCCAGCAAGCCGGCCTGGCCTAATTTTCTCCCCTGTTTTAAAATTTTTTAAAATCGAAATTTTAATCTGTTTTAAATTATTGGGATTTTTAATTGTCTCGGGCTAAATTATTTAATCTGGTTTTAATTATGTTTTTTAACTTTTGTATCTATGTATTTTATTTTGTGCCTGTTCACCGCCCTGAGTCCTTCGGGAGTAGGGCGGTATATAAATCTAATAAAACAAACAAACAAACAAACAAACAAACAAGTCAGATGGCAACCTGGATGCTAATACCACTCTATAATACCACTGTATAAAGCTTTAGTAAGGCCACACCTAGAGTACTGCATTCAGTTTTGGTCACGAAGAGCAACCACAATGATTAGGAGACTGGAGGCTAAAACCAGGGGTGAAATCCAGCAAGTTCTGACAGGTTCTGGAGAACCAGTAGCGGAAATTTTGAGTAGTTCGGAGAACTGGCAAATGGCACCTCTGGCTGGCCCCAGAGTGGGGTGGGAATGGAGATTTTGCAATATCCTTCCCCCAGGGGTGGGGAGGGAATGGAGATTTTGCAGTATCCTTCCCCTGGAGTGGGGTGGGAATGGAGATTTTGCAGTATCCTTCCCCTGGAGTGGGGTGGGAATGGAGATTTTGCAATATCCTTCTCCTGAAGTGGGGTGGGAATGGAGATTTTGCAATATCCTTCTCCTGAAGTGGGGAGGGAATGGAGATTTTGCAGTATCCTTCCCCTGGAGTGGGGTGGGAATGGAGATTTTGCAATATCCTTCTCCTGAAGTGGGGAGGGAATGGGGATTTTGCAGTATCCTTCCCCTGGAATGGGGAGGGAATGGAGATTTTGCAGTATCCTTCCCCTGGAGTGGGATGGGAATGGAGATTTTGCAGTATTCTTCCCCTGGAGTGGGGTGAGAATGGAGATTTTGCAATATCCTTCCCCCAGGGGTGGGGAGGGAATGGAGATTTTGCAGTATCCTTCCCCTGCCATGCACACCAAACCACGCCCACCAAACCACCCTCACCGAACTGGTAGTAAAAAAAATTCAATTTCACCACTGGCTAAAACATACGATGAACGGTTGCAGGAACTGGGCATGGCTAGTCTAGTGAAGAGAAGGACCAGGGGAGACACGATAGCATCTTCCAATATTTGAGGGGCTGCCCCAGAGAGGAGGCGGTCAAGCTATTTTCCAAAACACCTGAAGGCCAGACAAGGAAGAATGGATGGAAACTAAAATAGGAGAGATTCAACCTGGAAATAAGGAGGAATTTTCTGACAGTGAGAACAACCAACCAATGGAACAGAAGTTGCCTTCGGAAGTTGTGGGAGCTTCATCACTGGAGGCTTTCAAGAAGAGACTGGACTGCCATCTGTCAGAAATGGTGTAGGGTCTCCTGCTTGGGCAGGGGGTTGGACTAGATGACCTACAAGGTCCCTTCCAACTCTATTAATCTGTATCTGCTCTTTGTTAGACTAGACATACCCAGTTCCTGCAATTGTTCATCCCATAATTTAACCTCTATCATCTTTGTTGCTCTTCTCTGCACTCTTTCTAGGGTCTCAACATCTTTTTTGTATCCCGGTTGTGCATATTTTTTCTTATCTTTGATTTATTTAGTGAGACTGAGAAGACCAGCAAGCTGTTACTCAGAAAAGCAAGGTGATATTTGAACACCGGAGCCAAGAAAGGCTGTTTTTCAAAACTGGAGCAAACACATCATGCCCTCCGATTCTGTTCCCTAACCCATCAACAGCATGCTAAATGCAGGAGATAATGCTGGCGAGTGCTACGCACCCACTTTTGAAAGACAAATATTAGGTAACTGGCTGGAGAGTTGAATTGTGCGTATTTTAATCTTGGCCAGTATTTGTTCTTGCGGCAAAAGTAAAGCTGATTTTAGAATGCAAAAAAATCAAGAGCTTATCCACTAGCCTGCCCTCAATTTATCTCAAAGTTAATGAAAAGGTTATAAAATGGATTGAAAACATCCCCAATGCTCAAAGAGAAGAGACCTCTTTGGAAGGCATCTTTTCAAAAAAATTCTCTTTCTTTCTTTCTTTCTTTCTTTCTTTCTTTCTTTCTTTCTTTCTTTCTTTCTTTCTTTTTTCCTTCCTTCCTTCCTTCCTTCCTTCCTTCCTTCCTTCCTTCCTTCCTTCCTTCCCTCCCTTCCTCTTTCTTTCTTTCTTTCTTTCTTTCTTTCTTTCTTTCTTTCTTTCTTTCTTTCTTTCTTTCTTCCTTCCTTCCTTCCTTCCTTCCTTCCTTCCTTCCTTCCTTCCTTCCCTCCCTCCCTCCCTCCATCCATCCATCCATCTTTCCCTCTTTCTTTTTTTCTTTCTTTCTTTCCTCCCTCCCTCCTTCCCTCCTCTCTCTTTCTTTCTTTCTTTCTTTCTTTCTTTCTTTCTTTCTTTCTTTCTTTCTTTCTTCCTTCCTTCCTTCCTTCCTTCCTTCCTTCCTTCCTTCCTTCCTTCCCTCCCTCCCTCCATCCATCCATCCATCCATCTTTCCCTCTTTCTTTTTTTCTTTCTTTCTTTCCTCCCTCCCTCCTTCCCTCCTCTCTCTTTCTTTCTTTCTTTCTTTCTTTCTTTCTTTCTTTCTTTCTTTCTTTCTTTCTTTCTTTCTTTCTCCTTCCTTCCTCCCTCCCTTCCTCCTCCTCCTCTCTCTCTCCCTCCCTCCTTCCCTCTGCCCCTGCCTTTGCCTCTGCCTCTCTCTCTCCCCTCCTTCTCTCTCTCTCCCTCTCCCTCCCACCCTCTCTCCCTCTCCCTCTCCCTCTCCCTCTCTCTCTCCTCTCTCCCTCTCTCTCCATCGCTCCCTCGCTCTCTCTCCCTCCCTCCCCCCCTCTCTCTCAGGTATCTTTGATGAACTGCAACATTCAACTCTGCTATAAACCCCGTACGTTCCCTTACTGATGCCTGGCTGCTGAGCCAAGGCCGGTAAAGCCATTGCTGTGCAGATATTGTTGAGTTGTGACATGCAGTGCTTTGATCAGAATTCAGGAATGTTAGGAAGCAGAACCCATCAACATTTAAAGAGACAGAGTTTACCTACCCCTGTTGGACTTAAGCCATGGGCCTGCTTTTATTAGATCACGGAATATTATTTAATATTAATATTAAGGCATTTTAGTGTAGTGGTTAAGGTACCAGGCTAGAAAGGGGGAGACCATGAGTTCTACTCCTGCTTTAGAAACAAAGCCAACTAGGTGACTGAGTGAGCCTGGGCCAACCACTCTCTCTGAGCTCTGGGAAGGAGGCAATGGCAAACCACTTCTGAAAAACCTTGCTAAGAAACAACAGAGACTTCTCCAAGCAGTTTTCTTCTTCTTCTTCTTCTTCTTCTTCTTCTTCTTCTTCTTCTTCTTCTTCTTCTTCTTCTTCTTCTTCTTCTTCTTCTTCTTCTTCTTCTTCTTCTTCTTCTTCTTCTTCCTCTCCTCTCCTCCTCCTCCTCCTCCTCCTCCTCCTCCTCCTCCTCCTCCTCCTCCTCCTCCTCCTCCTCCTCCTCTTCCTCTTCCCCTTCCTCCTCCTCTCCCTTCCAGCACTGGCATTGTTCCCTAGTTGGGTCATGAAGCATCTGCAAGAAAACAACCAAGCTCAGAGAGCACCAAGGATTCCACAGCCTCCTCCTCCTCTTCCTCCCCCCCTCCCCTGTCCTCTTTCCCTGATCCCCTCTGAAATTGCTGGGTTCTGAATTCTGGTGAAAACAATCTAATTTCTCCACAGCTGGATCTTGAGAAAGAGGAAGAAGAAATGAAAAAAGAATGTTGGGTTGGGAAAATCCCTTCTGGATATTGGTGAGTCACCAATACTCACCAGGGAGGGAGATGATGGGGACCCTTCCCAGAAATCCTCTGATTCCTCACATTGCACAGATTATCCCCGAGTGAAAGCAGTGTCCGAAAGAAGAAAAATGACCTACGTCAACTCACTTTGCCTGTTTTTCCTTTTTTCCTTTTTTTTTTTTTAACAAAATCATTCCCTTGTCTATTTTCTTCTCTCCCTCTCTCTCTCACTCACCCAAACCCTCTTATATTGTTGCACCCCGTTTTTATAGTCAGTAGTTTGAGTTAAACTGCTATAGTTCTCACTTGGCAATCGACTCATTAAATCATCTTAAATACAATGTTTTAATGATAATTTCATGCTGCCAGCTGTGTTATGGTAGATTAAAAACAAAAATAAATGCTTCCCCCCCCCTTCCATCCTCGACGATATAACTATGTGATTTTAAACTGTACAAAGTTGCTTGCGCAGCTGTTAGCATCTGCAAGTGTTCTAATTTCTCAGCCTTAGATGTTAAGCTGTTGTTTACACAGCTCTCGGTAAAACAAAAGCGGAAGTGTGCCACATATGGCTGCCAGTTGTGTGGCGAGCCATTTCTGAAATGATTTTTAAGGGGCTTTGCACCACAATACCAATCACCACATTCTCCTCCGCTGCACAGCCCCAGGCTACAGGGCTTCTCAGCTCAAACCGATTTTTATGGCGGTCCTTAACCAGAGGTAAATGTTTCCCTGTTCATTTGTGTCGGACTGTAGGGCTCATCTCATCTCATCTGTAGGGAATAGAAGGGGAACTTACCAAATTTGCAGATGATACTAAGATGGCAGGAATAGCCAACACCCTAGATCAGTGATGACTAACCTTTTTGCCATCACTTGCCAAAAGCGGGGGGAGTGCAGGGGGGGGGTTGCATGTGCGTGTGCCCACACCCATAATTCTATGCACTCTACCCCCCTGCGCATGTACGTGTGATTCCCCTTGCGCTCTCCCCGCTTTTGGCATGCGATGGCATGGTGGGCCCAGTAAGCCTGTTTTTTGCTCTCCCCAGGCTCCAGAGCCTTTCTAGGAGTCTGGGGAGGGTGAAAACGGCCTTTCACACACACCCCGGAGGCCCTCTGGAGGCCAGAAACAGCCTGTTTCCTGACTTTCAGTGGGCCCAGAAAGCCCGAAAATCAGCTGGTTGGCACGCTGGAGCTGAGCTCGCGTGCCCACCAATATGGCTCCTTGTGCCACCTGTGGCACGCCTGCCATAGGTTCACCATAATGGCCCTAGATGATAGGCTCAAGATCCAGACTTGAACACTGGGCCCTATCTCACAAAATGAAATTCAACGTAGAGAAAAGTAAAGCCTTACACTAAGGCAAGAAAAACCAAAAGTACACATATAGAACAAAAGTGGGCTTTACATACTGTAGTTACTGGTTCACCCAGCACTGGAAATATGAGCGCACATCAATAACACAGCGATATAGGATGGGATTGCGCCCAGCAGGTCACCACTACCAGTTTGCCTGAACCGGTATGAACCGGCTGAATACCACCTCTGATATACACTGGGTGAAACCTGGGTGTAACTGGGAGAGGGATCTTGGAGTCTTAGTGGACAGCCAGTTAAATATGAGCCGGCAGTGTTTAGCGGCAGCCAAAAAAGCCAATGCAATCCTAAATTGCATTAACAGAGGGATACAATCAAGTTCAAGGGAGGTACTTATACCATTCTATAAAGCCTTAGTAAGGCCACACCTAGAATCCTGCATCCAGTTTTGGTCACCACACTATAAAAAAGATGTTGAGATTCTGGAAAGAGTGCTGAGAAGAGCAACCAGGATGATGAGGGGACTGGAGGCTAAAACATACGATGAACGGTTGCAGGAATTGAGCATGGCTAGTCTAGTGAAGAGAAGGACCAGGGGAGACATGAGAGCAGTCTTCCAATATTTGAGGGGCTGCCACAGAGAGGAGGGGGTCAACCTGTTTTCCAAGGCACCCGAAGGCCAGACAAGGAACAATGGATGGAAACTGATCAGGGAGAGATTCAGCTTAGAAATAAGGAGAAATTTTCTTGACAGTGAGAACAATCAACCAATGGAACAGCTTGTCTGTTATTCTATGTCAGGGGTCAGCAACCTGCGGCTCTGGAGCCGCAAGTGGCTCTTTCACCCTTCTGCTGCAGCTCCCTGTCACTCAAAATATGCGTCACAACCACCAATGTGTGACACCTGCCGGCATGTGATTTATTGAGCATTTCAACTCTCGGCAGGCCAACCATGGATAAATCCAAGAAAAGAAAAGTTTCAGAAGAGAACAGAACATTCAATTCAACTACATATGCTAGTTTTGTGGCCGCTCGAGAAATAGTCAGGCACGGGAAGGGTTTTGTGGCTTCCGGTGTTTTCTTTTCTGTGGGAAACGGGTCCAAATGGCTCTTTGAGTGTTTAAGGTTGCAGATCCCTGTTCTATGTTCTAAGGTGGAAACTTGAAATGTGGTACAAACCCATCTCCTACCCCTGGTTCCCTGGGGAGATCAGGACTCTGGACAGTTCCTAATAGGAACTAACAGATAGGAAAGGTGGAATTGTAAGGCAGAGTGATAGCTACTCTTGTCTGCCAAAGAGAGATAGTCCTCAACCTACAACCACATTTGAGCCCAAAATTTCTGTTGCTAAGTGAGAAGTTTCTTAAGTGAATTTTGCCCCTATTTATGACCTTTTTTTTTTTGCCACAGCTATTAAGTCAATTACTGCAGCTGTTGAATTAATAAGACACTTATTAAGTGGATCTGGTTTCCCCCATTGACTTTGCTTGTCCAAAGGTCGCAAAGAGGGATCATGGGACCTCACATGACCCTGCAACCGTCATCAATAAGAACCAGTTGCCAAACATCCGAATTTTGATCACGTGACCATGGGGATGTCCCGACCGTCGTAAATGTGAAAAACCACCATAAGCTACTTTATTCAGTGCCGTTGTAACTTTGAAGGTCACTAAATGAACTGTTGTAAGCCGAGGACGGCCTGTACAAATGAGGCCTACACTTCATTGTGATAAAGAGACTCATTGTCAAGGTTCCCAGTAATACATCCCCAGCAAAGAAAAGGCATCTTCCTCAAAGAACATTTTATTGGGACATATCATATTGGCACACTCTCTTATGACCTAGGCTTACTGAGTCATTACAAGACACAATTAGTCCCAAACAAACCTATTTTATTGTAACAGCTGAGAATTACGTTCATTCCCAGCTGAGTCCCAATAAGTTGCAAAACAAGTCCTTTGGAAGACGTCCTTTGGGATAATCACCAACCTTTATCTTCTTTGATACCCTGCCAAAGGCCTTACTTGGCAAAGCCCCATGAAGTTCAGAAACAAACAAGAGATGCCGACTGGAAACAGAGTTAGCAACATTGCTTTCCTGCAAAAGGCCCAAGTGCCTTTGTTTCTCTTTTAAGCCTAATGGGAGGGGCCAATCATCTCCATTACTTCCGAGTCATCTCTTTTGCTTTAGCTGCTCTTGCCTTCTGGCAGCTCTGCGCATGTGTGTACTAGGAACAGGGGGAGAGGAACAGGCTCCCCCTGCTCCTCTGCCTCTCTGCTGTCCGACTCTTGGGGCTCCGGAGGCCGTGCATCACTCCCAGATGGCCCTGGCCCCATCTCTGCCTCTGACGCAGAGCCCTCGTCTGGGCCTTCCTCAGACTCCAGGACTGGTCCATGTTTCTCCTCAGCCTCCTCACTGCTTGACTCCGCTGCCAGCTCTGCAGGCTGCTGGCGGACCATGACACAATCTTGGTGCAAAACTGGCTCTAGGTTCCCGCTGGTTTCACACCCAATTAAAAGTAAACGTTTGTAACTTCCCCTCAGAGTCACCAGTCACATGATCCAATCAGCACACAGTCTAGTTGTTGGGTGGCCCCACCCACTCGCCCCGGCTCTATGCCATCCTATTTAGACATGTTTTTGAGGCCGGGGGCATGCGCGGAAGGAACGTGCACCAGCAAAGCACATGCATGGAAGGCACACAGGCTCACATTTGCAAACCGGTAGGGAAAGTAAGTGAATAACACCCCTGGTTGACACTCACAACTTGCGAGGCACACAGTGGCCAGTATCCCAACTAACAAACAGACGAAGAAGAAACAACCATAAAATTACCCGCGGAAGTCCTTGCTAGTGAGGAGCTCATGAACGTATCTATGAAAGGTAGATTCATCACCCCAGTGAAGAGAGTCGAAGTTATTCTATTAGAAGATGGTTTATCTCTCAGGATTGAACACTGGCCAGCTATAGGGACAGGAAAAGGGTTTGGGGCAGAGGAGGGTTTCAGCAGGTTCTGACCAGTTCTGGAGAACCGGTAGCGGAAATTTTGAGTAGTTCGGAGAACCGGTAGTAAAAATTCTGACTGGCCCCGCCCCCATCTATTCTCTGCCTCCCGAATTCCAGCTGATTAGGAGGGAATGAGGATTTTGCAGTATCCTTCTCCCTGGAGTGGGGTGGGAATGGAGATTTTTTTAAAAAAAATTTGATTTATATGCTGTCCTTCTCCGGAGACTCAGGGCGGCTTACAATGCGCTAAGCAATAGCCTTCATACTTTTGTATATTTATACAAAGTCAGCTTATTGCCCCCACAAACTGGGTCCTCATTT
This sequence comes from Pituophis catenifer annectens, assembly GCF_029215685.1. NCBI lineage: Eukaryota > Metazoa > Chordata > Lepidosauria > Squamata > Colubridae > Pituophis > Pituophis catenifer. The sequence continues at coordinate 5,195,066 of NW_027256894.1, forward strand.
AACCTACCTTAGAAAGGATGGAAGGCTGAGTCAACCTTGAGCCTGGTGAGAATTGAACTCGCAGTTATTGCAGGCAGCTGGATGTTAAATGCTGCCTTAATAGGAGGCATTAGCTTCCTATGCCACTCAGGCTCCTTTTACAGTATCCTTCCCCTGGAGGGGGGAGGGAATGGAGATTTTGCAGTATCCTTTCCCTGGAGTGGGGAGGGAATGGAGATTTTGCAGTATCCTTCCCCTTTAATGAAAATTGGTGGCTGTTTGCCCTTCCTCTTTTTTTAATGGGAAAATTGTTCCGCTCTCTTTCTCCTCCCTCACATTTTCATCACCTCCCCTGGACCGTTAAGGAAGAGAAGGAGAGCCTGGCTGGCTGTTCCATTAACCAAAATGATGACATCCCCGCTTTTATTTTTAATCAGACGTGACCCCTCCATTTCCATTGCCTGTGTGGCCTTGCTAATACACAATCTTACCGAAAGCAACTTCGGCTTGCTACCGTTCTTAGTTTCCGATAGCACATTATGGATCATCAGGGCTTCGTTGTTGTTGTTTTTTGTTGTTGTTTTCACCCTGCCTGTTTCCTGCAATGAGGAATCCTCTTCATTTTTCAGTAGCAAAATGGCTCCGGATCAGTAGGGTACTGTGGAAAAATTGAATTCCAGAAAACAAACATTTGTTTGCTTCACCATAGAACATAGAATAACAGAGCTGGAAGAGGCTTTTGAGGTCTTCTAGTCCAGTGGTCACCAACTGGTGGTCTGTGGACCACTGGTGGTCCACAAGAAAACTTTGGTGGTCCACAGAAACATTATTTGCATTTTTTATATTGCACTAAATCAGTGGTCCTCAAACTGCAGCACCTGGGACAGATGCGTGCAAGGAACGTTTGTGTTGCTGCAGAGAATCTCCCCCTTCGGGGTCTTTTTGTGCGGGTCGGAGGGGGGCAGAAATTCTGACTTGGGGTCTGCTTCAGCCTCCTGGTGTGGGGCTTTGGGCAAAGGCTGGAGGGAAGCACCGCTGATGGCAAAGAGTCGGAGGGCCTCGTTCCAGTGGGACTGCATCATGGCCTAGAACTGGCTGACCATCTCATCCCGCTGAGCCTCCAGGTGCCGGTACCTGGCCTTGCACTCCCACAGGTCTTCCCTCCGCTTGGAAAACCTATGCTGCTAGTCCTCAGTGAGGTGCTTCTGCTGAGCCTCCTTCTCGGTCAGATCCAATCTGAACTGAGCCAGCTGTTTTTCTTTTCTTTTCTTTCTCATGGTGGCTGCTTAGCTCCAACAACTGCTTCCTGTTGGGGGCTCTAAGGAGTCCGGGCGGGCAGGCGAGGAGTAGCACGTAGAGGCTGGCAAAGTGCCCCTCGATGTGAGTGACATCGAGTTTAACCACACCCACCTTTCTTGCCAAGAAAACTTTGTGGACTTGTCCAGTCCAGGCTGTCTGTAAGAATTGGACAAAAATAAACAAAAGAAAACAAAAGTTATGTACAAGTGCCTGCATATTTATTAAGACTCTGATGCTTAATGCACTTTTCAACACTCAGAAGAGATCTATTACAGAGCAGAGAACAACAAGGAGAACTTAGAATCCATTTTGCTGTTTTGATACATTCAATAGAATAGAATAGAATGGAATGGAATGGAATGGAATAGAATAGAATAGAATAGAATAGAATAGAATAGAATAGAATAGAATAGAAAATATGGAATGGAATGGAATGGAATGGAATGGAATAGAATAGAATAGAATAGAATAGAATAGAATAGAATAGAATAGAATATATGGAATGGAATGGAATGGAATGGAATAGAATAGAATAGAATAGAATAGAATAGAATAGAATAGAATAGAATAGAATAGAAAATATGGAATGGAATGGAATGGAATAGAATAGAATAGAATAGAATAGAATAGAATAGAATAGAATAGAATAGAAAATATGGAATGGAATAGAATAGAATAGAATAGAATAGAATAGAATAGAATAGAATAGAATAGAATAGAATATATGGAATGGAATGGAATGGAATGGAATGGAATGGAATAGAATAGAATAGAATAGAATAGAATAGAATAGAATAGAATAGAATAGAAAATATGGAATGGAATGGAATGGAATGGAATGGAATAGAATAGAATAGAATAGAATAGAATAGAATTCTTTATTGGCCAAGTGTGATTGGACACACAAGGAATTTGTCTTGGTGCATACACTCTCAGTGCACATAAAAGAAAAGATACACTCGTCAAGAATTATAAGGTACAACACTTTATGAGAGTCATAGGGAACAAATAAGCAATCAAATCATATTAGGAAACAGTCAATATAAATCTTAAGGACACCAGCAAGAAGGTTACAGTCATAAAGTCATAAGTGGGAGGAGATGGGTGAGAAGATTAATAGTAATAGTAGTGCAGACTTAGTGAATAGTTTGACAGTGTTGAGGGAATTATTTGTTTAGCGGAGTGATGGCGTTCAGGAAAAAACTGTTCTTGTGTCTAGTCTTATCATCTTATCATCAATGGCAAGGTGACGTCACACACGTTTCTAAAGGCTCCCCACTTTATTGAGGGAAAAGAAGTATTATTTTGGAAAAGACTCTGAATTCCTTGGCTTTATATAGACTCTTTCTTCCTAAAATACTGAAGTGATGTATAAAAAAATAGCTTGGCTTTGATCTGTTCACATAGATCCCACGCACATTGGTGAGCAAAATCTGTGCAAGGATTGAAGGCGCCATATGGCCTTTTGAAAATCTCTTTAAGTTTTAGAGCCCTGAATGAGATGCACAACTGAATGGGGATGACTGATCTAGATCAGGGGTGGGTTCTAAATTTTTTTACTACCGGTTCTGTGGGCGTGGCTTATTTTGTGGGTGTGGCTTGGAGGTCATGTGACTAGGTGGGCGTGGCTAGCTGGTCAGAGTCATTTCTGGAAGGTCCTCGCACTTACGACCAGTCCTCGCACTTACGACCCGACTCATTTGTTTGCTTTTAACACCGATCAGCTGTAGGACGGCCCTTTGAAGCCCCGCGGCAAGAGTTTAAACAGTTTTTTTCCCTCTAGTCATCAGCTGGGACTCAGGAGGCAGCAATAGATTGGGGGTGGGGCCAAATAAAAGGTAAGAATAACGTGGGAGGGCGGAGGGGGGTTAGAACCGGTTCGGTGACGTCATATATCACCGCTACCGGCTCGGCCGAACCGGACCGAACCGGGAGGAACCCACCACTGATCTAGATGCCTGATTCCCATCCTTCTTCCTCCTGAATAAAGAAAAGAAACAGCCTGCCATTAGAAAAACACATAAACTCTCTTGTATAAGGCCAACATTAAACATACACCATCCACCCTGGTTGAATGTTGAGAGATATTTTCCAATAAAACTAATCTAAATATCTCCCTTACACAGTGGGTCTAACAAATAATTATAAAATGTCATATTTATACTTACAATATTTATTAAATTGCTATTTTACATCACGATTCTTTGAGAACTATCTCAGGTATAGAAATCTGATGTCTATCAACCAAATCAACCCCATATCTGCACTACTACTACTACTACTACTACTACTACTACTACTACTACTATTATTGGTTAATCTTTAGAGAGATTCACAGCCTTTAAGGCTGGTTAATAGCTCAGCAGCTCGAGTCCTAACCAAGGACCTAGGAACTGTTAAGGTATCGTCGGAGGATGTAAGCTGTTCTGAGTAAGGTGGTTTTTTATAGAGTCAAAATGTTCAAGTCTGGCAAATTTAGAATTTCTAAATAGCGGGGTAGCCCTTTGCGTATTGCTCCAAGGGCTCCAATTACAATCGGGACAACACACGTTTTCTTTTTCCACAATCGCTCAACTTCAATTTGCAAATCCCAGTACTTTGTGATTTTTTCTTGCTGCTTATCTTCAATCCGTGCATCACCAGGTACTGCAATGTCAATGAACCATACTTTTTTCTTTTCAACTATTGTTATGTCAGGTGTGTTGTGGACCAAGTGCCTCTCAGTCTGAATCCTAAAGTCCCACAAGATCTTGAGTTTCTCTTTCTCTAAAACTTTCTCAACCTGATGTTCCCAGTGGTTTTTGCTGTAGTCAAATCCAAACTTCTGGCACAATTTCCAGTGAATGATCTTAGCAACACGGTCACGGCGTTGTAGGTAGTCAGTTTGTGAAATTTTGTTGCACCCACTGATCAGGTGGTCGACTGTCTCATCTTTCTCATTGCAGAGGCGGCATTTGCTGTTGGTGGTAACATGTTGAATTTTTGCCTTCGTGCAGTTTGTGGCTAGGGCTTGTTGTTCTTGTTCTTGTTATTTTGTAATTTTTGTATTTGTTTTTAGTTCTGTAGGTGGTTTTTTGTTCTAGTTTTTATTTTATTTTTGAAGTAAATAAAAATTATTATATATATATAAAAGAAAACACACTCTCTCTCTCTCTCTCTCTCTCTCTCTCTCTCTCTCTCTCTCTCTCTCTCTCTCTCTCTCTCTCTCTCTCTTTCTTTTTTGTGGTCTTTCTGAAAATTCTGCTGTCAATTCCAAATTCTGGCCCTGATATTGCTTTGAAGATATGGTTTTTACATGTGGTGGCATGCAAAGTCCTGCCTGACAAATTCCGGGTGAATTTCATTTCTAGATAAAGAACAAAATCAGGTTAGCTAGTTTAGCATAAACTGGGTCAACCTTCCTTGCAGACAAGTGCCATCTGGTGTCCATCTAGCATCATTGCATGCTGCCCACACCAAACGCTGATTTATTTCATCAAAACAGAACCCCAGAGAAATATTACACTTTCTTCCTTCCTGCTTTCACCAAATGTTTATTCCCTTCCCTGGGAAAGATTGAACCATGATTTGTGGTGGAACAGCTGTCTTGTATGAGGCATGCATGGCCCAAATTCAATTGTCGGCATTTTATTGGTTCGATTTATTGGTTCGATTTATATGCCCCCCTTTTCCGGAGACTCAGGGTGGCTTACAATGTGTTAAGCATTAATGAATGGATTGGAAAAAAAAATAGCTGGCAATCATTGTGGATCAGTTTTCTCAATCGTGCTGGCTTTAAAATGTCTGGATTCAACTCCCACAATTGCCCAGCCAGCATGAACTCTGGGAGTTGAAATCTAGACATCTTAAAGTTGCCAAGGTTGGGAAACGTTGCTGTAAATAGTGCTGGGATCACAAGACCCATATTCTGTGGGTCCTGTGACCCACAAATAGAATCATAGAGTTGGAAGGGACCTTGGAGGTCTCCTGCCCAAGTCCAAGGCAGGAATTCTCCCCCCCCAAGTTTTTAATTTTTTTTTACAAACATATCAATGCATGGACAGCGTGGCACCTGGGTATCATGCATTCTAATAAAAATAAAACTAGTAAAATCAACCATAGTTAAAATCAACATATATTTCTAATAATAATACACATTTATATTAAGTTGCAGTCTGTCATTATTCAATTATTCCATATTTTCTCTTGTTATTGCTTTTATTTTATTATATAAAGCTGTATACACTAATATTCCCCCTTCTCTTATTTCTAATTCTAACTTTTAATCATATCACCCTTTATTAAAAAACGTTTTCTTTCTATCCTACCTAACTTCTAGTCATGTCACCTACCTAAAAAAAAGAAAAGAAATAGAGAGCAGAAGAAAAGCAAATCAGAACAACAACAAAAAAGAGAAATCATCTATCCATCATCTCTTGCCCGCTTCAACACTTTAATTGCTATGCTTTTTTTTTTTTTGACTTGCCTCCCATATTCCTCTCTTGAATCTTTATCTCTGTCTGTTTCTACTTCTTGGCTGTTCAGTGTAGATATGTAGGAATAATTCTTATTCCTTCTCAAACAAATGACTGTCCAGTCTTTTCCTGAAAATCTCCAGCAATAGAGCACCCACAATTCTGGGAAACGAGACGAACTGTCTCGTTAATTAATTGTTGTCACTGTCAGGAAATTTCTCCTTCGTTCTAGGTTGGGTCTCTGAGGAGCTTCCATCCATTGCTTGACTCAAGTGTCTTCCATCCATTTTGACTTAAGTGTCAGGGCTGACAGATAGCATTGGGTTCATACAACACCCTTGACCTGTTTAACGGAACTAATCCATTTTCTGTATTGGTTTGAACCACAAAGGAGCCAAACTAGCTTCATACAACTTGCTAAGGCTAGCTTTCATGAACGTAAACAAGGTTGAAACTGACCAGGCTTAGATTGAAATGATAATGTAGCTGCTGGTTTTGTATGTTGCATGAACACAACTACAGTGTTATGATGTGCTTGGTCTAGCATGCTTTGTAAACTATCCATTGTGGCTTCCTTAGGTTAGGGATGAGAATGTGTCATGTAAACCCTGTCAGTTGTAACTTATAAAATGAACATTGCTTTAACAAGCCATGGCTTTGCTTGCACCACATGTAAATTCAGACCCTACATTACTAATCTTGTATACAAAATGTGAGGAGGAGCATCTGAATCAAAGGTGGTATTCAGCAGGTTCTGACCAGTTCTGGAGAACCGGTAGCGGAAATTTTGAGTAGTTCGGAGAACCAGTAAATACTACCTCTGACTGGCCCCACCTCCATCTATTCTCTGCCTCCCGAGTCCCAGCTGATTGGGAGGAAATGGGGATTTTGCAGTATCCTTCCCCTGCCACGTCCACCATGCCACACCCACAGAACCGGTAATAAAAATTTTTGAATCCCACCACTGGTCTGAATTACAATTATTGAAAGCCAAACTTAAATTTCTATAACAGGGCTGCAAAAATCCAGACACACTAGATGGAACATATGAAAAAAATCTAACTTGTTATAGCCATTTCATGGTCATCCCAAATCAACTAGTTCTATTTGATTGATGGATGGATGGATGGATTGATTACATTTATATAGCCATCATCTCACTGAATATGATTCGGCATATGTACCTGAATGATAATTGCATTAGACAACTCTATATAGAATTGTTAAGTATTTACTATTACAGTGATATTTTTGTTTGTATGTTCTTTTAAAAACACTTTCTATGTGCGTGTTTTCTTCCACAATGTATGTATTTTCATTTTTTCATTTTTCTTGTTTTTTAAAAATTATTTTAAAAGCAACAAAAGAACAAATTCAGAATCTCATCTCTCAATCTCTGTCTCTCTCTCTGTCTCTTTCTTGCTCTCTGACTCTCTCCATCTATCTCCCTCCCTCTCCCTCCCTCTCTCTTTCCATCTCTCTCTTTCTTGCTCCATCTCTCTTTCTCTCTCTCTCTTTCTCTCTCTCTTCCTCTCTCGATCTCTCTCTCTTTCTCTCTCTCTGACTCTCTCCATTTCTCTTCCTCTCTCTTTCCCTCTCTTTTTATCTTTGTCGCTCCATCTCTCTTTCTCTCTCTCTCCATCTCTCTCTCTTTCTTTCTCTGACTCTCTCCATTTCTCTCCCTCTCTCTTTCCCTCTCTCTTTATTTTTGTCTCTCCATCTCTCTCTCTCTTTCTCTCTCTGACTCTCTCTGACTCTCCATTTTTCTCCCTCTCTCTTTCCCTCTCTCTTTATTTTTGTCTCTCCATCTCTCTCTCTTTCTCTCTCTGACTCTCTCTGACTCTCTCTGACTCTCCATTTTTCTCCCTCTCTCTTTCCCTCTCTCTTTATTTTTGTCGCTCCATCTCTCTCTCTTTCTCTCTCTGACTCTTTCTGACTCTCCATTTTTCTCCCTCTCTCTTTCCCTCTCTCTTTATTTTTGTCGCTCCATCTCTCTTTGTCTCTCCATCTCTCTCTCTCTCTCCATCTCCCTTCCTCTCTTTCCCTCTATCATTGTTGCTCCATCTCTCTTTCTCTCTCTCTTTCTGTCTCTCCACCTCTCTCTCTCTCGCTCCCTCCCTCTCTCTCTCTCTCACACACACACACTATCTGTCTACCTCTCTGTCTCTGTTTCTTTCTCTTTCTAATATTTACCAACTGTAACCACTAATTAAAGAAGATCTCATACAGAACCCCTTGGATCTGCAATCTTTGCATCTCAAAGATTCCTGGCCGGAACAGACCTTTCTCTGACTCCCAGACCAAAGAATTGCTTAACTATATGGTATATATGTTCCTAGAACATTTCCCAGCGCTTTCTCATCCTAATAAATGCTTTGGCAAGAAACAGCATATGCCTGAAAAGTACATTACGTCCTGGAAGAAGGCAAAGAGTGTTTTATCACTATGTCGTCAACGCTGCAACAGTTGGGCAGCTCTCAGTTGTGAATCCAGAGTGTGAACATGGTCTGCTTAATGAGTTACTACAACCTGTTTTCTTTCAGGACCACCTGCTGGTCAACAAATGGGAAGTCGGGTTAAAGCGAACACAAATGTTCATCTTTCAAGGCGAACAGGATTCCACCTGAGAATCTGCCACAGTTGGGACTAGCTTTTTTTTTTTTTTTTTTTGGCAAAAGCTGCCTGCCTCTTTTTAAAATTTCAGTTTCTCTTTCTTGAATGGAAGAGACTTGGCTTGAGGAAGGAAAGCTGTCAATTGCAAATGCTCTTCATTTGATTTTGCACTGATTTCATTTGATGTGGAGGCTAAACCGTATGATAAACTGTCACGGGAACTGGGAATGTCTAATCAAGAAGGACTAGAAGTGATATGAAAGCAGTCTTCCAATATTTGAAGGCAGGGGTGAAATCCAGCAGGTTCTGACAGGTTCTGGAGAACCGGTAGCGGAAATTTTGAGTAGTTTGGAGAACTGGCAAATACCACCTCTGGCTGGCCCCAGGAGTGGAGTGGAAATGGGGATTTTGCAATATTGTTTCCCCAGGAGTGGGATGGGAATGGAGATTTTGCAGTATCCTTCCCCTGGAGTGGGGTGGGAATGGAGATTTTGCAGTATCCTTCTCCTGGAGTGAGGAGGGAATGGAGATTTTGCAGTATCCTTCCCCTGGAGTGGGGAGGGAATGGAGATTTTGCAGTATCCTTCCCCTGGAGTGAGGAGGGAATGGAGATTTTGCAATATCCTTCCCCCAGGAGCGAGGAGGAAATGGAGATTTTGCAGTACCCTTCCCCTGGAGTGGGGTGGGAATGGAGATTTTGCAGTATCCTTCCCCTGGAGTGAGGAGGGAATGGAGATTTTGCAGTATCCTTCCCCTGGAGTGGGGAGGGAATGGAGATTTTGCAGTATCCTTCCCCTGGAGTGAGGAGGGAATGGAGATTTTGCAGTATCCTTCCCCTGGAGTGGGGTGGGAATGGAGATTTTGCAGTATCCTTCCCCTGGAGTGAGGAGGGAATGGAGATTTTGCAGTATCCTTCCCCTGGAGTGGGGTGGGAATGGAGATTTTGCAGTATCCTTCCCCTGCCACGCCCACCAAGCCATACCACACCCACCAAGCTACGCCCACAGGAAAAAAATTGGATTCCACCACTGTTTGAGGGGCTGTCACAGAAAAGGGAAGTCTATTCGGAATATTCTGGACTACATTGGCTAAAACTGAAGCTAACTGAACCAAACTGGCTTTCTGGCTGAATTTTTCAGATATAATTTTGGGAATTTGAGCTTCCAAAAAATAAAAGAGGTTGGAAGTCTGTTTTAAAAAGATTGCTTAAAAGTTAGGGAACTGGAGGCTAAGCCACACAATGAAGAATTGCAGAAACTGGGTATGTCTAGTCTAATGAAAAGAAGGATTAGGATGACATGACAGCAATCTTCCAGTATTTGAGGGACTGTGACAGAAAAGAGAAGGTCAAGCTATTCTCCAAAGCACGTGAGGACAGAACAAAAAGCAATGGATGGAAATCAGGGGTGGGTTCTAAATTTTTTTACTACTGGTTCTGTAGGCGTGGCTTATTTTGTGGGCGTGGTTTGATGGTCATGTGATAATTCTTTAGGATTTAGCAGAGGTACTAGTCTACCAGGCTTTTAAAAGCTTGCAGAGCTGTACTGGTCTACCCATTTGTTTTTGGAGGCACCGGTCTATCATTTGTTTTTGGAGGCACTGGTCTACCCATTTGTTTGGAGGCACCGGTCTACCCATTTGTTTTTGGAGGCACCGGTCTATCATTTGTTTTTGGAGGCACCGGTCTACCCATTTGTTTTTGGAGGCACCGGTCTACCACCACACTGCTTTTTAACACTGATCAGCTGTAGGGCGGCCCTTTGAAGCCCCGCGGCAAGAGTTTAAACAGTTTTTTTTCTTCCAGCCGATCAGCTGGGAATCGGGAGGCAGCAAATAGATTTGGGGCGGGGCCAAATAAAAGGTAAGAATAATGGGGGTGGGGGGGTGGGAGGGCCCAGCTCCCGAACAAAGAGAACTGGTTCAGTGACGTCATATCGTCACCGCTACTGGTTCGGCCAATCCGGGCCAAACCGGGAGGAACCCACCACTGATGGAAACTAACCAAGGAGAGAACTGATCTAGAAATAAGGAGAAATTTCCAGACAGTGAGAACAATTAATCAGTAGAACTGCATTAACGAATGCTGATCAGTGGCAGTAATACCCATTGGGCGCATGTGACAACTAGAACCTTGTTAAAGTCCCCGGGCATTGTTCACTGACAAAACCACAAACATGTTTCTCCGCATTGCAATCATAGCCAAACTTCCATTAACAGCTCCTGCTAATTACCAACTTCTAAGAGAATTCTTAGGTTTGGAGACAACACCCCCTCCCCCTAAACAACTGTTGCTCTCTTTCTAGATGAAAAAGTTCCCCCTTTTCCAAGGCGACAGTATTGGCTGCAGTCAACAGAACAGAAAGCTACCTCTGAATTTCCAGTGTACCCTTTGGGGCGACAAACATCTTTTAAACTTGAATCATACAAAGCAGTGTATTTGTTTGTTTCCGTTTCCTTAGCTGCTGTAGGTTGCCCACAAGGGCTTAATTAGCTAGGCACAGTGGCTTGTATCATATTATAATCTTTCTGTCTAATTTTTTAAAAAGAAAATGTAAGTAGGATAACTTGAAGCACAGATTGTGGGCCTGGAGCCATCTGAAGATCAACAGTTAGCTTTCGGTGAGCCCATCTCCCTGGGCGAAATGGATTTTTCCTTCCTTCCAAGAACTCCTAATGAAGAAGCAGGAGACACCCAGAGGATGGCTATGGAATAGAATAGAATAGAATAATATATAGAATAGAGAATGGAATGGAATGGAATGGAATGGAATGGAATGGAATGGAATGGAATGGAATGGAATAGAGTAGAATATATGGAATGGAATGGAATGGAATGGAATGGAATGGAATGGAATAGAATTACAAAATGAATAGAATAGAATGAAATTACAAATAGACTAGACTAGACTAGAATTGAATAGAATGAAATTAAAAAATGAATAGAATACAATGAAATTACAAATAGGATAGGATAGGATAGGATAGGATAGGATAGGATAGGATAGGATAGAATTACAAAATGAATAAATTAGAATGAAATTACAAATTAGACTAGACTGAGTAGAATAGGATTTTTTATTGCCCAAGTGTGCTTGGACACACAAGGTATTTATCTCTGGTGAATAAGCTCTTATTGTACATATAAACAGCAAGTAAATAGGTCATAGGTCTCAAATCATATTTACAATGATTAATCATAAGTTACAAACAACAATTGGTAAATCATAAGAAACCAGTAGGAGAAGATAGTAGGAAAGATGAGAAGATGAGAAAAGATGAGAAATGAGACAGTGCTGTGGGAATTAACTGTTCACTAGAGACCATTTCACTGATGCTGCCATCAGTGGCAGCATCTTTAACGGAATAAATAAATAAATAAGAAGATAAGGGGCCTGGAGGCTAAAGTATATGATGAACGATTGAGAGGACCAAGTGTGTCTAGCTTAACAAATGAAGGAGACCCAGTACCATGTCAGACAAATGCTTCCAAGTGATGGAGCACCCACAACTTCTGGTGGCAAGCTGTTCCACTGCTTAATTGTTCTCGCTGTCAGGACGTTTCTCCTTAGTTCTAGGTTGGATCTCTCCTTGTTAAGTTTCCATCAGTTACTTCTTGTTCTACCTTCAGGTGCTTTCTAGAATAGCTTGATCCCCTCTTCTCTGTGACAGCCCTTCAAATATTGGAAGACTGCTATCATGCCACCCCTAACCCTTCTCTTCGTTAGACTGGACAAACCCAATTTCTGCAACCGTTCATAAGGTGTTTTGGCTCTAGACAAATTCATGCAAAGTGTTGTGGTCTGCCAGCAGCCTGCAGAGTGAGGAGGCTGGGGAGGAACATGGGCCAGTCCTGGAGTCTGGGGAAGTCTCGGACAAGGGCTCTGCTTTGGAGGCAGAGATGGGGCCAGGGCCATCTGGGAGTTATGTGCTCCAACTGGTGCAGAGTGCGGCCGCGCGGGTGGTAATGGGAGCGACATGGCGTTCCCATGTAACACCCCTCCTGCGCGAGCTGCACTGGCTCCCGGTGGTCTTCCGGGTGCGCTTCAAGATTTTGGTTACCACCTTTAAAGCGCTCCATGGCTCAGGACCTGGGTACTTGCGGGACCGTCTACTACCACCAATAGCCTCCCACCGGCCAGTACGCTCCCACAGAGAGGGGCTCCTCCGGGTGCCGTCGGCCAAATAATGCTGACTGGCGGCCCCTAGGGGGAGAGCCTTCTCTGTGGGGGCACCTACTATCTGGAACGAGCTCCCCCCCGAGGTACGGAGGATCCCGGATCTGCGCACCTTCCGCCGCGCCTTAAAGACCTTTTTATTTCACCAGGCGGGCCTGGCCTAATTTTCTCCCTCTTTTATAAAAATTTTTTAATTTTTAAATATTTTTTAGTATTTTATATATTCAAATTTTAAAATTGGTTTTAAATTGATTGGGGTTTTAATTTGTCTGGGCCAAAACTATTTAATTTGATTTTAATTCCACTTTTAAATTTTGTATGTATGTATTTTATTGTTTGGCTGTGCACCGCCCTGAGTCCTTCGGGAGTAGGGCGGTATAGAAATCAAATCAAATCAAATCAAATAAATAAATAAATAAATAAATAAATAAATAAATAAATGTGCGGACTCTGGAGCCTCCAGAATCGGACAGCAGAGAGGCAGAGGAACAGGCAGAGCCTATTCCTAGTGCGCGCATGTGCAGAGCTGCCAGAAGGCAAGAGCAGCTAAAACAAAAAGGACAACTCGGGAGTAATGGAGATGATTGGCCCCTCCCATAAGGCTAAGAGAGGAGCAAAGGCATGTGGGCCCTTTGCAGGAAAGCAATGTTGTTAATTCTGTTCCCAGTTGGCATCTCTATTTGATTCTGGACTCTGTGTGGCTTTGCCAAGTAGGTCTTTGGCAGAGTGTCAAGGGAGATAAAGGTGGGTGATTATCCTGAAGGACTTTTCCCGAAGGAATTTTTGCAACTAATTGGGACTCAGCTGTGAATGAACGTAATTCACAGCTGTTGCAATAAAAGAGGTTTTTGGGATTACTCCTGTGTTTTAATGACTCAGGAAGCCTAGGTCACAACACAAAGTTCCCTTCAATAAAGTGTGGCTAAAACTTGGAATTTCAGAAAGAAGAAGTCTAGCAAGGGACATTGAATGATTATTGGCATCACTAATATTTTTATATTCACCCTTTTTTTTCTTTTTGCAAAAGTCAATATACAGTAACCACAAACAACAATAATCATGAAGAAAGGCATAAAGCCAATGGAACTGCTTTTAAAAACCTACTCTTGATTTCCAAACAGTGAATGCGTCAATAGCATCAGTGCCATGTCATTTAAAAGGGAGGCTGTTAAGACAGCCTCTAATGCATCCAGTGAGTACAAATAATTGGCAACTCTATAATGGCTATTTCTTTTTTTTTCCCCCCCTCTGAATCAAAAAATTAACTGGAGAAGTGCCAAAGCAGAAGGACCACATGGCTGGTATATCTACCTAATGCTCTGAAAAAGTTGGCTTCCTCTAGCTACCGTGTTTCCCTGAAAATAAGACCCTGCCTTATATTCTTTTTAACCCCAAAATAAGCGCTTGGCCTTATTTTCGGGGAGGTCTTATTATTTTGGGGCGCGTGGAGCAAGACGGAGCTCCTCTTGCCATTTTACCTGATCTCCAGCTCTGTCTCCCTAACCCTAACCAGAGGAAATGGCAGAGGAAATGGCAGAGAAAATGGCAGAGGAAATGGAAATATTTTCGGGGAGGGCTTATTTTCGGGTGTGTGTGTTATTTTTTGGGGGGTGTTATTTTTTGGTGGGTTTGCTTATTTTGGGTGTATGTGCTTATTTTAGCACATGCGCTCAAAAGCTCGAATGGGCTTATTATCAGGGGATGTCTTATTTTTGGGGAAACATGATAAATTAGTCTATAGCTGCAGAATCCTCTCACTGCAAGGGATTCTAGAGCAGCTGAGGAAGATGGGCTCTGCAGTGCAACACAACCAGAGTGTCAAGCTTCGTTGTTATCTCCAAATAAATGAATTTCCAAACGCCCAATCTTTGAGGAAATTTTTCTCTTTATTGAGCATAACAAACTGACCCTGACTCAATGCGCAGTTAGCACTGAACTTTGGCCCCCCCAAAACCTCTCTTTCCGGTTCCCAATTCTCTCGTCTCATTGGCCATCTTCCAAGCCACTCTACTCATCCCATCTCTGTCAGTTCACAGGAATGTCCCCCTCTCATCCCATCTCCGTGGAGACAGTTCTTCAGGGAAATTAAGTAGGTGAAAGTTCAAGCCTCTCCTCTCATTCCTTATGGCAGCTTGGAAGCTGACACAGAGTATATTTGACTCATAGCGCCTTTCATACTAAGAGAGGAGTTAATTTATGCAACTGAGATAATTTTTTTTGGCAGTTTAGGGTAGCAAAAGCTTTCCCCTCGCCCTGAAACAGGTGATGCTGTGTAAAATTGTGACAATGGGGTGAAATTTCTGAATGCTCTTGTAGCTGCAGAATGTCTACCTCACAACAGGAAGCGTTCCAGTGGATTCTTACTTCCTAAAGAGATCCACAATCTCAGGTCCGCATCCCTCTAAAACTTTTGATGTTGTTCCCAGAGATAATTTTTTGAATGCAACAAAAGGTGAACGGAGTAAATATAAAACTGGAGAGTTATATTAACTCCATTTAATTTTCAATAACTGGAAAGGAGTTTAAATCATAATTAGTTTGTAGCCTGGCCCCACATTTTGGAGTAAGGCTACTTGGTCGGTGGTTTGAGGCCAAATTTGGATCTTAGCCTGGAAAACACTCTGCGGTTTTTTGTTATTATTTCTCCTGTTCTGTTCTTTTCTTGCTTGCTGTCTTCAATATTATCTTTAAGAGTCTGCAAAGCTTTGATGAGGCTTTTCAGCTTAACAGAGCTTTAATTGGAGCTTTGTAACTCTGAAATTGTGCTGATTTAATGCAACTGTTCATAGCATGGTTTAGCCTCCCGTCTCCTTTGTTGCTCTTCTCTGCACTCTTTCTAGGGTCTCAACGTCTATTTTGTAACATGATGACCAAAACTTTATGTTGTATTCCAAGTATGGTCTCACCAGTGCAATATAAAGCGGTACTAGCACTTTATGTGATAGCAACAGCAGTTAAACTTATATATCACTTCATAATGCTTTACAGCCCTCTCTAAGCAGTTTACAGAGTCAGCATCTTGCCCCCAACAATGTGGATCTTCATTTTACTGACCTCGGAAGGATGGAAGGCTGATTCAAACTTGAGCCTGTCAGGATTGAACTCGTGGCAGTAGGCAGAGTCAGCCGGCAATACTGTTTTCTAACCACTGCGCCACCACAGTTCCTACTTGATCTTGATACCATCCTTCTGTCGATGCAACCTAAGATTTCATTATTTAACATTTTAAAGTTCCTGAGCTTGGCTCACGTAGATGGAGACATTTATATCTCTTCTCTCAGTCTGTGTTCTTTTGGTTTCCTCTTATCATGTGACTGGAGAATGAACTAAGTTACTTTGCTTGAGGAAAAGCAATGAGAATCATCATAATTTTTTAACGACCCCATATTCTGGGCAACTGAATGGAGTCTGGGCAATTGAACGGAGCTGAGTGTTTACTGGCTGGATGCTCTTCCTGTCGCCAATGCGGAGTTATATTCAGCAGATATATTCTCATTGTGCCCAGAGAGAGAAATATCTGCCTCTACCTGGGATCGAACTCACAGCCTCCTGATTGTGAGGCGAGAGCTCCCCCTCTAGGCCACCGCAGCACTCAGGAAAAGCAACGAGAATAACTTTCTGAATGTCAAATCACTTCTGGAGATTCACCTTCCACCTTGCTGTTTAGTGATGCCCTTTTTCTTTTCTTTTGCACTTCGCTCCTTTCATTTCGTTCCTATCAAAACGTTGAGTTGCTGGTGTTCCTGTTTTGGATCTAGCTCTGTTTTTAAGCCGTTTAATGCACTAGTAAAGTGGTTGTGCATATCGTCTGAATATTCCTAATTATACATTTCCTCCCTCTGCCAGTTGCTGGTATCAGTATTCGCTGGAGATTCTCTTACCACTTTTTTTTCTTCTTCTTCCCCCAGGCAAAGGAATAAATTATCTGGGAGTGAAAAGCAAAGCATACGGATGCACAGGCTTTCCCGCGATTTGGATTCCAAATGCTTATACGAGGATGCGCGCTTTCTTCAGAAGCCGTTTCCACTGATGCTGACACATGAAATGTCCCCTGGCGATCCATCCATCAAACGGAAACATGCGACAGAGGGAAATGAGATTATTCCTGCTACAATGGAGAGGCAAGGGGAGAGAAAGGAGAGGAAATCAAGAATGAGGGAGAACATCAGAGCAGAGTAAAAACCCAACTATTTGGGCAAGATGTTCAGCTTGAAGGCCCTTGCGTCTGCCTAGCCATGTTGTTGTAAAAATAGGACTCTGGAGAGTTACAGCGATGCCTTTTTCGGTCTCTCATGTTCTTCCAGTAAGTATAATACAGAGGCGGGTATGAACTTTCAAGCTCATGGAGGACTGTCAGGCCCCAAGAACCAAGGAAGACACAGCTGAGCAGTTTCCTTTATTGTTCCTCACCTACGAACAGAAATCTCGTCAAACTACAGCAACCACTTGCATCATTGGAGACAACAGAATAACAAAGTTGGAAGGGACCTTGGAGGTCTTCTAGTCCAACCCACTGTTTAAGCAGGAAAACCCATATCAGTGGCCCCCAATCTTTATGGTTTATCGGCTTGGCAGAGGGGAAGAGAGGAACCGGCCAGCGCACGTCCGCCAGCCAGCCGCTGATGGGGCCTGGTTATGAATGGGCCACACCTGGAATACTGTATCCAGTTCTTGTCACCAAGATACAGAAAAATGATGTTGAGTCCCTAGAAAGAGAGCAACTAAAATGATCTGGAGGCTAATGAACGGTTGTGGGAACTAAGTATGTCTAATGGAGAGGAGGACTGGGGAACATGATAGCAGTCTTCCGGTATTGATGGGCAGTCATGAAGAAGAAGCAATATACCAATTCTCTAAAACACCTGCTGTGGCCCGCCAGCAGACAAAAGAGCTGGTGGCAGACTCAGATAGTGAGGAGGTTGGGGAGGAACATGGGCCAGTCCTGGAGTCTGGGGAAGGCTCTGATGAGGGCTCTGCGTCAGAGGCAGAGAGAGGGCCAGGGCCGTCCGACAATTATCAGCTGCCTTCAGAGTCGGACATCAGTGGGGCAGAAGAACAGCTGGAGCCTGTTCCCAGTGTGCGCATGCACAGAGCTGCCAGGAGAAGGGAACAGCTAAGGAACAAGGGCCAACTTGGGAGTAAAGGCACAGGTGGATGGTGAATGGCCCCTCCCAGAGGGAATAAAAGAGGAGCGAAAGGGGAGTGGAGTTTGCAGGAGACAATTAGTTCAATTCATTAGGGTGAAGATCTGTTCCTGATTTCTTGCCAAGTAATTGTTGCTACAGCCTGGCGTTTGGAAGATATTGGCCTGGCAACTCTCCAACTTTACAGATAAAGGTCTGTAGTTGTGAAATCTCATGAAAGACTGTTTGCCGGGACTTTGCTGGAGAGGAATTTCCTTTCAACCTAAATAAAAGGGGTTTTATCGGGACGAGGAGTCAGCTTCATGCTCTTGGGAAGCCTAGATCAGAAAACACCAATGGAAGATCATTAAAGAGCAACCCAACCTAGAACTAAGGAGAAATTTCTTGTCAGGGAGAACAATTAATACATGGAATGGCCTACCTCCTGAAGTTATGGGTGCTCCATCACTGGAGGTTTCCAAAAAGAGATTGAACTGTCCAGAATAGTATATATGGTCTCCTGTTTGACTAGCACAGGGGTCAGCAACCTGTGGCTCTGGAGCCGCATGTGGCTCTTTCACTCTTCTGCTGCAGCTCTCTGTCACTCAAAATATGCGTTACAACTGTCAATATGCGACACCCGCCGGCAGGCGATTTATTGAGCTTTTCAACCCCTGGTAGGCCAACCATGGATAAATACAAGAAAAGAAAAGTTTCAGAAGAAAACAGAACATTTAATTCAACTTCAAGAGCCTTGATAGTACAGTGGTCTACGCACGCTGTTATTAACACAGCTGCCTGCAATTTACTGCTGGTTCGAATCTCGCCAGGCTCAAGGTTGACTCAGCCTTCCATCCTTTCTAAGGTAGGTAAAATGAGGACCCCGATTGTGGGGGCAATAAGCTGACTTTGTATAAATATACAAAAGTATGAAGGCTATTGCTTAACGCATTGTAAGCCGCCCTGAGTCTCCGGAGAAGGGCGGCATATAAATCAAATTAAAAAAAAAAAAAAAACTACATATGCTAGATTTGTGGCCGCTCAAGAAATAGTTAGGCACAGGAAGGGTTTTGTGGCTCCCAGTGTTTTCTTTTCTGTGGGAAACTGGTCCAAATGGCTCTTTGAGTGTTTAAGGTTGCAGACCCCTGGACTAGCGGGTTGAACTAAAAGACCTCCAAAGTCCCTTTCAACCTTATTATTTCTATGTTGTATGTTCTAAATGTTGGCCATTCACGCAAAATTGGTCATTCTGTGTGCCACGAAGTCCCGTATTACAAAGAGAATGCAAATCCACGTTTGCAGCAACAAATTCTCTTATCACAACCAGAATATCAGTTTAAATAATCTAATCTTATTTTGGGATTGTTTCTTTTTTTTTTTTCATAAAATAAAGAAAAGTGCATCTGGCAAGAGCTGTTCTGGAAATCTCTGGGTAAGCAGCAGATAACATATACGGCAGCCAATACCGCAGGCCTTAATTGTGATTTTTGACTCTTGCCTGGATAATTCCAGTTTTCAGCTGCACAGCATTGACCTCCCAAGCCCTCTCCTCTCCAATTAGCCCCTTGTTGTTTTTGTTTCATTAAAGGGAAGGTTGGCAACAATGTTTTTTCAAAATCAAACTCGGAGTGGAGCTGCACAAGACAAGAGAGGCGTCTCCGTGTCAAAGTTTTCAAAGCTTATGAATATTTGAACGTAGTTTCACAGGCACTCTCAATGCTGGTTCGTGTTGTGATGCACAGCTTCCTTTCCAGACCATCCTTCTTTTGTTTCCCCCTTATCAATGCAGAGTCATAAAACCGAGCTATATAAAAAGAAAGGGAAAGAAACGTCATTCCTTAGCAAAATCTCCTAAATCAAAATTGTGGTCCAGCTCAGCAACATGTCAGAGTTCCAAGTAATAAATCCATGGCAAGCAAGACTCAGAGGCAATTGAATTCCTCAAAGATTACTTTTATTGGAAATATCATATTGGCACGTATCTGGTGAAAAACCGACTCTAAAAACTCCGGCGGTTTTCACCTTGTCTACTTTCTCAAAACAATCAGTCACATGGTCCAATCACCATGCAGTCCGTCAACCGGGTGGCATCACTCTGCCTTTTTCTGACCAGGTGTGAGAATGCCCTTGGTTCCCAAGAGAAAGTATTTTGTTTTGGCTACAAAAAAATCTCTCTATCTCAAATTTCCCCTCCCTGACCCTCAGCTCCAATGTGGCACCACTGAAGGCAGGGGTGGGATTGAAAAATTTTAGCAAGTGGTTCTCTGCCTGGTTGCTGGGTGAGCGTGGCCATGGGGGCATGGCCTAGTCGACTTCCTGCACCATGGCGGTGGCGGGAGGGGTGTTTTTGCCCTCCCCAGGCTCTGGAGGCTTTCCTTGAGCCTCCGGGAGGGCAAAAAGAGCTTCCCCCGGGCTGCGGAGGCCCTCCGGAGGCCAGAAGCGGGCCCATTTCTGAACTTCTGGTAGGCCCATTTTTTGCCATCCCCAGATTTCCTCTGGAAAGGCAAAAAACGGCCTCACCCGGGCTCCGGAGGCCCTCTGAAGTCCAGCCTGTTTTTGGACTTCCAGTACTTCCGGTACGCCTGTTTTTCACCTTCCCAGAGCCTCCGTGTGGACTCTGCACTTATCTGGCATCCAAAACAGGCTTGCAATACTGGTTCGGCGAACCAGATTAAAATTAACATCCGGTTCCCCCGAACCAGGGGTGGGTTATAAAATTTTTTACTACCGGTTCTGTGGGCATGGCTTATTTTGTGGGCGTGGTTTGATGGTCACGTGACAATTATTTAGGATTTAGCAGAGGTACTGGTCTACCAGGCTTTTAACTGCTTGCAGAACTGTACCAGTCTACCCATTTGTTTTTGGAGGCACCGGTCTACTCATTTGTTTTTGGAGGCACCGGTATACCACCACACTGCCTTTTAACATTGATCAGCTGTAGGGCCCTTTGAAGCCCCGCGGCAAGAGTTTAAACAGTTTTTTTCCTTCTAGCCAATCAGCTGGGACTTGGGAGGCAGCGAATAGATTGGGGGCGGGGCCAAATAAAAGGTAAGAATAACGTGGGGGGTGGGGGCAGGAGGGCCCAGGTCCCGAACAAAGAGAACCGGTTCGGTGACATCATATCGTCACCGCTACCGGTTCGGCCGAACTGGGCTGAACTGGGAGGAACTCACCACTGCCCCGAACTGGTCTGAACTGGTTGAATCCCACCCCTGATTGAAGCGGACAAAATGGCTTCGGTTAGGGCAGCTTCAGGGTTGACACAACAGTCTCCAAAGACATCTGATGGGCCAGGAGTGAAGCTAGGGAAAGAATTCACAGCTGTGAAAATATTTGAACAAATGCCCAGTTTAAAACTCGGCATTGTTATCCTGTGCTCGTATGTAGATAAGAGCACAAAATAGAACAAAACAAAACAAATCCAGCAAGGAGTCAAAAGCGACCAAAATCTTAGTTAAATGTCTACCAATCAAAGTTGTTCCATTAAACCTGCATCAGGATGTTGCAATGTAATCGCAATGTTTTTATGCACAGCATAACAACCCCGAGGATGTGAATATGTGTCTGGAGTAGGCAGCATCTGTGTCCACTTCTTGGTGGAATGGACTTTGGCAAGTATAAACGCAAACCGGCTGCCTGAGTGCCGAAATACTTTTAAAAACTCTTTTAAGTATCCCTTTCCTGGTAGCCACCTGTCCCTTTCCAACGCTTTTAATTTGTCACAGATGGCAGAGACCAACCTGCTAAACTAAACCTTTTGGCTTTGAGAGAGAGAGAGAGAAAAAAATATTTCGCTGTGTAAACCCATGCCTAGGTATTTCCTTAATTCTTCCCAATCTAGCCTTTCCTCCTTTATTTTCCACTCCAACTTAATGAGTTAACAGGACTCTGAAATTCCTTCCGACTGACCTGGGAGGAAGCTCTTTCTGGCTGCTCTCCACCAGCTCCTTTAGACGTTGGAAGGCAAGACCTTAGAAAAACACAAAGTGGTCCCTCTTTATTTTTCTGCGCGGATTTCCCCTTCCTCCTCTGCAAAATTAACACAAGCTTTGAAGAATGTGGTGCTTTCAAGCGATTTGCTGTGGAGGTTCAGTTACTTCTTCACATAAGAAGACCGGTTGCAGGAGTTGGGTATGTCTAGTTTAATGAAAGGGAAGGATTAGGGATGACAGCAGGGGTGGGATCCTACTGATTGAACACCCGGTTCGCCGAGCGCACGCTGAGCTGTGCGTGCACGCGCAGTTTCTGTAAAATTGAAGTTCCGCGTTGCAAACAAGGAAAGGAGCAAGGAAAACAGCTGAGGAGGGCCAATTCCAATCTGCCATCTCTGATCGGCTGGGCTTCTGAAGCAGAAATAAAGGTCAGTATAACCCGGGGGTGGGCGGGCAGGCCCACTTTCACAGCACCAGTGAACCGGTTCGCTCTCGGCAGGAAGTGGGAACTACCGGTTCAGGAAAACCGGTCCAAACTGGTAGAATCCCACCACTGGGTGACATGATAGCAGGGTTCCAATATCTCAGGGGCTGTCACAAAGAAGAGGGGGTCAAGCTATTCTACAAAGCACCTGTAGGCACGACCAGAAGCAATGGGTGGAAACTAATCAAGGAGAGAAGCAACCTGGAATTAAGGAGAAATTTCCTGACAGTTAGAACAATTAACTAGTGGAACAATTTGTCTCCAGAAGTTGTGAATGCTCCAACACTGGAAGTTTTTAAGAAGAGATTAGACAGCCATTTGTATGAAATAGTATTAGGTTTCCCACTTGAGCAAGACCTCTAAGGACCCTTCCAACTCTGTTACTCTGTCATTTTGTTAACACAGACTTACAAAGTTGATTCCCCTACGAAGTTATAAGTTGTATTAGATGTATATTTTCTTCCTATACTAAACGTGATTATTTATTTTTGATTTTAAAGCCTTTCATAAATTTTGGAAGTGTGTTCTAGTTTTCCCTATATATTCAGAAGGACTAAATTTCAGACCCATTCAGTAGCTCTGAAATTGGTATATTTTAATCTTTTTCAAAGGGGAAGAGAAATGGGCTGATTTTTAACAAAATCCATCCTTCGTATGGATGGCGTAATTTTTGTTGTTGTTTTTTTTTTTTATTTATTTATATGCCGCCCTTCTCCGGAGACTCAGGGTGGCTTACAATGCGTTAAGCAATAGCCTTCATACTTTTGTATATTTATACAAAGTCAGCTTATTGCCCCCACAAACTGGGTCCTCAATTTACCTACCTTAGAAAGGATGGAAGACTGAGTCAACCTTGAGCCTGGTTAGTTGCGAAGTCGTGTCCCCCACATCGCGACCCCATGGACAACGTTCCTCCAGGCCTTCCTGTCCTCTACCATCCCCCAGAATCCATTTAAGCTCACGCCGTCTGCTTCAGTGACTCCACCCAGCCACCTCGTTCTCGTAATTTTACTCTAATAGCCCAAAATGATAATAAAAGATATCCATTGTGGAATGCTTTTTTTTTTTTTTTTGCGAGAATTACTTAATAGCAATATTTTAAACCTCATGTTTAAAATTAGATCCAAAGTCATGAAAGAGATTTATAAGGTCTGCAAAAATGACAACCGCACATATATAATCTAACTGGGAGTCAGTTGAAGTAAGTCAACAATTTGGCAAAAATCCAAGAAGGGTTATCAATTCAACCAGGCTTGTTATAGATGAACCAAGTGGAATCGGAGGAACGCAAAACATTGGGACGTGGGCTGTGAAAGTTGTGGTTTCCAGCACATTCTGACATTTGGGCAGACCTGGTATCTCTCCCAGAAGAGGAACTGTCTGTTCATTTTGGCATCTCGTCCTATCTGGTGGTAATGATGGGCAAAGGAAGGTGAGTGGTAGATAGTAAGAAGAAACAAAGGAAGAAGAAAGAAAGCTGGAGTTCATTAGCTTTCCATTTTCTTTCTTTAAGAGATCTCCAAGTAGATTCAGTTTCAGTTTTGCCCTTCAGCTCAGATGTCAACCTCTGAGTACTGTTTTCACTGAAGGATAGGTTTCATTACATTAATAAAGCTGCACAAATGGTTCCAATTAAGGAG
Organism: Pituophis catenifer annectens; assembly: GCF_029215685.1. Lineage (NCBI taxonomy): Eukaryota > Metazoa > Chordata > Lepidosauria > Squamata > Colubridae > Pituophis > Pituophis catenifer. The sequence continues at coordinate 5,218,765 of NW_027256894.1, forward strand.
AACCACAAAGAGCTTGTCAAAAGTGATCAGGCTGGAGTTTTCGAGGCTTTTGTTCTGGAAAAATCGTGGGGTTCAAGTCCTCACCTTCATTCGAGGTGCTCACCTGCTTTGCAGAACGGGACAATCCCCCGGCCACCCCCATCCCTCTTTCCCACATGCTTCAAATAATTAAAGCCAAATTACGGGAGACCACACTACCGTGTTTCTCCAAAAAGAAGGCCAGGTCTTATTTTCTTTTGACCCCTGAAAAAACAGCTAGGCCTTCTTTTTGGAAGGTTCTAATTACTGACTCGCCTTGCGGCGGTGGCACCGACAGCCCAGCCCAGCAGGAGCCTGCTGCTGGCCCACTTCTTCCGCGGCCGCTTGCCACCACTCGCAGGCATCGCCCTGGCCTCCCTTTTGCCTTTAGATGCCTGCCAGAAGGCATCTGCAGCCAATAATAGAGCTCCAGACTGATCCGGAGCTCTGTTATTGGTTGCAGATAACAGATGCCAGCTGTTCTGACCTAGGCTTCCCGATATAGTAAAAAGCACACAATTAGTCCCAAAAACCTTTTTTATTTTATTTTAACAGCTGTGAATTCCTTTCATTCACAGCACGTGCTGAATCACCAAGAGTTTATAAATAGTCCAACAGAAGTCTGCCACAGTCCTTCGGATAAGGCTGGTAAACACCCACCTTTATCTCCTTTGACACACTGCCAAAGTCCTAATTGGCAATTATCTTGGCAAGGCCACACGGAAACACAGAGTCAAAAATGGAGCTTCAAAGTACAAACTGACACCATCCACAACGTTGCTTCCTGCAAAGGCCCACATCCCTTTGCTCTTCCTTTATGTCTTATGGGAGCCGCCAGTCATCTCCAAGCCTTACTCCTGAGTTGTCCCTTTTGTTTTAATTGTTCTTGTCTTCTGGCAGCTCTGCACATGCGCGCACTAGGAACAGGCTTCCACTGTTCCTGTGCCTCTTTGATGTCCGACTCTGGAGGCTCCAGAGTCACCGCATAACTCCCAGATGGCCCTGGCTCCATCTCTGCCTCTGATGCAGAGTCAGCGTCCTAGCCTTCCCCAGACTCCAGGACTGGTCCATGTTCCTCCCCAGCCTCCTCACTATCTGACTTTGCTGCCAGCTCCGCAGGCTGCTGGCGGACCACAACACGACAGGCATCTGAAGGCAAAATGGAGTCCAGGGCAATATGTGCAAGTGGCGGCAAGCGGTCACAAAAGAAGCGGCCGCAGAAGAAGGAGAGGCAGGTTAGGATTAGGGTATGCGAGGCCTGGTAAATAGGGCAGCTCCACCCACCCATCCCCACCCTAGCATATTTTTTATCTGTGTGCCTCGCCCCACCCCCTGTATCTTGGGGTAGGCGGGGTTTTAATTAGGGCTAATTTTGTAGGTGGGGCTTAATTTGATCGCATGCGCTCAAAAATGTGATAGGGCTTCTTTTCAAGTAGATCGTCTTTTTGGAGAAACATGGTGCTATTACTACTGAAGTATTGGCACTGCTTTACAAAGCCATAGTAAGACCACACTTACTACTGCATCCAGTTTTGGTCACCACAATATCAAAAAGATGTTGAGACTCTGAAAAGAGTGCAGGGAAGAGCAACGGAGTTGATTAGTGGGCTGGAGGCTAAAACATATGAAGAACGGTTGCAGGAATTGGACAGGTCTAGTTTAATGAAAAGAAGGACTAGGTGAGACATGATAGCAGGGCCCCAATATTTGAGGGGTTGCCATAAAGACAAGACAAGAAACAATGGATGAAAACTTATCAAAGAGAGATCCAACCTAGAATTAAAGAGTAATTTCCTGACAGTAAGAACAATTAATCAGTAGAACAATTTGCCTTCAGAAGTTGTGGGGGCTCCATCACTGGAGGCTTTTAAGAAGAAAGTGGACTGCCACTTGTCTGAAATTGTATAGGGTCTCCTGCTTGAGCAGGATGTTGAACTAGCAGACCTCCAATGTCCCTTACAGCTCTATTCTGATTGATTGATTGAGACCATCCTGTCCATTTCACAAAAGATCTGCAATAGCCGCCCTGAGTCTTCGGAGAGGGGCGGCATATAAATTTAATTAATTAAAATAAAATAAAATTAAATTAAATTCAAGCCCATTCAGTCCTGTCCCTCTGACATCATCATAAAAAGTTATTGAATGAAGATTTTGCAAGTTTGAGATGTCTCTTTCTTCAATAGTGGAACCCATCAACTGTCTGTACGTAATCTAGCTTTCTTCTTCCTAAAAACAGATTGGGGTAATGGCCCTGGATAAGAAACATTTTCTGCCCACTTGCATGGGCAAGTGAGAGTGTGGTCCATCTGAAGAAAATGGTATAGGGCAGGGGTGAAATCCTACCGGTTTATACTGGTTCGGGCGAACCGCTAGGGATTATGGGCATCAGTTTGCTGAACTGGTAATAATCACCCCTTGTTGGCTCCACCCACGCCCGGCCGGTCGCTGCTCACCTCTTCTGGCTGCTCGATAGTCCACAGAATTCAATGTTAAATGCAGCAGAGAGAATGCTAACTTTTCTCTCTCCATTCAGAATGGAGCTGCTGCAGCCTGTCCCTTTAAGGTAGTCCCCAGGAAGGAGGGGGACGGGTTGGGGGATCACAACTTTCAAGCTGTTTCATTGATTAATTCTTCTCACTGTCAGGAAATTTATTCTTAGTTCTAGGTTGGATCTCTCTTTAATAAGCTTCCAACCATATCATGCCGTACAATGTAGTGAACCATGTGCAGATCTGTACATTGGGGAAACAAAACAGCCACTTCACAAACACATGGCACAACATAGGAGAACAAACCGATCAGGACTAGATTCAGCAGTCCATCTGCATTTAAAAGACAAAGGCCACTCTTTTGAAGACATTTTGGACAGAGAAGACTGCTGTTTTGAAAGAGGGGTCAAAGAGTCTTACTCAGCATGGGACTTATTGTACAAATGGTTAGATAACAGGTGCAGAGATTACCCTGTTTCCCCCAAAACAAGACATCTCCTGATAATAAGCCCAATTGGGCTTTTTGAGCACATGGCAATAAGGCCATGCGCTTATTTCAGGGTTCAAAAAAAAATATAAGACAGGGTCTTATTTTCAGGGAAACATGATAGTAACTGAATAACGAAAGAAGATCAAGAAAATAGAAATAGATACAGTTATATCGACATATATAAGAATATATATCATAAGCAATACTAATATTGGACTGTACGTGACTATAGATTAAAACATACAGAGTGATAAATGTATAGAGTGTTATGGTAAAACTATGAAAATAATGATTATAACTATGACGTACTACATTATGTATTTAAAAGAGACTATATTGTATGACTATGAGAATAATGATTATACTCAGGGTGTATAATACTATCTATACTTAAAAAGGACTTGATACAACCAGTACACTGTCGTTGCAAAACTGGAAACGTGATGTATAATAAAGGAAAATGTATATATATATATACATTTATATATATATAAAGTGTTTACCGAGACACCTGGTCTACCCTTACTACACTTAATCTTTCCCCTGGCTCAAGCTGATGAAGGGAGGAGAACTTGTGGCTCAGTGGTTAATACAACTGCCTAACATAGAGGCCATCTATGTCAAAATTGAATAGCCCTCTCCCAACAGAGGGGGAGGGATACGACATCATTCATCTCCAATCTACAATACAGTCCTTTCAGCAGTTCCAAGAAGGCTCCACACCCATTTGCACCACTCAGGTGGCCCTGAAGACACAGACAAACCTCCACATGGCCTCAACGACTTTCTGAAAGGATGCAAATGACCAGCTGTCTGCAAGGAGTATCAATCTTTCCATTCCCCACTCTTCAGTCAGAGCTGAAGAAGCTTCTTGGATGAGAAGCGAAACGTCTTCAAAGAAAACCCAGAAAGTCCAGTTGCCTCTTGAAAAAGCACCTTTGGGACAACCATGACCTGGATGACTGAGAATCTCCATAGGCCGTCATATTAATAGCTGGCTTATCTCTATAAAGAGAGGAAAAAATGTGGGTGGGAAGGTTGGACCCCTTGGAAGCTGGACTAAAAAGCTTGAAAGCCTGAACACGGCTATGCAACGGAGGGAACCACAAGCTATAGAACAGAAGAGAATAGAATTTTTTATTGGCCAAGTGTGATTGGACACACAAGGAATTTGTCTTGGTGCATACGCTCTCGGAGTACATAAAAGAAAAGATACGTTCGTCAAGAATCATAAGGTACAACACTTAATGATAGTCACGGGTTACAAATAAGCAATCAGGAAACAATATCAATATAAATCGTAAGGATCCAAGCAACAAAGTAGCTGAATCATAAGAGATTTTTTTCCACCCTGTATTTATGCCCAAAATAAGTTTAGTCTCATCACGGTAGCTTCTGTGTCTCTACTCAGTATTATAAAAAGAGATGGGCAGAGCTGATTTTTTTTTTTTTAAAAAAAAAGATAACTTCAATTCACTTGAAACTGGTGGGGAAAATGTCCTTTCTAAGAGAAAAGCAAAGTGGATAAAGAAGAAAAATGTAGGCGAGGATCTTTGTAGCTTATAGTTCTTGACTTGCGTCTCAGTAGGAGACTTGTGAGTAGGCTTTTTAAGTCAGGGAGAAGTAGTTAAAATGCAGACTTGCCCGTCCTTGTTCTCTGACTTTGAGGAGTATGGCTTGTTCCCATGGACAACTTGTCACCCCTCGCTTTGATCCACCGCTTCATGTTCAAAATGGCTTTTATGCCACCTTCCCATATAATGGATAATTTAGCCCATGCCATTAAGGAAAAGCTAGGACATATTACGCTTCCTTTTTTTTTTTTTTTGTAATGAGCTTCAATTGCTTTTGAAAGCAGGTAGGAATATGGTTTTTTCCCCCCATTCGGATATACCTCCATCAAATATGCACCACGTTGTTTTTTTGTAAAAGAACCTAAACTGCCATTATTTTAATTTCTAGAATGCATTTGTTGCAGGGACTCAGTTTAGAAGCATCTAAAACACTGCGTTGTATTGCTATATAAAATGCTAATTTCCCCGGCCTGCCTTAAATCCATGTTTCCCTTGATCAGTGTTAATGTCTAAATTGGATAAGGAAGTAGGTAAAGAATAATCAGGATGTGAAAGATGCTAATGGCCGGGGATGCAAAAGGATAAAGCTACCCTCACCACAGTCCAAGCTGTGATGAAGGAAGGCGCTTCTCCAACTTTCTAAATTCATCCATTTTCTGAGTTTGCATGATAGCTTAAATCAAAAATCAAGATTGAATTCTCACAGCATGACAAACTATAAAATCCATCCATCTACCCACCCACCCACCCACCCACTCACCCACCCACTCAACCACCTACCCACCCACCACTCACTCACTCACTCACTCACTCACTCACTCACTCACTCATCCATTCATCCCTCCACCCTCCCTCCCTCCCTCCCTCCACTCATCCATCCATGGTTAAAGATGTGCCAGAATAAGAAAATCCATAGATTATTTGTACCATACAAAATTATTATTTTGTATAATATATTACTTTATAATGCCTTGGTAAGGCCACACTTGGAATACTGCATCCAGTTTTGGTCGCCACGATGTAAAAAAGATGTGGAGACTCTAGAAAGAGTGCAGAGAAAAGCAACCAAGAGGATTAGGGGACTGGAGGCTAAAAACATATAAAGAATGGTTGCTGGAACTGGGCATGTCTAGTTTAATGAAAAGAAGGACTAGGGGAGACATGAGAGCAACCTTCCAATATCTCAGGGGTTGCCACAAAGAAGAGGGAGTCAAGCTATTCTCCAAAGCACCTGAGGGCAGGACAAGAAGCAATGGGTGGAAACCGATCAATGAGAGAAGCAACTTAGAACTAAGGAGAAATTTCCTAACATGTAGAACAATTAATCAGTGGAACAATTTGCCTCCAGAATGTGAATGCTCCAACACTGGAAGTTTTTAAGAAGATGTTGGCTAACCATTTGTCAGAAGTGGTGTAGGGTTTCCTGCCTAATCAGGGGGTTGGACTAGAAGACCTCCAAGGTCCCTTCCAACTCTGATATGATATGATATGATATGATATGATATGATATCATATCATTAATTATTAACCTCCCTTGCCTCTTGGAGTGTTGGGGTCTTCAAGCAAAGATTGGACAACCATTTGTCCAGGATGCCATAAGACCTCTTGTCTTGGACCGGGCATTAGACTAGAAGTTCTCCAAAGTCCCTTCCAGCCCTATGATAGTATGGTACAATATTGAACCTTTTTCCCTGGGATAGGTCATGTTGAAGCCAATGAGACTCAGTTCTGGATAGACACGCACACAATATTTGATTTGTTGACTTTTAATGCTTTTATCAGTCAGTCTGACTGTAGAATCAGCCATTGAGTTGCATAGGCAACAAGCTAATTTTGGATATGACCATCACATATATGATTAAAAGATGAACTCTAGAGTAAGTAGTCCTGGGTTTATCTAGTCTAAAGAAAAGAAGAATTGGGGGTGACATGATAGCAGTATTCCAATATTTGAGGGGCTGCCACAAAGAAGAGGGGGTCAAATTATTCTCCAAAGCACCAGAGGGCAGGACAAGAAATAATGGTTGGAAACTGATCAAAGAGAGAAGCAACCTGGAATTAAGGAGAAACTTCCTAACAGCGAGGACAATTAACCAGTGGAACAGCTTGCCTCCAGAAATCATGGGTGCGCCATCACTGGAGATTTTTAGGAAAAGACTAGACAGTCATTTATCTGAAATGGTATAGGGCTGTGATGGCGAACCTATGGCACGGGTGCCACAGGTGGCACGCATAGCCATTTTGGTGGGCACGCGAGCTCAGCTGCAGTGCGCATGCACATGCTGGCTAGCTGATTTTCGGGCCTTCTGGGCCTACCAGAAGTAGGGAAACAGGCTGTTTCCTGCCTCCGGAGGGCCTCGAGGGTGAGGGATGGGGAAGGCCCATTTTTGTCTTTCCCCAGCCTCCAGAGCCTTTCTAGGAGTCTGGGGAGGGCGAAAACGGCCTTCTCCCCCCGGAGGCCCTCCGGAAGCCAGAAATGGTGGGACAGGAAATTGCCAAACGGGCAACTCCTAGAAAGGCTCTGGAGTCTGGTGAGAGAGAAAAACAGACCTACCAGGCCATCGTGTGCCAAAAGCAGGGGGAGTGTGGGGAGGGTTGCATGTGCAGGGGCGGGGTGCATAGAATTATGGATGTGGGCATGTACGCATGTGAAAATACCGCCCCCCCCACTCCTGGCACACAATGGCAAAAAGGTTAGCCATCACTGGTATAGGGGTTCTCCTGTTTGAGCAGGGGGCTGGACTAGAAGACCTCCAAGGTCCCTTCCAGCTTTTTTGTCTATTCTATTCTAAATTAAGAGGTAAAAAGCAAAGCTTTAAAACAATATTTGGATCATGACAGTTCACAAGTCCTACGGCCTAACAGACGACATGGTTACAAGACTATCTAACGCGGTTCCTTTAATTGCTAATGCTAACTCCATCCGCATTTTTGGCAGAGGTTTGCCTGGTTAAGGATGTAGTCCAGATTCTAGCTGTTGATTTGAGGAAGTCTGCAGCAAGAGGTGTTGGGCGAGAGATTTATATACTTCTGGAAAAGATTTATTTTGATGAATTGGTCTGCGTTAATATGAGAAACCTCATAAATAACGAGCTTCGGTTTTCAACATTTCGAAGGACAGCTTTGGCAAAAAGTCAGGGTATGCATTAAAAAGACACACCTTCGGAAGGGCCCAATAAATAAAAGCCCTGAAATACGGCTCCTTTATGAGAAAGGCGTTTTAAATCATGTTGATAAAGCATCTAAATGAAACCCTCAAAGTGAAGACAAAGGAGGGGCGCCTATAACTATTTATAGATTTTTTTTTGAGATCTATAAAGAGAGAGGTAAGCTCCTTCCTTTAGCCACTCTTTCAAAATATATTCCTATATTCATTACACATAAAGGCAAAACTTCGGCACATTAAGCTGTTAACTTAATGCGTTGGATTTTGTAGCAGGTAAGGACGAGAGCCAGGTTGGTGTTAGTGGTTAAGGCATCAGCAGGGCTGGGCTTCAAAAATTTTAGCAAGGGGTTCCCGGCCTGGTTGCTGGATGGGCGTGGCCATGGTGGGTGTGGCCTAGTCAGCCTCCTGCACCACAGTGGGTGGGGGGAGGAGCAGGCGTTTTTGCCCTTCCTGGAGACTTTCCTCGAGCCTCCAAGAGGGCAAAAACGGCCTCCCCAGGCTCCGGAGGCCCTCTGGAGGCCAGAAACGGGCCAATTTCCAGCCTTCCTGAACTTCCAGTAGGCCCGTTTTTTGCCCTCCCTGAGCCTCCACACGCACCCTGCATTTACCTGCATCCAAAATGGGCCACATGGGGACTCCTGGGAGGGGCAGGGCAGAGTGGGTGGGGCCATTCAGGAGTGGGATTTGGGGGTTCTCCAAACTGCACAAAATCTTAGCTAGAGGTTCTCCTGAACCCCTGCGAACCCCCAGCAAGCCCCACCTCTGGGCATCAGGCTAGAAACTGGGAGATAGTGAGTTTTAGTCCACCCTAGGCACAAAGTCAGCTGGGTGAACTTGGGCCAGTCACTCTGTCTCAGCCCCAGGGAGGAGGCAATGGCAAACCATTTCTGAAAAAACCTTGTCAAGAAAACTGCAGGGAGTCTGGAAGAATAGGACACAATTGAATGGAAGAAAAAAAAATGTTTTGTATATATTTATACAAAATTTAACCACTTCTCCAAAGTGATTAATGTTGACCCTCAAGAGTTGACGGGACTATCCAATTGTTGCTGTTATAATTATTTATTTATTTGTTTTAATTTGTATACCGCCCTTCTCCTGCAAGACTCAGGGCGGTGAACAGCCAGAATAAAACAGAACACACAAAATTTAAAAACAGTTTAAAAATAATTAAATATTTTTGTCCGCAATTTAAAACACCAATTAAAATCAATTAAAATTAACCAAAGCTATGGGATCAAGCCAGCCCGGCTAGGTGAAATAAATAAGTTTTCAGGGCTCGATGAAAAGTCCAGAGGTCTGGTATTGTATGTATCTCTGGGGGGAGGTTGTTCCAGAGGGCAGGCACCGCCACAGAGAAGGCTCTCCCCCTGGGGGTCACCAGCTGACACTGTCTGGCGGACGGCACCCTGAGGAGGCCCTTTCTGTGCGAGCGTACTGGCCGGTGGGAGGCTATTGGTGGCAGAAGGTGGTCTTGTAAATACCCGGCCCTAAGCCATGGAGCACTTTAAATGTGGTCACCAACACCTTGAAGCGCACCCGGAAGACCACCAGGAGCCAGTGCAGCTCACGCAGGAGAGGTGTCACATGGGAGCGCCCCGTCGCTCCCATAATCCCCCGTGTGGCCGCATTCTGGACCAACTGCAGCCTCCGGGTGCACCCAAAGGGGATTCCCATGTAGAGAGCATTGCAGTAGTTCATCACACAGATGTTCAGACTGAATTTGGCATTTTTGTCCACCTACGGAGTCCTTCCCAAGGAGCTGGGATTGACAGATATGGATGTTCGATGGTGTTAGAGGAGAATGTAAGATGCTTCAAGTTAAACTGCCTTTTGCAATTGACTGATGGTGAATTTGTCAATGTCATTGATGTTCAAGAGGTACTCCAGATGTTTTGGGGATTGCTTTCAAGACACCCATGGCTATTAGCTATCACCTTTGCTCTCTTTTGCTACAGTCGTTCTATTTCTATTTGCAGGTTTTTGTACTTTGTTATCTTCTCCAGTTTTTTCTCTTCTCTTCTGTTGTCTCCAGTTTTGCCATGTCCACTATCCAGATTTTTTCTCTTTCTTATTGACAATTATTAAGTCTGGGATGTTATGCAGCAGATTTCTGTCTGTTTGAATTCCCAGAGCACTTTCATTTTCTGTTACTTTCTCTATTCTATGGTCCCACCAGATCTGGCTTGCAGGCAAACTGTATTTTTTGCAGATCTTCCAATGCACCAGTGTTGCTACTTTGTCATGCAGTATTTATTACATTATTTTCATGTAATAAATGTCCTGGAAGTTCATGAAAGGGTCAATGACCTGAAGAGTTTGGGGATCACTAGTAGAGATCTTTGTGAGTTTCCCAAAATTTCATTGGAATTCCATTAGAATTTCATGGGAAGATAGGACTAAGGAAAGACTAATAGCTGGCTGGAGAATTCTGGGAGTTGTAAGTTCACACATCTTAAGGTTGAGAAAACCTGCCCTATGTTTAACAGATTAACAGAGTTGCAAGGAACTTTAGATGTCATCTAGTCCAACCCCCTGCTCAAGCAGGAGCTCCTACACAATTGCTGACAAATGGCAGTCCAGTCTCTTCTGGAAAGTCTCAAGTGATGAAGTGATGAAAGTCTCAAGTGTGAAGTCTCCCACAACTTCCGAAGGCAACTTCCGTTCCATGGGTTGATTGTTCTCACTGTCAGAAAGTTTCTCCTCATTTCTAAGTTGAATCTCTCTGTGATCAGTTTCCATCCATTCTTCCTTGTCTGGCCTTCAGGTGCCTTGGAAAATAGCTTGACCCCCTTCCTCCTCTCTGGGGCAGCCTCTCAAATATTGGAAGACTGCTATCCTGTCTCCCCTGGTCCTTCTCTTCACTAGACTAGCCATGCCCAGTTCCTGCAACCGTTCATCGTATGTTTTAGCCTCCGTCCCCTAATCATCTTGGTTGCTCTTCTCTGCACTTTTTCCAGGGTCTCAACATCTTTTTTATAGTGTGGTGACCAAAACTGGACGCAGTACTCTAGGTGTGGTCTTACTAAGGCTTTATAGAGTGGTATTAGTACCTCATGTATTTGCAAGTAAGAAAATATGCAGTACTATGGAACCCCAGCTTTATCACTCTCCTAAATAAAAAGACCCACTTTAGTCTAATGGTTGAAGAAGTCTAGAAACTAGAGGACCATAAGTTTCCAGTCCTACCTTGAGATGAAAGCTGGCTGGATGACTTTGGGCCAATTGTCAAGAGACTCTGAATTCTACTCCCATCTTAGACATGAAAGCCAGGTGAGGTGAGTGCCTTTGGGCCAATCACTAGGAGACTCTGAGTTCAATCCCCACCTTAGTCATGAAAGCCAGCTGGGTGGCTTTGGCCCAATCACCAGGAGATGGTGAGTTCTAGTCTCACCTTAGCCATGAAAGCCAGGTCAGTGACTTTGGACCAGGGGTGGGATTCAGCCAATTCAGACAGGTTCGGGGAACCGGTAGCTCCGGCCAGTGGTGAGTTTCAAATTTTTTTTACTACCGGTTCTGTGGGTGTGGCTTGGTGGGTGTGGCAGGGGAAGGATACTGTAAAATCTCCATTCCCTCCCCAATCCAGGGGAAGGATATTGTAAAATCCCCATTTCCTCCCAATCAGCTGGGATTTGGGAGGCAGAGAATAGATGGGGGCGGGGCCAGTCAGAATTTTTACTACCAGTTCTCCGAACTACTCAAAATTTCCGCTACCGGTTCTCCAAAACTGGTTAGAACCTGCTGAAACCCACCTCTGGCTCCAACGATCAGCTGAGAGTGAACCGGTTTGCTCCAACAATCAGCTGAACCTGCCTGCCCGCCCCTGCACTATACCGACCTATATTTCCTTTGTTTGAAGCCCAGCTGATAGGCGCGGCAGAGCAGATTGCCGCACTTCAGCTGTTTTACTCACCAGAGCTGCAGTAGAAAGTAAGTTTTAGAGCTGCTTTCAGATGCACTGCTCGTGAGCGGATCACTGTGTGCGCGTGGAGTGCGAAGCGCACGCTCAGTGAACCAGTCATTGCACCATTTGAATCCCACCATTGCTTTGGCTCAATCACCAGGAGACAGTGAGTTCTAGTCCCGCCTTAGCTATGAAAGCCAGCTGGGTGATTTCTCTCTCTCTCTCTCTCTCTCTCTCTCTCTCTCTCTCTCTCTCTCTCTCTCTCTCTCTCTCTCTCAGCCCAACTCACTTCACAGGGTCTCATTGTGGGGAAAATAGGAGGAAGAGAAATAGCATTAGGTGCCTTATGGCACCTTGAGTTGTTTATAAAAGAAAATAAAGGTGGGATGCAAAATAAATAAATAAACACAGTGCTTTTCATGCCAATTCTGTATTCTTTTCAGTCCCAGCAGGGTGAAATATTTTGACTTGTCCTGTTATCTTAAAATGAACACTGTTGTTCGCTGGATCAAAATACTTCTCCTGTTTTATGGCATTGATTTCATGTACAGTAACACACTTGCTTCCTCCTCTCCATAGTTCAACTGCAGTGTTAAAACAGGGACACAATAACCAAATTGCATGGAAAAGGAACACGCATCGATTTAATTGTTATGGTTGCCAGCTTCACTTTCTTTCGCCTTTAAAAGTAGAGGGACGCATGCCACCCCCTGGGGTCTCTTGCGGATGTCCTGCAGGCTGGAAATTTTAATGCCAACAAATGAACATCCCCGTTGCTGCTTCTCATCTCCATCTTAAAACGACGGATAAAGGAAAAGGTAGTGACTCTGACACACACACTACACACTACACACTACACACTACACACTACACACTACACACTACACACTACACACAACACACAACACACAACACACACACATCCGAGGAGGAGGAGAAGAGGAGGAGACAGCTCCCAAAGTAATTCCCAATCTTCCCACAACTCCCTTGGAAAATACCAGCCTACACCTTCGCGGGAGCTGCTGCGAGCGAATAAAGCACTTTAAGTGTAAACAGTGGCGTTAAGGCACTTTTAAGTCATTGGAGGTACTTTAAGGCGCTCCAGGGTGTTCGTACCACCTTGTAGCTCAAAGAGATGTAATTTTTTCTCTCCCCCCCCCCTTTCCTTCCTTTTACTTTAAAGAACACTTTCAGAGGCAGGAGAATGACGGTGATTGTTCAGTCGTTCATTGCTGAAAAAAGCATGTATTAAAGATCTGTGTGATTTCCAGCACATTTATCTGGGATTCTTATCCAGGCTTCCAACTGAGGATGAATCTCAAATTGCCATTGAGAAACCTTTCACTTAAAAAAAAAAAAAAAGAAAACCACACACACACACACACACACACACACACACACACACACACAGATATAGACACAGCCTCCTTGTTTTCTCCCTCCCCTTCCTTTCCTTGACTCAGAATGGTCGGTCTTGACTTTTCTTTCAAGAATGGCAAGAAAGGAGTTTCGCTATATTTTCAGCAGGAGTTATTGCTCCGGTTTACTTTTCTTTTTCTGGTAGGCCTATATTTGTATACTCAAGATAGTTCCCCACTCTGCCCCCGGGACATGTTTTACAACACCAAGGAGATCGGGGATTGGGGTTGCATAGCTGGCAACATTCATCAAAGAAGATTTGTCTTGTTGAAAAAAATAAATAACAGAGAGATGGAATCCAGATCACGGGCCGTGTTAGTGCCACTTTATAAGGCCTTTGGAAGACCACATTTAAAAGGGACACAGTGGCTCAGTGGCTAAGATGCTGAGCTTGTCGATTGAAAGGTCGGCAGTTCAACGGTTCGAATCCCTAGTGCTGCATAATGGGGTGAGCTCCCATGACTTGTCCCAGCTTCTGCCAACCTAGCAGTTTGAAAGCACGTAACAAATGCAAGTAGAAAAATAGGGACCACCTTTGGTGGGACGGTAACAGCGTTCCGTGCGCCTTTGGCGTTGAGTCATGTCGGCCACATGACCACAGAGACGTCTTGGGACAGCGCTGGCTCTTCGGCTTTGAAACGGAGATGAGCACCGCCCCCTAGAGTCGGGAACGACTAGCACAGATGTGCGTGGGGAACCTTTACCTTTAAGTCCACATTTGGAATGATGCATCCAGTTTTGGTCACCATGATGTAAAAAAGATTTCGAGGCTTTGAAAAAAGTGCAAAGAGGAGCAACTAAGATGATGAGGGGCTGGATGAAGAACAGTTTCAGGAATGGGGCATTTCTAGTCTAGTGAAAGACTGGGGGGGAACATGATAGCAGTGTTCCAATATCTCTGTAAACCACTTAGAAGAGGGCTGTAAAGCACTGTGAAGGCTACGTAAGTCTTACTGCCTTGTTAACACCTACAACCTTGTAGAAGTTGATGGGACCCTATGGATGAAGATGGTAGCTAATCACAGATATTTCCCAGGAGCAAGGAGATCCATTTGGAGATGTCAGAACAGAACCTAGACTTGGCCAACAGGAGAAATTTAGAAACCTACAAGTCACTTTATTGAGAAATATTGCCCTTCTAGGCTGCATAAACAGAGGAATAGAATCAAGATCACGTGAAGTGTTAATACCACTTTATAATACCTTGATAAGACCACACTTGGAATCCTGCATCCAATTTTGGTTGCCACGATGTAAAAAAAAAAAAAAGATGTTGAGACTCTGGAAAGAGTGCAGAGAAGAGCAACAAAGATGATCGGGAGGCTAAAACATACAAAGAAGGGTTACAGGAATTGGGTATGGCTAATCTAGAGAAAAGAAGCATCAGAGTGACATGATAGCATCTTCCAATATCTCAGGGGCTGCCACTAAGAAGTGGGAGTCAATCTGTTTCCCAAAGCACCTGAAGGCAGGATGAGAAACACTGGATGGAAACTAATCAAGGAGAGAAGCAACCTGGAACTAAGGAGTAACTTCCTAACAGTGAGGACAAATTAACCACCACCAGAAGTTGTGGGTACTCCATCACTGGAGGTTTTTAAGAAGAGACTAGACAATCATTTGTCTACAATGGTATAGGGCAGTGATGGCTAACCTTTTTGCCATCACGTGCCAAAAGCGGGGGGAGTGCAGGGGGGGTCACACGCACACGTGCCCACATCCATAATTCTATGCGCCCCGTGTTCCCCCCTGCTTTTGGCACATGATGGCCTGGTATGTTAGAAAAGTTTTTAGTTTAGGTTGTAGAGGTCAATAAGATCTTCGAATGTCCCAGCAGCTACAATTAAGTCAGATTTCTTTTATCAAGAAAAACTTTGTTTATTTAAAATCAATAAACTATTTACATTTTAAATCACAGAACATTGTATCTTGGTCTTTATTTATTTCTGAGTTAAATGTGCCTAGAGCATAATCCCTTCCTCTCTCTTTTCTCTTTTGTGTCTCCTATGTGTCTTCCATGTGTCTCCCCTGTGTCTCCCCAGTGTGTGTGGCTAAAGGGGGTCATATTTATAGGGTGGCTAAGCCACTCCCCCTTCAGTCCCTTAGACAAAATGGAGGGAAAGTATAAACAAAAAAACATCCTTCCAGTATAGACAGTGTGGCTCAGTGGCACTGTTTCAGATAATTATCTGACATGGTCGGCCCGTTTTTCACTCTCTCCAGGCTTCAGAGCCTTTCTAGGAGCCTGGGGAGGGCAAAAACAGCCTTCCCCAACCCCCTGGAGGCCCTCTGGAGTCAAGAAACAGCATATTTCCTGACTTCTGGTGGGCTCAGAAGGCCCAAAAATCAGCTGGCCGGCGCACGCATGCGTGCCAGAGCTGAGCTTGCGTGCCCACTAATACGGCTCCATGTGCCACTTGTGGCACCCGTGCCATAGGTTCGCCATCACGGGTATAGGGTCTCTGGCTTGCTCTGGAGGTTGTATTAGTAGACTCTGTTTTTAACAGTAATAAAGTTGGAAGGGACCTTGGAGGTCATCTAATCCAACCCTCTGCTCACACAGGAGACCTGTACTAGGGATTCGAACTGCCGAATTGCCGACCTTTCTGATTGACAAGCTCAGTGTCTCAGTCACTGAACCACCTACTAAAGACCTCTGCTTAAAACCTTCATAGAAGTTTTCTATGACCGTTAAACCCAGGTTGTTGATGCGTATGTGAGCTGAAAACTACAGCGATAGATTACGTCTTCTTTCCCAAACACCTCCAGGATTTCAGAGGGTTTTTTTTCTTTTTCTTTTTCTTTTTTCAGCGAGTCCATAATTCCTCGTTATTCCTTGGCAGTTCAGCAATACAGCTTCCTCGACGTGTTTGGCAGTGAGTTCCCATTCTGCCTGATGGAAAGGAACAAGCCCATTTGTTTTGTCTGCTTTTCAATTTATTTATTTATTTATTTATTTATTTTTTAAAAAAACCCTAGTTGATTCTTAGATTTGGCAGGACAGCAGTTCCTCTTCTTTGAATAGACCAACAAACCATTTTTTTAATCCAGAAGTCTCAACTAGAAGGCTATTTAGAAATTTCTCCGGAATATGCTAACATATATATTGAACTTTTAAATTGATAAGTAAATTGCTTTAAATATTATAACAGAAGAACAGAAGAATAGAGTTGGAAGGGACCTCGTAGGTCATCTAGTCCAACCCACTGCCCAAGCAGATCTCTACAGTGCCTACACCAGGGGTCTGCAACCTTAAACACTCAAAGAGCCATTTGAACCCATTTCCCACAGAAAAGAAAACACCGGGAGCCACAAAACCCTTCCCGTGCCTGACTATTTCTTGAGCGGCCACAAAACTAGCCTATGTAGTTGAATTAAACATTCCATTTTCTTCTGAAACTTTTTTTTTCTCTTGGATTTATCCATGGTTGGCCTACCGGGGGTTGAAAAGCTCAATGAATCGCGTGCTGGCGGGTGTCACACATTGGCCATTGTGACGTATATTTTGAATGACAGGGAGCTGCAGCAGAGGGGTGAAAGAGCCACATGTGGCTCCAGAGCTGCAGGTTGCTGACTCCTGGCCTACACCATTTCTTACAGATGGCAATCCAGTCTCTTCTTGAAAGCTTCCACTGATGAAGCTCCCACAAGTTAAATAATATTTTGATTGTGTAATATGTTATGATTTCATTTCATTTCATTTCATTTCATTATTTCATTTCATTTTATTTTATTTTATTTTATTTCATTTCATTTTATTATTTTATTTTATTTTATTTTATTATTTTATTTTTACATACACAAACACAGGGGTATATATTTTTGCGTGCACAGATGTATGCATGCAAAGTATACATTTGTACGATCCTGGTTTGCAGATCAGGGAAACACTGCCATCAGTGTTGGATGTATTTATGTATAATGGAGGGCCCTTATCAAAATGTGAACAGATAACAGAGATAACAGATAACAGCTGTCTTTTAGTACTTGAGGGGCTACCACAAAGAAGAGGGGATCAACCCAAAGACAGAACAAGAAGTAATGGATGGAAACCTACCAAAGAGAGAAACAACCTAGAACTAAGGAGAGATTTCCTAACAGTGAGAACAATTAATCAGTGGAACCGCTTGCCTCCAGAAGTTATGGGTGCTCCATCACTGGAGGCTTTTAAGAAAAGACTGGGCAGCCATCTATCTGGAATGGTATAGGATCTCCTGCTTGAGCAGGGGGTTGGACTAGAAGACCTCCAAGGACTCTCCCAACTTTATTATTCTATGTTCCATGTTCCTGAATAATTCCTGAATCAGCCTAGGATGGTCCCTACCTGTTCCTGCTTACCTTTCTTTGGTCATCTTTCAAAATCCCAGGTTACGACCATCTGCCATTTTTCTAATCTGAGAAGACTCAGAAAATTCAGAAGATCGTGCTCTACAGCTTGTCAGGTTCTCATTTTTAAGAAGTTAGAAGAATCCTACAACAAAATATCAGGTGGAGCTGGCAAATTAGATTAGATTAGATTAACAAAGTTGGACGGGATCTTGTTGGTCATCTAATCCAACCCCCCGCCCAAGCAGGAGACCCTACACTATTTCTGACAAATGGCAGTCCAATCTCTTCTTGAAAGCCTCCAGTAATGAAGCTCCCACAACTTCTGAAGGCAACTTCTGTTCCACTGGTTGATTGTTCTCACTGTCAGAAAATCTCTCCTTATTTCCAGGTTGAATCTCTCCTTGATCAATTTCCATCCATTGTTCCTTGTCTGTCCTTTGGATGTTTTGAAAAACAGCTTGACCACTTCCTCTCTGTGGTGGCCCCTCAAATATTGGAACACTGCTATCATGTCTCCCCTGGTCCTTCTCTTCACTAGACTAGCCAAGCCCAGTTCCTGCAATCGTTCTTCATATGTTTGGTGAGTGACGTCTAGAGAAGAACCTGCCTTCGTGCTTCTTGAGAATACCTCTCTCTGTTCCTTTCAGGAAAGCTCTTCATTTGAAGAAGCAACTTAACTAAAGATAATGCAAAAAGGATTGTTGGTTTTTTTTCCCTTCCCCAGAATGTCTTTATCTGCCAGGATGCCCCTCAGGGAGAAAAGAGATTTCATGGAAAGCGGTGTGCAGAACAAATGATGAACCTTGGAAAATAATGTTTTGTCTGGACTGGACGTTTTGTTTCCCTACAGACTCAAAAAGTTTGGCAAGAGCCTGCTCACATTTATTGGGAGGTCTTTTGATGATTTTTTTACAATTGAATCTGGGATACGTTTCAAGGGAAGCTTGGCAACCTCTCCAGGCCCGCAACAGAATCTGGGAGAAAGCCACAAGAATGTCAGTCTGTCTGTTTTGGTGGTTCCTCTTTAGAGCAAACACGCCTTTAACTTTGGCAGAGTTCATTCTGGGAAACTTCCAATTTCTTTACCCAGAAAATGTAGCCTCAACAATAAAATATGAAACACTAATAAAGACAACCACGTCTGGTTTGTTTTTTTTAGCCCATAGCTTTCTTTCCTTCTTGAGGACAATTACAAATTGGGATGGACCAGGATTTGTTCATACAAAGTCCAACACCTTGGCTTTTCCAAGATGTTGATGTTCTTATTCAACCAGGCTGATGGATGATGATCATGCATATAATGCATTCAAACAATGTACCCGAGACTTCAAAGGACCAGCCTGCTCTATCCAAGAACATTTTATGTACCAAAAACCCTTGGCCCCTTGCCTTGGACAGGAGTTGGAGTAGAAGATCTCTAGAGTGTCAGGCCTGGAAGCCATCTTTTGCATTGGACCCTCAGGCTTGCCACATTTACTGATGTGGGAAACTGGGAGGGGGGGATTGTATGGAGCAGGGGTGATATCAGGGATGAAATGCTCCCGGTTCAGACCGGATCGCCCGATCTGGTAGCGATGGCAGCGGGTGGTTCGGAGAACCGTAGCAAAAATCCCTGTGCCCTCCCCAAGCCCAGATGAGCTGCGCGATCATCAGAGGCTTTTTTTTTTGTTACTTTTAAAAGCATTTTTTCTACAACCTCTTCAGCTGAAAAAATGCTTTTAAAAGTAAAAAAAAAAACCTCTGATTATCGTGCAGCTCAGCTGGGATCGTCAGAGGCTTTTAAAAGCATTTTTTTTTGCAACCTCTTTGGCCGAAGAGGCTGTAGAAAAAAATGCTTTTAAAAGCCTCTGATGATCCCAGTTGAGTTGCCTGATCATCAGAGGCTTTTAAAACAATTTTTTCCTGCAACCTCTTTGGCTGAAGAGGTTGTAGAAAAAATGCTTTTAAAAGTAAAAAAAAAAAAAAAGTTGGCCACGCCCACCCAGTCACATTACCCCCCCCAAGCCACGCCCACAGAACTGGTAGTAACAAATTTTATATTGCACCGCTGGGTGATATATATAGTCATAATAACATTCCTTTCTCAGAGAGTCAAGGACATCTTGCCCTGGCACCTGGAGGGCTGGAACTGGGAGGCATCTCCAGTTGGGACAGTGCTTGGATTGGACCATGTGATGGACATGTGGGTGTTGGGCAGGGACTTGGACTTTCCTTTGGGTGGGGAAAACCTGGACACTTTCAGATTCGGGTTTTCCCAGATGTGCCAATATGACATCTCTAATAAAATGGAATTTTGAGGAATTTCAACCCTCAGAGTCTTATTTCGTTGTGGTTGTTACTTGGAACCCTGACACACAGTCTCTTCCAGCCCTTTCATTTTATGATTTGTCTGATCCGTCAAGCTTCCTTTTTACAAGATCCATCTATCTACTCAGAAGTTCATGTTTGAACTTCTGGGTCGGCAGGAACTGTAGAAAGTGATGGGAGCTCAACCCATCATAGAGCAGCAACTGAGTCTCAGACACAAGCCTGCTGACTGTCAGCCCAGCGTCCTAACTACATGAGCCACCACACTCCTTAATAGGGCTGCAAAGGACCTCAGAGATCTTCTACTCCAAACCCTTTGCTCAAGGCAAGAGACCTTACACCATTCTGGCTAAATAGCGGAATAATAGAGCTGGAAGGCACCTTGGAGGTCTTCTAGTCCAACCTCCTGCTTAAGCAGGAGACTCTATAACATTCCAGACAAGTGGCTGTCCAGTCTCTTCTTAAAAGCCTCCAGTGACCCACAACTTCTGAAGGCAACCTGTTCCACAGGTTATTTGTTCTCACTGTTAGGGAATTTCTCCTCAGTTGTAGGTTTCTTCTCTCTCTGATTAAACAAATGCTTTTCCAGTCTATTCTTGAATACCTCCAGCGATTCTCCCTAACTCAACATCACACGCAAAGATCTTTTGTGGTCGTAGCTGGAATTGCTGGAGATGGAGCAGGGATCTCCTGCATTTTGAGAATTGTGGGAGTCAGGATACATCTGGAGGAACTTCAAGAATTCCTTTGGCTTCTTGGGAGACTTTGCTTTCTCCAGTAGCACCATTATTTTCATCTACTTGACAGCTCCTTTCTGCAGAGACTCCAAATGTGATTCAGGCAAGAAAAATGGCTGTATCTTCTGCAGGATGGAAAGATTCCAAGGACCTCTTTAGATGCATTGTGATCCCTCAGCCAAGGCTCCCATTTCACTCGTCTTCCGTCAGCAGCCTTGAAAGTGCGGAGCAGACACAATTACTCCCTAACAGCCAAGGACTTTCTTCATTGATACCAGCTTTGCAGAATTTTCTTTTCCGTCTGAAAAGTCCAAGTGATTTTGGCATCATCCTCTCCGTCAGCAAATACTGCAGCTGTTATTACTAATGATAACAATATGCTAAGAAGAATATCAAGAATGACAGTCATGACACGGCCTGCCCTTGGTTTTTACAATGTAAAAGTTACACAGAACATAAAAAGAACAGAATTTGGAAGGGAGTTGTTTCCCAAGCAGAAGACCCTATACCAGTGATGGCTAACCTTTTTGCCGTCACATGCCAAAAGTGGGGGGAGCACAGGTGTGTGTGTGTCACACGCGTGCATGCCCACACCCATAATTCAATGCCCCCCGCGCCCCAACCCCTGCACATGTGCGTGCAACACCCTCCGCGCTCCCCCGCACATGAGTGCACGGCCCCATCCCCACTCTCTGTTTTGGGCCTAGCAGGCCTACCTGAAGCCTCCAGAGGCCAGAAACGGCCCATTTCCAGACTTCCAGTGGGCCCGGTAGGCCCATTTTTCACCCTCCCCAGGCCAGAGGCTTTCTTGGAGCCTGGGGAGGGTGAAAAAGGCCTCCCAGAACCTCCATGCAAGCCCTGTACTTACCTGGCATCCAAAACGGGCTGCGTGGAGACTCCTGGGAGGGGAGGGGAGGGGTGGCGTGGGCGGGGCCAGCTGAAAATCAGCTTGCCGAAGATATGGCTCCGCGTGCCACCTGTGGCACGCGTGCCATAGGTTCGCCATCACAGCCCTATACTATTTCAGACAAATGGCTGTCCAATCTCTTCTTAAAAGCCTCCAGTGATGGAGCTTCCATAATTTCTGGAAGCAAGTCCTTCCACTGGTTGATTGTTCTCAATGTAAGGAAATTTCTCCTTAATTCTAGATTGGATCTCTCCTTGATTAGCTTCCATCCATTGTTTCTTGTCTTGCCTTCTGGTGCTTTGGAAAACAAGTTGACCCCTTCTTCCTTGTGGCAGCCCCTCAAGATATTGGAACACTGCTGTCATGTCACTCCTTAGTCCTTCTTTTCACTAGATTAGACATATCCAATTCCTGAAATCATTCTTCATATGTTTTAGCCTCCAGCTCCCTATTCGTTCTTGTAGTTCTTCCCTGCACTCTTTCTGGAATCTCAACATCTTTTTAATATTGTGAGGACCAAAACTGGATGCGGTATTCCAAGTGTCGTTTTACCAAGGCCTTAGAAAGCAGGGATGAGGTGGCTCAGTGGCTAAGATGCTGAGTTTGTCGATCGAAAGGTCGGCAGTTCAGTGGTTTGAATCCCTGGTGCCGCGTAACGGGGTGAGCTCCCATTCCTTGTCCCAGCTTCTGCCAACCTAGCAGTTCGAAAGCAGGTAAAAAATGCAAGTAGAAAAATAGGGACCACCTTTGGTGGGAAAGTAACAGCGTTCCGTGTGCCTTTGGCATTGAGTCATGCCGGCCACATGACCACGGAGACGTCTTCGGACAGCGCTGGCTCTTCGGCTTTGAAATGGAGATGAGCACCGCCCCCTAGAGCTGGGAACGACTAGCACATATGTGCGAGGGGAACCTTTACCTTTAACCTTAGAAAACAGTACTAACACTTCACGTGATCTTGCTTCTATCCTTTTGTCAATGCAGCCTAGGACTGCAGTGGCTTTTTTGGCTGCTGCCACACACTTTTGCATACACAATCTAGCACCATTGTTGACTGTTTTTTTCCCCCAGCTAGCTGAAGCCTTTTCTTCCATTTCAATGTGTCCAGATCCTTAATTGTACTTCTGCTATCTCTTTACCAAATGAAAAGCCTTTTAATTCTCGGAGCAAACGAAATGTTCAAAAAGCAGCATAAAAGTCTTTATCTTCCACCAGCACAAACATTTCTAGAACCGGAAAGCATGGGAACATATTGTGACAATATCCTGGGAGCACATTTTCCAATATTTAAATTAGGGAAAGATGCAGGTAGACCTCCGTTTACGACATTCATGGAGCCTGCCCACTACAGCAGGGGTGGGTTCTACTTACCTTCACTACCGGTTCGCAATGGGGCCGCGGCGGTGGGCGGAGCCTCCCACCGGTTTTACTACCGGTTCTATAGAACCGGTCTGAACCGGGGGCAACCCACCACTGGTGAGGAATGCGCAGCCTCATTGGCTCTTCCTCCATGCTCCTGTGCCCACATGAATGCCGGTCAGCTGGCAGTCGCTTGCGTGAGAGTGGCAAAACCCAGAAGAGCGGCGTTCCATCGGGCATGCGCAGGCCGGCACCCGTTGTGCACATGCGCAATGGCCAGCTGTTCATTGGGCACGTGTCTGTGCTGGAAACCGGAAGTTCGGGTGCCGGCTCGTGCATGCATGATGGACTGCAGCTCTTCCGGGTATCGGCGCTCCCGTGCGTGGGAAGGCCAGCAGGTCTGCGCATTCCTCGCGGGATGGTTTCGCGTGCCATTTCCGTCACACAGGCTGGCACGTGGTGACGTGAAAAGTTAGCCATCACTGGCCTAGTCTATTGAAGAGACGGATTAGGGGGAAAAAGGTTGGCAGTCTTCCACTACTGGTAGTCCTCGACTTACAACCACAATTGAGCTCAAAATTTCCATTGCTAGGCCAGACAGTTGTTAAGTGAGTTTTGCCCCATTTTATGACCTTTCTTGCCACCTTTGTTACATGCAGTTCCTAAGTTAGTCACACGGTTGTTAAGTGAATCTGGCTTCCCCATGGACTTTGCTTGTCCAGAAGGTCGCCAAAAGGAGAACATGTGACCCCAGGATACTGCAACGGTCATAAATATGAGTCAGTTGCCAACCATCTGAATTTTGATTATGTGACCATGGGGATGTTGCAACAGTCATAAGTGTGAAAAACAGTTGTAAATCACTTTTTTCAGTTCTGTTGTAACTTCTCTTCTCTTCTCTTCTCTTCTCTTCTCTTCTCTTCTCTTCTCTTCTCTTCTCTTCTCTTCTCTTCTCTTCTCTTCTCTTCTCTTCTCTTCTCTTCCCTTCCCTTCCCTTCCCTTCCCTTCCCTTCCATTCCATTCCATTCCATTCTCTATTCCATTCTATTCTATTCTATTCTATTCTATTCTATTCTATTCTATTCTATTCTATTCTATTCTATTCTATTCTTTCTTCATTCCATTATTCTATTCTATTCTATTCTATTCTATTCTATTCTATTCTATTCTATTCTATTCTATTCTATTCTATTCTATACATTGTACTCCATTCCATTCCATTCCACTCTATTCTCTCATTCTACTCTACTCTACTCTACTCTACTCTACTCTACTCTACTCTACTCTACTCTACTCTACTCTACTCTACTCTACTCTACTCTACTCTACTCTACTCCATTCCATTCCATTCCATTCCATTCCATTCTGTATATTCTATTCTATTCTATTCTATTCTATTCTATTCTATTCTATTCTATTCTATTCTATTCTATTCTATTCTATTCTATTCTATCCTATCCTATCCTATCCTATCCTATCCTATCCTATCCTATCCTATTCTATTCTATTCTATTCTATTCTACTTTGGTTACTAAACGAATGGTTATAAGTTGAGGGCTACCTGTAGTTGATGGGCTGTCCCAGAGAAAAGGGGGTTGACCTATTCTCCGAAGCACCAGAGGATTAGGACAAGAAGTAACAGTGGAAGATTATCAAAGAGAGATCTAACCTAGAAAGAAGGAGAAATTTCCTGACAGTGAGAAGAATCAGTGGAATAGCTTGCCTCTAGAGGCTGTGGGTGCTCCATCACTGGAGGTTTTCAAGAAGAGACTGGACAACCAGTTGAGCAGGGAGCTGGACTAGAAGACCTCCAAGATAGATAGATAGATAGAATTCTTTATTGGCCAAGCGTGATTGGACACACAAGGAATTTGTCTTTGGTGCCTATGCTTTCAGTGTACATAAAAGAAAAGATACATTCATCCGGAATCATAAGGTACAACACTTAATGATAGTCATAGGTTACAAATAAACAATCAGGAAACAATATCAATATAAATCATAAGGCTACAAGCAACAAAGTTACAGTCATACAGTCATAAGTGGAAGGAGATGGTTGGTAGGAACGATGAGAAGATTAATAGTAGTACAGACTTAGTAAATAGTTTGACAGTGTTGAGGGAATGATTTGTTTAGCAGAGTGATGGCGTTCGGGAAAAACCTGTCCTTGTGTCTAGTTGTTCTGGTGTGCAGTGCTCTATAGCGTCGTTTTGAGGGTAGGAGTTGAAACAGTTTATGTCCAGGATGCGAGGGGTCTGTAAATATTTTCCCAGCCCAGTTTTTGACTCGTGCAGTACACAAGTCCTCAATGGAAGGCAGGTTGGTAGCAATTGTTTTTTCTGCAGTCCTAATTATCCTCTGAAGTCTGTGTCTGTCTTGTTGGGTTGCAGAACCAAACCAGACAGTTATGGAGGTGCAGATGACAGACTCCATAATTCCTCTGTAGAACTGGATCAGCAGCTCCTCGGGCAGTTTGAGCTTTCTGAGTTGGCGCAGTAAGAACATTCTTTGTTGTGCTCTTTTGATGACGTTTTTGATGTTAGGTGTCCATTTTAGGTCTTGAGATATGATAGAACTTAGAAATTTGAAGGTCTCTACTGTTGATACAGTAGAAACCCCTCCCAACTCTATTATCCTATGTTCTATTCCACCAGAAATCTATGATGGGTCCAGATTTCTACTGAAGGTGCTTCTCAGATTTTATTGTGTTGTCACTTAGAAGAAAGCTCTGCGTGGTTAAAACAATATTCAGGATCAAGGTGATATCAGAATCAAGCAATAGAGCAGTGTTTCTCAACCTTCGATGCTTGAAGATGGGTGGATTTGAAGATGCAGCACTGGCTGGGGGATTCTGGGAGTTGAAGTCCACCCATCTTCAAGCTTCCAAGGTTGAGAAACTGCAATAGAGGTTCAAAGTGATTTTTTTTTTAAAAAAAAGTCAGGATTGTGCTTGCATTTTCCCATGCATTTATTCCATTTTTTTTTTAAAGTATATTTCAAATTTGTCATGAGCATAAGGAATTATTAAATAAGTCCCAAAGTTTTTTTTTCTCCATTCTAAAACACAACCCTAAGAGATTACAAGTGCTTGTGTACTTTCTTTTTCACTACCATTTCGGCAGCATGTTTTTCTCTTTAAATTGGTCACCATTCTACAAAAAAGATGTTCAGATTTTGGAAAAAGTTCAGAGAAGAGCAATTAAGAGGATCAAAGGCCTGGAGATTAAAACATATGAACATATGAAACATTATGGAGATTAAAACATATGAGATTAAAACATATGCAGGTTTTGGATCTGGCCAGTTTAAAGAAAAGAAGAATTAGGGGTGACATGATAGCAATATTCCAGTATTGATTGATTGATTGATTGATTGAATTTCTATACCGCCCTTCTCCTGAAGGACTCAGGGCGGTGAACAGATTAAGATTTCATATACATATAATAATTTTTTTTAAAATAAGCAGTAAATAATAAATTGAGTCAACTTGGTGTATCTGCTAAGACCTTGGCATAGAATTTAGATGTTTATGCTAGCCCTGCTTGTTGAAACAGAAAGGTCTTCAGGGCACGTCGGAAAGTGCGAAGATCTGGGATTATTTGTATTCCAGGGGGTATTTTGTTCCAAAGAGCAGGTGCCCCCACAGAGAAGGCTCTCTCCCTTGGAACTACTAGACGACATTGTTTTAATGATGGTACTATGAGTAGGCCTACTCTGTGAGAGCATATTGGTTGGTGGGAGGTTATCGGTTGCAGCAGGTAAGTACTCAGGTCCTAAGTCATGGAGCACTTTAAAAGTAAGAACCAACACCTTGAAGCGCACTCAGAAGGCCACCGGGAGCCAGTGCAGCTCGCGTAGAAGAGGTGTTACATGTGAGCGCCATGTTGTCCCCATAATTACTCGCGCGGCCGCATTCTGGACCAGTTGGAGCTTCCGGGTGCACTTCAAGGGGAGCCCCATGTAGAGAGCATTGCAGTAGTCAAGTCGGGAAATGAGAAGCCTGCCACAAAGAAGGAGTCAAATTATTCTCCAAGGCAGCAGAGAGCAGGACAAGAAACAATAGTTGGAAATTACTGTAATCAAACAGAGAAGCAACCTGGAATTAAGGAGAAACTTCCTAACAGTGAGGACAATTAACCAGTGGAACAGAAGTTGCCTCCAGAAATCGTGGGGGCTGCATCACTGGAGGTTTTTAAGAAGAAGCTAGACAGTCATTTATCTGAAATGGTGTAGGGTCTCCTGTTTGAGCAGGGGGCTGGACTAGAAGACCTCCAAGGTCCCTTCCAGATCTATTCTATGGGAAACCAATGGTTAAATTCTAACATCGACCAGTAGATGGCGGTAAGGTATAATAAAACCATTAATTTGCTCAGCAAGAAAAAAAAAACGAGAGAATTTTATTACTTGGTGTACATGCTGGAAAAAAGTAGCAAATTACGTTATCGTTTATACACTTGATGGGGATGGCCCAAATCTCTTGAAGATAGGGTGGGGGGGGGGTGGGGTGGGAATAATAGAATCATCTTTAAGACCAGGATTTAAGATCAGTAAATATAGCATTGAAAATAAGTGAAACAAGAAATTTTATTTCCTTAGCCACTTAAAAATAAAGTAAGATATATCTCAGAAAACACACATGAAAGAAACGTATTTCCATGAAATTGATGAAAGAAAGAAAGAAAGAAAGAAAAAGAAGAAAGAAAGAATGAAGGAAAGAGAAAGAAAGAGAAAGAAAGAAAGAAAAAGAAGAAAGAAAGAATGAAGGAAGGAACGAGAAAGAAAGAGAAAGAAAGAAAGGAAAGGAAGGAAGAAAGGAAGGAAGGAAAGAAATTAAGAAAGAAAGAAAGAAAAAGAAAGATCTCTTAAAAAGTCCTCAGCAGTATCCGTATGAATATAGACTGGGATAGAAGTGGGAATGTAATTAATTGAATGATGTATCTTAATTTCCTCCAGAAATGGTAAATGCAGTGAGTTGGTTTTGCCAGATCATTTACATATTTAAATTAGTTAAACAAGCAATAAATAAATAAATGCAAACATAAAGTTGAGGAAAGCTATCGTATCTGGACTCCAGCTTTGTGGATGACCTAAAGTTCAAGCAAAGAAGGTATTTTTTTTCTCCTATATCTGTTTATAGGCACCAGATATTTATTTAGTTTTTGATGCTCATCTCTGTAGCTGCTGTTTATATGCAAAACAATTTCCTTCTTAACAGAGAAACAATGACTCTTTCACTTGTATTTTCTAATAATGATCTTCCAAGGTTTCTTTAATGATTAACAGAATGCAATGATGTTCAATGTATAATATTTAGGTACCACAAAATGTTGGAGATGGAGGTAAAACATTTGAAGATGAGGTGGCTGAAGTTACTAAAAACAAGTTGCAGGTTGGGAGTTACCATGGAAGGAAGTCAAATTGTCTAGAATCTGAAGTCTACGAGGTGTTTGGGCGCCAAAGGGAAAATGTATGCTATGGCGCCATTGTTGCTACAAATATGAAAATAGTTTGAGTCCTGGACTAATCTAAAAACTGAGTTCCATATGATTTTGAAGATACAAAGCAAAATTTCAACTTTAGAAAGTTTTTTGTTGCTTGTTTAAACACCTTCCTTCCTTCCTTCCTTCCTTCCTTCCTTCCTTCCTTCCTTCCTTCCTTCCTTCCTTCCTTCCTCCTCCTCCCCACTTCCTTCTTCCCTCCCTCTGTCTTCCTTTCCTCCTCCTCCCCTCTTCTTCTCTCCCTCTCTCCATCTTCCTTCCTTCATTCCCTCCTCCCTCCATCCCTCCTTCCCTCCCTCCCTCTCTCTGTCTTCCTTCCTTCCTTCCTTCCTCCCCTTCTTCCTCCCTCCCTCCCTCCTTCCCTCCCTCCCTCCCTTTCTCTTCCTTCCTTCTCTTCCTCTTCCTTCCTTCCTTCCTTCCTCCTCCTCCCCACTTCCTTCTTCCCTCCCTCTGTCTTCCTTTCCTCCTCCTCCCCTCTTCTTCTCTCCCTCTCTCCATCTTCCTTCCTTCATTCCCTCCTCCCTCCGTCCCTCCTTCCCTCCCTCCCTCTCTCTGTCTTCCTTCCTTCCTTCCTTCCTCCCCTTCTTCCTCCCTCCCTCCCTCCCTCCTTCCCTCCCTCCCTCCCTTTCTCTTCCTTCCTTCTCTTCCTCTTCCTTCCTTCCTTCTTTCATTCCTTCCTCCCTCCCTCCTTCCCTCCCTCCCTCTCTCTCTCTGTCTTCCTTCCTTCCTTCCCTCCTCCTCTTCTTCCTTCCTTCCTTCCTTCCTTCCTTCTTTCCTCCTCCTCTTCCCCCTCCCTCCCTCCCTCCCTCCCTCCCTCCCTTCCTCTTCTTCCCTTCCCTTCCTCCCTCCCTCCCTCCCTCCCTCCCTCCCTCCCTTTTCTCCAATAAAAGCAACCTGCTTGCTATTCATTTTTCCCCTTTCCCTTTGGGACATATACAGCAGAAACAAATGGAGGAATGACTCCCTTCTCCATGGGACAAACCCACAATTGCCAGCTGAATGAGGTCAAGCTGCCCCTTATGCTGAGTGGGTGGCATGCAGCTGACCCACTCTCTTTCCCCTCTTTTTTTTAACTCTCAAGTAAGCAACTGCCCTCCCTTCCCCAAAATCTGGCTCAGAACCAACACGTCAGGTTTCAATCTCCCTTCTCCAGCTGCTTCCTTCAGGGAATCGTCCTTTGTATGGGGGGGCCTTAAAAATAAAGAGAGAAAAAGGCTTCTATTAATACCGGTAGAGATTTCCCTTTTGATTCCTCTGCTGGAGGAGACAAGAGCAGAAAAAGATTTAAACCTCCTTGTCTGAAGTGTAGCAGCCTTAACGTGGAATGGGTATTGTGTACTTACTTTAGTGTTTTTTTTAAAAAAAAAACATGACACAAAGAGAATCTCAATCATCTACAATCTATTTCACATAAATTAAGGTTTATGCTAGAAGAAGAAGATACATGATCCGGCATCCTTTGGAAAGCCAGCCTTTAATGGGGCTACGAAGGAAAGCTACAAAAGGACAGGGAGAAAAAGAGGAAAAACGCTGCATCTCTGGGTCTCATGCGGCTTATCCAAAATAGTCTTTATACTGTACACAAAGCAGTGTGCATTGCTATTATGGCTTGCGTCTTAACATACACAGAAATGGCGGAGGAGAATTGGAAATTGTTGGTTTTAGGAAAATAGTCAAAAAGACCATTAAAAAAAAAAAAACACCAAACCAATTCCTCTCATTCTACAAAAGAAACAAAATGCAAGAATGACTCAGATCTCAAATCCCGTTAAGAAACAGAACTAAGGGGGGGGGGGGGAAGGAGAAGGGGGAGAGAAAGTCACATTCTTCCCCATTATTCTTCCCTGGCCCATTTGCTCGATGACGCCACACAAAGAGGAAAGGTGGGGAACCAAATGGCCGGGCTGACCCACTGAAGGGCGCCAGGGCCTTAGGGGTTGCCATCTGGCGACTTGGCGGCCAGACCGTTTTCCCGCTGCAACACCCCCCCTCCCGCATCATTACATGAATTGAGGCCCCCGTTCTTCTAAGGGACAATAGCCCGACTGGAAATTTTTAAAAGTTCAAGCAGATAAAAGATGACTTGGACTGAAAATGCCTGGAAATAAGATGAGACGGCGAATGCCACTGTTCTATTTAAGATCTCATGAGAATCATAATAACTATAGCAACCATATTAGAGCTACACTATGGCTGTTATGGGAGAATAGATAGATAGATAGATGATAGATAGATAGATAGAGATAGAGATAGATAGATATAGATATAGATATAGATATAGATATAGATATAGATAGAGAGGTAGAGATAGAGATAGATAGAGATAGATAGATGATAGGTAGATGATAGATAATAGATGTTAGATGTTAGATAGATGAATAGATATAGATATAGATAGATGATATAGACAGTTAGACAGATGTTAGCTAGCTAGCTAGCTAGCTAGAGGTATAGCTAGCTAGATATAGATAGATAGATATAGACAGAGATAATTATAGATAGAGATAGATAGATATAGAGATAGATGATAGATAATAGATAGAAAGATAGATATAGAAATAGATAAATAAATAGATGATAGATAGATGATAGATAGATAGATAGATAGATAGATAGATAAATAAATAATAGATGATAGATGTTAGATAGATGAATAGATATAGATATACATACGTGATATAGATAGACAGGCAGATGTTAGTTAGTTAGCTAGCTAGAGGTATAGCTAGATAGATATAGATAGATAGATATAGACAGAGATAGATATAGATAAATAGAGATAGATATAGAGATAGATGATAGATAATAGATAGAAAGAGATAGATATAGAGATAGATAAATAAATAGATGATAGATAGATGATAGATAGATAGATAGATAATAGATGATAGATGTTAGATAGATGAATAGATATAGAAAGATGATATAGATAGACAGATGTTAGTTAGCTAGCTAGTTAGAGGTATAGCTATATAGATATAGATAGATATAGGCAGAGATAGATATAGATAAATAGAGATAGATATAGAAATAGATGATAGATAATAGAAAGATAGATAGATATAGAGACAGATAAATAAATAAATAGATGATAGATAGATAGATAGATAGATAGATAGATAGATAGATAGATAGATTGCTTAACGCATTGTAAGCCGCCCTGAGTCTCCGGAGAAGGGCGGCATATAAATCAAATTAAAAAAAAAAAGATAGAGAGATAGACAGATAGGTAGATAAATAAATGACCTCCCCAGATAATAAGCTCTCCCCCAAAAATAAGCCCGCCCCCAAAAATAATCCCTCCCTGAAAAATTTTAAACGCATGCGCAGACAGTCCCCACCATTTCCTCTAGTTAGGGTTAGGGAGACAGAGCTGGAAATCAGGTAAGATGGCAAGAGGAGTCCCGTCTTGCTCCACATGCCCCAAAATAATGACCACCCTGAAAATAAGGCCAAGCACTTATTTTGGGGTTCAAAAAATATAAGACAGGGTCTTATTTTTGGGGAAACATTATAGATAGATAGATAGATAGATAGATAGATAGATAGATAGATAGATAGATAGATAGATAGATAGATAGATAGATATTAAGATAATATTATTCCCTAATCTAGTACTTTTCAGATATTTGAACTATTAATTCCTATTAATTATAGTCTCAAGTGTCAAACATTAGCTGCTTGGTGAATTGCCAGGGGATAAATGATAGATAATCTAGATAGACAAGAGAGAGAGAGATATGATAGATGATAGATGATAGAAGATAGATATGTATACTGTAGATATAGATATAGATTATATAAATACACACACAGAGTATGTCTTTGTATATGTGTATGTGTGTATAATTAGTTTGCCTCTCCCTCGTGCGTGGGTGTTGTACTGTCTACCTTTATTTATGTCAGAAGAACTTTGGATGGCGAGATAACTAGGAACGTTCTGGCCTGCTATGAATGCGTTCAGAGGATGACAAAGTTGTATCATGCTAGATGCTGAAGAGTTTTGCTCTGTCCTATTTGGTGGGGGGGTGGGGGTGGGGGGGGAAGAGAGAGGTCTACTTGCTCTTTTAAAGCAAGGGCAGCAATGCTGGTGCCTTTTAAATCATCCAAAGAATACACACACCTTACCCAGAGTAAACATTTTGAATCACAGTAAGAAAAGGCCGTCCTTTGTGTGACCCTCTTTGGATTGGAAGATTTGGAATCTCTGTCTCTCTCTCTCTCTCTCCATCCACCTATCTATCATGTCTCTATCATTCTATCTACTATCTCTCTCTCTCTCTCATCACTATCAACTTTCTCACATGATTTTCTATCATCTCTCTATGTTTCTATGTCTCTCTGTCTCTGTCTCTCTGTGTCTCTCTCTTGTTATCTAGCTGTCTATATCTATTTATATCTATCTATCTATCTATCTATCTATCTATTTATCTATCTATCTATCTATCTACCCAGTTTCCCCCAAAATAAGACATCCCCTGATAATAAGCCCAATCAGGCTTGGCAATAAGGCCAAGCACTTATTTCAGGATTCAAAAAAATATAAGACAGGATCTTATTTTCAGGGAAACACGGCATCTATCTATCTATCTATCTATCTATCTATCTATCTATCTATCTATCTATCATCTATCTATCTATCTATCTATCTATCTATCTATCTATCTATCATCTATCTATTATCTATCTCTCCAGCATCTATCAGCTATCTATCATTTATCTATCATCTCTTTCTCTCTCTCTCTTTTTCTCTTTCTCACTCATTACTATCCATTCCCTCACATGTTTGTTAACAATCTCCATTTAATATCAGTCTGTCATTTTCTATTCTCTCTCTCTCTCACATACACATACCCATCCAACATCCTCTCCTCTGTCAAATATTTATTTTCTTTCTCTCTCTTTTTTTCTTTTCGTTTTCCTTCTCTCTTGGCTGCCGTATAACAGTTCCTTTGTAAACATCATGGATTCTGAATATATCTGCTGATGCATTTTTATAGGAGGCTGGTATTTTGTATAAAGGAAAAAAATGTCTCCTTTTATGCCGTTGGAGTTTTTGGAAAGAAAGGCAATAGCAATGGGAAAAAAAAGTACATTGTAGAAAGTGTGAATAATGCAAAAGGTTTTCCAATTAGGGGTTGGCTAATTCAGTATCCATGCAGCACAGTCAAATGGCTACCCAATTCGCGTGACCTTGGTGTGTGTTTAAAATTTGATTTATTTTTCATGCGTCCGGAAACAACCATGATTATTTTTGCTGGTTGCAGTAAGATTTTTCTACTTCCCAGCTTCTTTCTCCATCTTGCTCTCAAGGAACGATGGGAGGCTGGCCTACGTTCAGCAGGTCAGCTTAAAACTAGCTAGCCCCAAATAGCATTCAAGGAGAGCTGCAATGATCATTTAAACTCTCCCGATGGCAAAGCTTACAATAGTCTTACCGATTTGAAAGGAGACTGCTAAAATATATCTGAAGAGATTGCTTTTTTATAAAAAAAAAAAGATCTTGCTGATTTCTCAGTACTTGACAAAAGGATTCTTCTGCTTTAAAGCCCCCCAAAAATACAATAAATTCCACTGGGAATTAAATGCTGCCCCTTGTTTTTCAGTGTCCTGACTCACAATGTGCACCGAGAAAATTTACGTTAGGATGGGAAAGGGGGCAGAGTTAGCGGAGACAGTGCAACTGACTGTTTTTATTAAAGAGAAGAATTTATCCAGTTTTGTTTGTACTTGGAAACCGCTTCTAGATTTTTTTGCTTGGAACTGACAATGAAACCTTGATTTTAGGATGTGACAATTAGAACGATTTTGTTATTGTAGAAATGCTTGAAATGTAAAGCAACAGGTTGAGATTATTAATATATTAATATAATATATTAATATTATATATACACACACACAGATACAAACACACACATATATATATATGTGTATGTATATATGTGTGTGTATATACATATACATACATACATACATACATATATATACATATATATATATATATACATATAACCCATAGCTTCCAAATGAAACAAGAGCCTGAAGATCACAGAGTTGTGAGCCTGTCGAAACGTTGCTATAAGAAAAACTTTTAAAGTCACTGGTAGGATTTTAGCTGAGGTTTTAAAGGACCTTGCAGAGTGCTCTGTAAGGATTTTTAGAGGATTTTAAGCTGGGATTTTAACCAGAATTTTAAACATTTTAACCAACTTATTTACAATGACGCGGGAAAACACCCGAGATTTTAATTTTTTGCATATATATATATATATATATATATATATATATATATATATATATATATATATATATATGTCTTCTCAAGTTCTTGCGGGTGTGTGTATGTAAAAAGTTAAAATCTCGGGTGTTTTCCTGCATCATTAAGTCTGTTAGTTAAAATGCTTAAAATCCTGGAGGATTTTAAGCTGGGATTTTAGCCAGGATTTTAGGCATTTTAACTAACAGACTTTTAATGACGCTGGAAAACATCAGAGATGTTAACTTTTTACACACACACACACACACACACACACACACACACACACACACACACACTTTTTACTGCCCTGAAAAATGTCATCCTTACTTTTTTTCTCTCTCTTGACACTTTCCCCCCACTCTTCCTCTTAGTTTTCTAACTTTTATTTTTTCCCTGTATTTTTGTATTATGATGATCTTTAATAACATGTATCCAAAAGAGAGAAAATTTAAGTTAGAATATAAATCTCTGTAGTTGGGATGATCAGTTCAGTTTGTCCCAAGTGATATTGATTTCATATCAGATCATTCATAAATCTGCCCCATCCTCTTTAACACTTGTAATATTGATGGCAGTTTTTCCCCTTACAAAGAATAAAAGTGTGTAATTGAGTCTGTAGCATCATTGCAGCGTTTTTCTCTCATTTCTGAACATTTTTTTTCTAATAAATTTTTAATATATTTTATATATTTCCAAAGTTAAAATACAAAAGCAAAAAAAAAAAAAAAGGGGGGGGGAAATAGAGTATAGAACAAAGACAAAAAAAGTGTATAAAAATAGAATATCTAATATACACATAAAATATCCCCCTGGTTGAATACTGATAAATATGTTTGAACAATAATAAATATTCCCCGCCCTTGCAAAGCAACCACATTTTTTAACCTTCTATGTCCATATTTGCAAAATTACTATATAATTTTAAAAAAATATCACAAGTATAGAAAGCTATTATCAATCAACCGATTTGACCTATCATCAATCTACTGTATTTTTAAAAGAACAGTTAATAGATATTTCTAAACATTTTCTACAGGGGTGGGTTCTACTTATCTTTGCTACTGGTTCGCAACGGGGCCGCGCACGTCCCTTGCTTTGCTCGCTTGCGTTCATGCTCTTCCGCGCATGCGCGGAAGCGTTCTGATGATGTAGGGGTCAGTGCCGCTGGTTTTACTACCGGTTCTTGTGAGAGAAAAATTCCCTCACAGTTGCTGTGTCTATTAATGGCCTTTGGCTTAGACAATTAAATAAGCCAATCAGAGAGCAGCTCCTGGCTTTGAATCTCCCGGGCTTTTCTATGCCCTCCCCTAACTGCCACTGTGACAGTATAAAAGGAGATGCTTGCCAGCAGACATTTTGGGTTCGGGATCAGAGGCAGAGCTGAAGTCACTAAAGCCTCTTCCTTCTGAGGAAGAAAAGCCCGAACTCCAATCGCTTAGAGCGATTGCACCAGAGAGCTGACAGGACACTTAAGAAAGAAAATGATATCTAATATTCTTTTTGAATAGACCTTGTTTTATTTTATGTAAATAAAAACAGTTTAGTGTAAACTACTTGTGAGGCTCATTTGTTCTAGTAGATTGTAAAAGAGATAAGGTTACGGCCCATCGAGGCCCCCTCCATCACAGTTCTATAGAACCGGTGCGAACCGGGGCCAACCCACCACTGGTTTTCTAGTTTAAGAATGCACTGTTAAATGCATTTTGCCCTCAAAGAAACACTTAGAGAATCATGTAGTATTGTATGACAAAATTTGGAAAGAGACACAACATCTAAATGTGACGATGGTCTTTCCAATGGGATAATTTAAAAAAAAGGGGGAAAAATGAGTCCATTGGTCTCTAAATGTACAGAATGTTTTCTTCAACCAGCTTTGCGAAAGAACTTCTAAATAAATGAACTCTTACAAGCTTAACTGAATTAGTTGCTGTTACTTATGGTGTAATAACATGGGGAAGACTGTCGATTCGTGGATTTTATTTTATTTTTATTTTATTTATTTATTTATTTTGTCAATCATATATAAGATAACAGGTAAAAGTATAAACATAATTTGAATCCATGAAAAGAGTAAGTAAAAAGGAATATTAGGACAGGGACGGTAGGCACGCTGGTGCAATTATGCACCAGAATTTATTATCCTTATTCTTTAAAAAACTGGGCTTTCCAAGGAAAGATGGGGTTTTTTTAAAAAAAAATTTTTTCTCCTTTCCTCCTCTCTCTCTCTTTTTTTTTTTTTTTAAAAAAAAATCTAATCAAAGATGTCTTGGGAACGACGACATCCTGTTTCAAAATTGCAAATCTCTTCTTGGGGTTTAAAGCTTAAGAGAGACATTTTATGTCAGACTCAAATCATACCGAACATTTCAGCAGGTATCAACAAAGGACCGGCTATCGAGGGAGAAAGGATAAAAGCGCCGTCCCATTGAGCGGAAGTATTGCAAAGCATTTCACACTGCTTAGAAGATGGTTCGCTCAGCAGATCCTCTGAAGGGCTGGCATGTCAAGATGAGTTCAGGACCAGCGGCCTGCTGACTTTGGCCCGTCGTTCTTTAATCCCTCGACTGCCTAAAAAGCTATAAACCCACTTTCTCTCTCTAAAAGCAGGGACAATGAAATGAAATACCTCTATATGCTTTATCTCTTGCATTAGAATCTAGGCACTGCTGCTAACCAAGTCATTTCCTTTTTAAAATTAATGCTTTCTCATGCCTGAACTCAAAGGTCTGGCACAGTTAGAATGTAGAACACAGAATCATAAGGCTGGGAGGGACCTTGGAGGTCTTCTAGTCCTCCAAAGCAGGGGTCACTAACCTTTCGGACCTCAGGGACCACTAAATTCATAATTTTAAATCCCACTAATATGATCTGCCTAATGACTGGCTGGATGGGCTTGGATAGGTGGTCATGTGACTGGGTGGGCGTGGCCAACTCAATGTCACTCACATCGAGAGGCGCCTCACCAGCCTCTACTCACTCCTCCCCTCCCGCCACTCCTCCCCTCCCCATCCGGACTCCTTAGGGCCCCAACAGGAAGCAGTTGTTGGAGCTAAGCAGCCACCATGAGAAAGAGTTGGCAAAACAGCTCAGTTCAAATTCGATCTGACCAAGAAGGAGGCTCAGCAGAAGCACCTCACTGAGGACTACCAGCATAGGCTTTCCAAGCAGAGGGAAGACCTGCGGGAGTGCAAGGCCAGGTGCCGGCGCCTGGAGGCTCAGCGGGCTGAGATGGTCAGCCAGTTCCAGGCCATGAGGCAGTCCAACTGGAACAAGGCCCTCCAGCTCTTCGCCACCAGTGGCACTTCCCTCCAGCCTTCACCCAAAGCCCCACACCAGGAGGCCGAAGCAGACCCCAAGTCAGAATTTCTGCCCCCCTCCGACCCACACAAAAAGACCCCAAAGGGGGAGACTCTCTGCAGCAACACAAACGTTCCTTGCACGTATCCATCCCAGGGGCCGTAGTTCCAGGACCCCTCATTTAGTGCAATATTAAAAATGCAAATAATTTTTCGGCGGACCACCAAAATTTTCTCATGGACCACCAGTGATCCACGGGCCACCAGCTGGTGACCGCTGCTTCCAAAGCACTAGAAGGTACAATGAGAAGCAAAGGAGATTTATCAAAGAGAGATCCAATCTTAAAGTATGGAATTTTTTTTGACAATGAGAACAGTGGAACAGCTTGCCTCCAGAAGCTGTGAGCGCTCCAATAGTGGAAGCTTGTAAGAAGAGATTGGACAGCCATTTGTCTAGAATGGTGTAGAATCTCCTGCTTGGGTAGAGGGTTGGACTAGAAGACCTCTACCCTCCCAACTCTGTTATTCTGTTAGGCCAACCTCCTGCTCAAGGCAGAGCCTTACATCCCCCTAATCCAGTGTTTCTCAACCTTGGAAGCTTGAAGATGGGTGGACTTCAACTCCCAGAATCCCCCAGCCAGCGCTGCTGGCTGGGGGATTCTGGGAGTTGAAGTCCACCCATCTTCAAGCTACCAAGGTTGAGAAACACTGCCCTAATCAAATGGCTGTCCAGTATATTCTTAAAAACCTCCTGTGATGGAGCATCCACAACTGCGGGAGTCAAGCTATTACATTGATTAATTATTCTCATGGTCAAATTCCCCCCCCCCCCGCTTTACTTTAAGATTGGATCTCTCTATTTATTTTACTAAAGGATCCTGGGACATGTAGTTAGAGAAGGAGACTAGAATCACAAACATCACCGTTATCTCAGAATGGCAGTTGAAGTTCCAGTACTCCCAGTTCTTATATATATGTCTAACAATGAAAACTTCTATTTTTAAAGTTTACTGATTTCTACTTCTGTCGACAGGTTGAGGTAGACCAGACTAGGGAACCAAAGTTATGAGTGCTGATACTATTTATATTATAAGGTTAAAGTAACAGTATCTTACACGTCTGAATAAGTCCTCCCCTTCTCAGTGGAACAGCTTGCCTCCAGAAATCGTGGGTGCTCCATCACTGGAGAAGAAACTAGACAGTCACTTGTCTAGAATGGTATAAGATCTCTTGTTTGAGCAGGGAGTTGGACTAGGAAACTTCCAAAATCCCTTCCAACTCCTATTCTATTCTATTCTATTCTATTCTATTCTATTCTATTCTATTCTATTCTATTCTATTCTATTCTATTCTATTCTATTCTATTCGACTCGACTCGACTCGACTCGACTCTACATTCTATTCTATTCTATTCTATTCTATTCTATTCTATTCTATTCTATTCTATTCTATTCTACTCTACTCTACTCTACTCTACTCTACTCTACTCATATGAACCACTTGCCAAACATCTGAATTTTGATCACATAACCATGGGGATTTTTTCAGTGCTGTTGTAACTTTGAACGGTCACTATTGTAAGTCAAGGACTGCCTGAATGGGCAACTTATATAATTAAAAGGAAAAAAAAAGAAAGGAAGGACATGCATACTACTTGAAGAACGTCAGTATGTTACTAAAGAACTACTAGAGTTGTAGCATACTCAACCCAAGGTTTGG
>NW_027256894.1:5263232-5367640 GCF_029215685.1 Pituophis catenifer annectens
TCTCTCCTATGCCTCTTGCGATGCTAGCTCTTATCTGACCATTCTCTTGGCAGCACTTCTGGGTCCATGGTCTCCAAAGGTCTTTGACACATAACTATCAAACCTATGGAAGTTGTGGATTCCCCATTTCTGATTTTTTTTCCAAGAAGAGGTTGGACACCACCAATTCAAGATAGTTGATTGAGTTTCCTGCACATTACAGATGGTTGGATTAGATAATCCTCGTGGTCCTTGTCACAGAGAAGAGGGGGTCGACCTATTCTCCAAAGCACTTGAGGGCTGAATAAGTAACAAGTAGAAGATCCTTAAAGAGAGATTCAACCTAGAAGTAAGGAGAAATTTCCTGACAGTGAGAACAATTAATCAATGGAACAGGTTGTCTCCCAACCAGGTGTGGGGGCTCCATCAGTGGAGGTCTTGAAGAAAAGATTGGACCATCACTTTTCCAGGATGCAATACGTTCTACTGTCTTGGACGGGGGATTGGACTAGGAGTCTTCTAAGGTTGTATCTTCTGCTAGCTCCAACACTCAAGTCATTAGTTTTGGTCACCACATTACAAAAAAGATGTTGAGACTTTGGGAAAAAGTGCAGGGAAGAACAATTAAGATGACAAAAGGCCAAAAACATACCGTATTTTTCGGAATATAAGACACACTTTCCCCCCCCTAAAAGAGGCTGAAATTATGGGTGCATTTTATACTCCGAATGTAGCTTTTTCAAAGCTTTTTTTCAGCCCTAACAAGGTGCTAGTGAGTGAAACAGATCTCGGTGCTTTGCCTGCTCCCTCCGACTCTCAGCTGTTCTTTAGAAGCTTTTTTTCAGTGAAGTGATCTTCCGGGCTTTGCCTGCTCCCTCCGACTCTCAGCTGTTCTTTAGAAGCTTTTTTTCAGTGAAGTGATCTTCCGGGCTTTGCCTGCTCCCTCCGACTCAGCTGTGCTTTAGAAGCTTTTTTTTCAGCCATAATGAGGTGCTAGCAAGAGAAGCGATCTCCGTGCTTTGCCTGCTTTTCTCATTGCTTCTCTCTCCAAAGATCAGCTGTGCTTTAGAAGCTGTTTTTTTATCCCCAAGCAGGGGATAAAAAGCACCCCCGTGCGCTCAAAACCAGCAAACTAATGTGCTGAAGCTGACCAGACTAAGGACGCTAGCCTGATGAATACCTGGTAGGCAGATTTTTTTTCCTATTTTCCTCCCCAAAAACTAAGCTGCATCTTATACTCCGAAAAATACGGTATGTAGAATGGTTACAGGAATTGAGTATGGCTAGTTTAGAGAAAAAAAGGACTAGGAGTAACATGATAGCGTTCGAATATATATTTTTTTGAAAAGTTTTTCAGTTTTATTTCTTATGCACATAATATAAAATGTACATTTTCTTATACATAATTAATCCTACATATACATGTTTTCCTTAAAGAAAGCATTAAAATAAGGCATTTACATTCAGAATTGCTTTTCTACCCTTTCTTCCCTCATTTTGCAACAAACCTTCTTCTTCTCCTTTTCCCCTTCCCTCCCTCCTCTCCTACTTTCTCCTTCCTCCTCTCCTACCGCATCCTACTTCCCCTTCCTTTCTTCCACTCCTCTCTTCTTTTCCCCCTTCTCACCTTCTCTCCTACTGTCTTCTATCCTTCCTTCCTCTCCTTTCCCCTTTCTTCCATTCCTCTCCCTCCCTCTCCTCTTCCTACCCTCTACTCCTCTCTCCTTTCAATCTTCTTTGCTGTGGGCAGTGTTCCAATATTTGAAGGCCTTCCACAAAGAAGAGGAGGGTCAAGTTATTTTCCAAAGTACCAGAGGGCAGGTCAAGAAACAACAGGTGGAAACTAATCAATGAGAACAGCCTAGAACTAAGGATAAATTTCCTAACAGTAAGAACAATGAATCAATGGATTCATTGCTTGCCTTCAGAAGCTGTGGGTGCTCCATCACTGGAGACTTTTAAGAAGAGACTGGACAGCCACTTGTCTGAAATTTTATAGGGTCTCCTGCTTGACCAGGGGGTTAAACTAGAAGACCTCCAAGGTCCCTTCTAACTCTATTCTGATTGATTGATTGAGAGGAAAGGT
The DNA here is from genome assembly GCF_029215685.1 of Pituophis catenifer annectens. Taxonomy (NCBI): domain Eukaryota; kingdom Metazoa; phylum Chordata; class Lepidosauria; order Squamata; family Colubridae; genus Pituophis; species Pituophis catenifer. Next base: position 5,265,298 of record NW_027256894.1, read on the forward strand.
CTCACAGGTTTTCAAGAGTCTATTATTTTGTCCTATAGTCATAAAATAGCATTCCTGAAATCCCTTTGTTGTTTGTTTCATGATCTGGCCTCCCTCAAAGGACTGACGCCTGTCACTTTTCCTTTAAGGTATGGCTTTTTCAAACGCAAACCTGCAACTGGATCTGCATTTAAGAGTCATACACCTCACAAATATGTTTATTTATTACTGCCTGCTCCAGGTCTTGCTCACTTTTTGCAACTCCCACTCCCATTTTGCAACTTCTAGCATTAAAATTGAAAGACGAAAAGAGGGGAGGAAAGGAAGAAAGAAAAGAGAAAGAAGAAAGAAAAAGAGAAGAAATTTAGCTCATACAAACTTGTGTATTTTTGAGACATACCTCAAGAGTCTCTGGGCTAGAGATAACACACTGTTAAGTCAGTACTGGCTGATCAGGTAGCAACCTGGCTTCCTATTGGCAAACCCGCAGTTGCATAATTCTTCCCAGGAATTTTTTTTTTTATTGCAAAAGTTTTACAATTACATTTTCACCCCTTTCCCCCCCCTCTACCCACCCCAAACTTCCCATCCTCCCTAACCCTCCCTAACCCTCCCCTCCCCCCGGACTTCCACACAATATACTTATATCAGGTAAAAAAAAAACCCTTAATATAAAACTTATATAAAACTTGAACCCCTCCCTCCTCCTTGTAAGTTTTTCATCTTCATTAGACTGAAATATTTCTATCTTAAAATATCATTTTCAATTAAAAGCTATTTGGTACTTCCTAGTTTGATATTTATTCTGAACATAATCTATCCACTTTTTCCATTCCCATTCATAAGTCTCTTGTGAACAGTCTTTTAAAAATGCTGAGATCTTCGCCATCTCTGCAAAACTGGCCATCTTCAAAGTCCATTCCTCAATCGTGGGCAAAACTTCATTCTTCCAATATTTACCTATCAATAATCTCGCAGCTGTTATCATGTACAATATCAACTTTGTTTCACCCGTAGTAAAACCCTTAACTATACCCAATAAATTCCCAGGAATTTTAAAAGATGAAAGAGAGGAAGGAAAAGAGCAAAGGTCTACAAACCCAAATGCATCAGTGAATCTCCAAAGAAAGTCCAAGGACCGCTGGCAAAACTGGACATATGAAAATAGAGATCCAGGCACAAATAAACTTGAAGTCTGGCTGCTGTAAAAAAAGAGGCATATTATTAGCAATTCTTGCTTGTACTTCTGCGGATCAAGGTGGATTTTAGCACACTGAATGCATTAAAAATAGTAATAGCAATAGCACTTAGACTTATATACCGCTTCATAGTGCTTTATAGTCCTCTCTAAGTGGTTTACAGAGTTAGCATATTGCCCTCAACAATCTGGATCCTCATTTTACCCACCTTGGAAGGATGGAAGGCTGAGTCAACCTTGAGCTGGTCAGGATCGAACTTTTGGCAGTGGGCAGAATTAGCCTGCAATACTAGATTCTAACCACTGCACCACCATGGCTCAAAAAGAAATGTCTTATCCATTTTGCAAAAAGAAATAACTTCCCAAATACTTTCCCGCTGTTCCCAGCATCCTTTCCTTATAAACTGTTATCCTGCTCCATGATTACTGATCATTGCAAATGTATTATGCATTTATCAATGCTGTTGTGGTCCTTTTCCAAATGCCACATATGACACAATGCCATCATCTCAACCCCCCCCCCCAGATATTCATATTCTATCCCTTCTGTGAAAGGCCTATTGTGAAGTATTCATGCCATATTTATGCTATGAGGCCCCTCTCCTAAGGAGATCTATCTAGCAGGACTGAGAAGAAGGGCCTTCTCTGTGGTGGCTCCCTCCCTTGGAACATCATCCCTGCTGCAATAAGATTGGCACTCTTGCGCTAGGCCCTGAAGACGTAGCTTTGCCAATGGGCCCAGGGACCCTAGAATGGGATGGAGCCCATCAAATAGCTCATTTTTTGTTGTTGCCAGAGGGGTTGGGAGGGGGTTTTATTCAGGGGTGAAATGCTACCGGTTCACTCCGGTTCAGGTGAAGCAGTAGTGATAAAAACTACTGGTTTGGGTTGAACTGATAGTTAAAAAAAGCTACCGGTTTCTCCGAATCGGTATTTCCAATGATCAGCTGTGCCGTGGGGTTTAGCTTTGCTAGAAAGCAGGAAATCCTGCTTTCTAGCAAAGCTAAATTGCATGGCACAGCTGATCTCCCCCTTGCTGTTCTACTTACCTTCCCAAGCCTCCTTTTGGAGCGTACTGTGTATGTGCATGAGCGCATGCAGAGTGCGTTTGGTGCGCACTGCACATGAGCATGCAGCGTGCATTTGGGGTGCAGCGCGCATGCGTGGCTGGCAAACCAGTGTAGCAAACCGGTTAGGATTTCACCACTGGTTTTTTTTTTTTTTTCTCCAATTTTTATTTATAAGTATAAACTAAACAGAACAATGAAACGTACAAAACATAAAAACATATAAACATCCATTTCAATACATGTCCAATTTGTCGCAACTGTAATATACATTTCTCTTTGTATTTTGACTCTTCCTTATTTGGTCATTCCCTTTTATCTATCTAATATTGATCTTTGTTGACCTATGTCTGTTCTTTGTTTCCATCATATTATATTTGGTCATTTTATTTACTTCCTATTGCTTCATCTCTTTCCTATCTTTCAACCAACTATACCACTTTTCCCATACTAAGTAAAAGTCATGTTCTTCCCTATTTTGTAATTCCTTTGTGAGTCTATCTAATTCTGCACATTCCATAATTTTATTGATTACTTTATCTGGTGTTGGTATATCACTACTCTTCCAGTGTTGTGCGTATAGTATTCGTGCTGCTTTTATCATATGTATAATTAAATAGGTTGTTTCTTTTTCACAGTATCCATTCACTATGCCTAATAAGAAGCTTTCTGGTCTTAGTTCTATCTTTTGGTGTGTTATTTCCTCTATTTGTATTTTGATCCTTTGCCAATATTGTTTCGCCATTGGGCAGGTCCACCACATATGGTAATAGGTCCCTTTGTGGAGGATTTCACCACTGGTTTTATTACATTTTTATTGTTTTTATATTGGCTTTTATCAGGGGTGGGTTTCACTTACCTTTATCACTGGTTCGCCACGCACGTCCATGCGCCCGGCCTTACGCGCATGCACTTTGCTTGCTCGCATGCCCACCCGCGATTGCCACTACTGGTTAGCCTGAACCGGTGCGAACCGGCTGAATCCCCCTCTAGCTTTTATCTTTGTAAGCCGCCTGGAGTCACTGACAGTGAATTGGGCAGCCATTTAAATTTTCTTAAACAAACAAATAAATAAAAACACTATTCTATAACAAAGTCAAAAGAGGGTGTGATGGCTCAGCAGTTAAACATGCTGACCTTGTCAGCTGGAAAGCCGCAGTCTGAGTTCGAGACCCAAGCGCCGTGTGACAGGGTCAGCTCCCGTTACTTGCCCCAGCTCCTGCCCACCTAGCAGTTCAAAAGCATGCAAAGGAGAGTAGATAAATAGGCATCACTTTGCTGGGAAAATAACAGTGTTCCGTGCACCTTAGTGTATTGTCATGCTTGCCACATGACCACAGAAAAGTCTTTGGACAACGCTGGCCCCCTTGGCTAAGAAACAGAGGTGAGCGTTGCCCCCTAGAATCAGACATGACTGGGCAGGGGAAACCTTTTGCCTTTATGTTTGTTTGTTTTATGTTTTATTAAATTTGTATACCGCCCTACTCCCGAAGGACTCAGGGCAGTGAACAGGCACAGAATAAAATACAGAAATACAAAAGTTAGAAACAATTTAAAACCAAATTAAATAGTTTAGCCCAAGACAATTAAAAATCCCAATAATTTAAAACAAATTAAAATTTCAGTTTAAAAATTTAAAAGAAAGGGGGGAAAATTAGGCCAGGCCGGCTTGCTGGAATAGGAGGGTCTTAAGAGCATGGCGGAAAGTACATAGATCCGGGATCCTCCATATCTCTGGGGGGAGCTCGTTCCAGATAAGTGGGTGCCCCCACAGAGAAGGCTCTCCCCCTTTGTTTTTATAACAAAGTCACTGCTTCTAATACAATGACCAATGTTTTTTCTTTTTAAAGTATTTTGCACTAGGCATTTCAGTCTAAACTTTTTCTTTTTCTAGATCAAATTTCTGGCTGTCCTTCACATGGCTAAAATAACCCACTGAGCATTGTAGAAGGCCCATTTAACACAGAAAGACCACCTACAAAGACCCTTAACACAGGTCTTTCTACAACCTTCTTCATACAAGCTTCTTGCGAAGTTTCTTCTCTGGTAATATTGTACTGCAAACTAGGGCATATAAAACCTTTGCTAGACCAATTCTCAAATACAGCTCATCTGCCTGGAACCCGCACTGCATATCGGACATTAATACAATTGAGCGAGTCCAGAGGTATTTCATGAGAAGAATCCTCCACTCCTCTGCTCAAAACAGAATATTTTATGCCACCAGGCTTGAAATTTTGGACTTGGACAACCTAGAACTATGCCTCCTACCTAAGTGTAGTACACAAAATTATCTGCCACAACGTCCTACCTGTCAATGACTACTTCAGCTTCAACCGTAATAATATACGGGCAAACAATAGATACAAACTTAAGGTAAACTGCTCCAAACTCGATTGCAGAAAATACGACTTCAGAAACTGAGTGGTCAATGCCTGGAATGCACTACCTGACTCTGTGGTTTCATCCCCAAAACCCCAAAACTTTAACCTTAAACTGTCTACCTCACCCAATTCCTAAGAGGTCTGTAAGGGGTGTGCATAAGTGCACCAGCGTGCCTACTGTCCCTGTCCTACTGTCCCCATTTATTCGTACCTTGTATTTCCTGTATCCATAAACATGTTTATACTTATATCTGTTATCTTATACATGCTTGACAAACTAACTAAATAAATAAATGATTAACTCTATAAAACAAAAAAAAACCACCCAGCTTAACTCATGCACACATCTACCGAACAATTAGATTTACTTACGGAAGCATTGTTGTACAGTGCCTTCAACCCTGGAAATGTTTTCATTTATTTACAATCATTATGCACATTCTTTTACATGGATCAGCTCCTACGTAGTGAGAAGGGCACGGACTTTCCGAGCATGGCTGTTTATTTACTATGTGATGCCGAGAAGAAATTGACCCTCTGATTCCACCCTCTGGATGCACGTCAACTCAGGTGAGAGCAGCAAGCAAAGGCACAAGATCCCATTTTTGTCTCCAAGAGGTAGAATAACACAATAACAAACAGAATAACAGAGTAGTAGAATACCCGAGTTGTAAGGGACCATGGAGGTCTTATAGTCCAACCCCTTTAGAAGAATCATGAAGGCTCAGCAAAAACAACTGGAGAGATGCTGCTTTTTGAGGTGACTGCTTTAATGAATTTAATGGCTAGGCAATAGAATGGAATGGAATGGAATGGAATGGAATGGAATAGAATAGAGTAGAGTAGAGTAGAGTAGAGTAGAGTAGAGTAGAGTAGAGTAGAGTAGAATAGAATAGAATAGAATAGAATAGAATAGAATAGAATAGAATAGAATAGAATAATAGAGTTGGAAGGGACCTTGGAGGTCTTCTAGTCCAACCACCTGCCTAGGCAGGAAACCCTACACCACTTCAAACAAATGATTATCTAATCCCTTCTTAAAAGCTTCCAGTATTGGAGCATTCACAACTTCTGGAGGGAAGTTGTTCCACTGATTAATTGTTCTCACTGTCAGGAAATTTCTCCTTAGTTCTAGGTTGCTTCTCTCTTTGATTGGTTTCTACCCGTTGCTTCTTGTCCTACCCTCAGGTGCTTTGGAGAATAGCTTGACTCCCTCTTCTTTGTGGCAGCCCCTGAGATATTGGAACACTGCTATTATGTCTCCCCTAGTCCCTCTTTTCATTGAACTAGACCTACCCAATTCCAGCAAACGTTCTTTATATGTTTTAGCCTCCAGTCCCCTAATCATCTTTATATTAGTTTATATTATATTAGTAAAACCAATTCCATGTTCATGTAATTGAATTTAACCACTGCTCTCCCCATAATAAGTCTGGCTTCTTCCCTTTACCTGGACTTCTTAGGTAAGGTAAAGGTTCCCCTCGCACATATGTGCTAGCCGTTCCTGACTCTAGGGGGCGGTGCTCATCTCCGTTTCAAAGCTGAAGAGCCAGCGATGTCCGAAAAAGTCTCCATGATCATGTGGCCGGCATGACTCAATGCCTAAAACGCACGGAACGCTGTTACCTTCCCACCAAAGGTGGTCCCTATTTTTCTGCTTGCATTTTTTACCTGCTTTCGAACTGCTAGGTTGGCAGAAGCTGGGACAAGTAACTGGAGCCTATTAACGCGGCTCCAGGGATTCGAACCGCTGAACTGCCGACCTTTCGATCGATAAGTTCAGTGTCTTAGCCACTGAGCCACCGCATTCCCCTTCTGGACTTCTTAATCCCACCTTTTTGTACACAGCAGGGCAATAAACTCTAATAAAATATGATAAGGGACCTTGGAGGTCTTCTAGTCCAACCCCCTGAGTAGGACACCTTATACCATCCTAGACAAATGGCTGGCCAGAGATGGAGCATCCATAACTCCAGGAGGCAAGCCATTTCTCTGATTGATTGTTCACACTATCAGGAATTTTTTGCTTGGTTCTAGGTTGGATCTCTTCCATCCATTACTCCTTGTCCTGCCCTCAGGAGGCTTTTGTTTTGGAGAAAAGGTTGAACTCCCTCTTCTTTGCAATGGCCCCTCAAATATTGGAAATTGCTATCGTGTCACCCCTAGTCCTTCTCTTCGTTAGACTAGACCAGGGGTGTCAAACTTGATTTCATTGAGGGCCGCATCAGGGTTGTGTTTGACCTCGGGGGGGGCGGGGGTGTGTGGCCAGGGTGGGCATGGACAGCTCGATGTCACTCGGCGTGGCTGGTGGGATCCTCCTGCAGCCCTCTGCTAGCTAAAATGAAGCTTGTGGCCCTCCCGGGCTCCATTTTTGCTGCCAGAGGCACCGCCTTGGTGGGAAGGTAACAGCGTTCCGTGCGTCTTAGGCATTGAGTCATGCCGGCCACATGACCATGGAGACTTCTTCGGACATTGCTGGCTCTTCGGCTTTGAAACAGAGATGAGCACCACCCCCTAGAGTCAGGAACGACTAGCACATATGTGCGAGGGGAACCTTTACCTTACCTATTTCCAGGGCAGCCCCACTGGCCAGATCTAACCACCCCATGGGCCTGCTGGCTTTGAGTTCAAGACCCCTGGAGTAGACATACCCGCTATCCAGATGACCAACGTTTCATACAAGAAAAAGGCAAGTAACTTGGCTTAACTGACATTGATTCCATCATCTCAATCGAAACGGCCCTAGCAAGAAATCGAGAAATCTGTGTCTATTTGTTCAGACTGTATCGCTTAAATCTCTAAGCATTCCTAAACATGCAGCAGGCATCCAACAGCTGCCTCCCCCCAGAGTGAGTGCCTCCGTTGGTGGTGCACGTGTGTTCATTAATTCCGAATTACTCCAATTACAAGCTTTTGATGCTCTGAAAACCTTCCCCCCCACCCCTATAAATTGTAGAGCCCTCAGCCCATCCAATCAGATGGTTCTCATAGCGCATGCAAGCCATTTCTTTTTTTAAAAAAAAATATTATGATTATTTCTGCATATTCACAGTGCAAGCAGGGCTGCTGCTGACCTTTTCCTTGGAAAGCCTGCAGGATTCTAACCCTATCAAATTAGACCGTTTTGCTCACTTATTCCCAAACGCTCGTCCGGTGCTAAGCAGCCTCTCACCGCATAGCGATGGCAGCCGATCGTGTCTGCTCATAGCCCAGGCTTAATCAGAGATTATTAAGGAAAATAGACAGTGGGCTAATTTGATGAGATTGGTTAGAGGAACCATGGATAAAGGCCACCTGCCTTCATGTATCTCCCTTGGTCACTGCAATCGGTCCCATGCATTCAACAGTCCATTGCACCCCAACAATAGACCAAGGAAAGCTCTTCATTTTTGCCCTTTCTAGCCAGACTTGGCTAAAAAAAATGAATTATTTCAAGTGTGCATCAACCATTCAGCCTCATGCCAAATCTCCAGCCCACCTGCTTACATCTTCCTCTTTTTCCCTTTCTGTCTTCTTTCTTGCCTTTCTGTGTTGATTGATGGCATTTTGGCCCCGGTGTTAAAAGAACATTTTAGAAAAGTGTCTAATTTGGAAGAAAGGGAAGAAGAAGGAGGAGGAGGAGGAGGAGGAGAAGAAGAAGAAGAAGAAAAAGAAAGAAAGAAAGAAAGAAAGAAAGAAAGAAAGAAAGAAAGAAAGAAAGAAAGATACCATCAAGCTGTTGGAATCTTAAATCAATAATTTGGATTTATTTCGTATATAAATTGCTGGTGGCTGGTTGGTGTATTAATAACAATAACAACAACAGAATGATAACAGAATAACAGACTTGGAAGGGATCTTGTAGGTCATCTAGACCAACCCCCTGCCCAAGCAGGAGACCCTACATTCTTGAGCAGATCCTCAATTCTTAGGTTTCCTTATTAGTAGGAACCTAAAGTTCTCTTGGTGTTGACTCAGAATTATTGCTATGTTGTTCCGTGTTTTCTAATTAATTTCCTTGTAGACTTTATCATGTCCTTTGATGTAGAGTTGTTTCATTGTCAAGTTAGACATTTGTCCGGAATGGTATAGGGTCATCACATTGACTTTGCCAATACAACTTGGCCTGAAAACACTTGAAATTACAATCCTGAAGGAATCATGATCCCAGATTTTGGATAAATTCGTTAAATTAACCTATTTAAGGTATCTTGATTCAAAATTTTTTACTCTGTGATGCACTGTTTGACCCAGTTGAAAGTAACAAACAGACAAACAGACAGGAGAGCTTTGGTATAATAGATAGTCTTCCTACATTGCTTCAAATTTATGTACTTTTGACTTTTCACAGATTCCATAAGGTAAACTTTCATATCTTTCTTTTCAATCCAAATGAATACTGAAGAAGACTAGGAATAATATTTTTTTCTTAAAAAAACAGAACAGAACAGAACAGAACAGAACAGAACAGAACAGAACAGAACAGAACAAGAAAGCCCAATTGCCTCCTGGAAAACACCTTTGGGACAATCATGATCTGGTTGACTGAGAATCTCTCCAGACTAGGAATAATAGAGAATGGAAAATTAAAATTTCCAAATATATTTGTAAATATTTGTAAGTACTACCCAAGGGAATATGGCTGGTAATTTTAAGTGTGAATTTTACAGTACTTCTTAAAATTCATAAAAGAAATACAAGAACATAAGGACCTAACTAGGACGTTATATGTTTAATCTGCAAGGCCAAATTATTCAGTTGGGCAACCAGTTAGATGAACAAAAAGGACAAATATGACAATAATTATTAGCGTGTCGGGGAAAAAGAACCCAGCACGATATATTTTAAAAGCATCCAACTGTATCAAATCCCAAAATGGCCGGGAGACAAGGAATGAAATTTTAATTGGTTGATTAATCAACCATATTTTCATTTATTAATTGGAATAGTCAGAGATAATCAGCCAAGGCCTATACATTATTATTTTTTCTTGCTGGGAGCAAAAGAAAAATATCTTACTGCAGTAAGACATGAACTGGAAAATGCTAAAAATAACATTTCTTTTAGTTGTGAGTTCCCTTACATTTCTCTTAATTTTTCCAAAATGTTTCCTCTACTTTGTTAACTGGAGAAGATATAAAAATACAACTGCATCAGAAGGACAGGAATATGGTGGACCGATGCTCCCTCCACCAGGTTCCCGGTTTTGATCTTTTCCGAGGATCCCAGTGTTAAAACACCAAATGATTCATCAGTATTGTGATAAAATATTATTAGAATGTAACGTAATTTACAAGTAATGTAAAGTAGGAGATACAAAAAGAGGAAATGCTAAGGTGGAGAGTAGTTAAAGAAGAGGATGTAAATAGATGATAACTATTAATCTTCTCATTGTTCCCACCACCCATCTCCTTCCACTTATGACTGTATGACTATAATTTTGTTGCTTATATCCTTACGATTTATATTGATATTGTTTCCTGATTGCTTATTTGTACCCCATGACTATCATTAAGTGTTGTACCTTATGATTCTTGATGAACATATCTTTTCTTTTATGTACACTGAGAGTGTATGCACCAAGACAAATTCCTTGTGTGTCCAATCACACTTGGCCAATAAAAATTCTATTCTATTCTATTCTATTCTATTCTATTCTATTCTATTCTATTCTATTCTATTCTATTCTATTCTATTCTATTCTATTCTATATTATTTATTTATTTATTATTTTTATTTATTAGTCCAATTTATATGCCGCCCTTCTCTGTAGACTAAGGGAGGCTTACAATGCATTATAGCAATAGCCTGCATACATTTTTTTGTGTATACCTGCTTATTAGGGCTTTCGGCCCCCCCAAGCGATGTTGTTCTATACAAAGTTAGCTTATTGCCCCCACAATCCGGGTCCTCAATTTACCTACCTCAAAAGGATGGAAGGCTGAGTCAACCTTGAGCCTGGTGAGATTCGAACTTGCACTAATTGCAGGCAGCTGGCAGCTAAGTGCTAGCACTTAACAGCACTTTAGTCAGCTGCACCACCAAGGCTCTGGTTATTATTGTTATTATATTATTATATTACGGTGATGAATATTACAACAAATAGGTGGATTATGATTGTTTAAAAATAACTGTACCCAGATCACACACTGTTTGATTGAAATTGAATGTTATATAAATAAAACAAATAAAAACATGAAAAAAAGAATGTAATGTAATCATCATTGCATTATTAATTTGTATTATGACATTACACTGAAATGTAATCATCATTACAGAGAGAACTGTATGGATGTACTCAATGGAATAGCTTGCTTCCTGGGATTGTGGATGTTCCATCATGGCCGAGGAAGACCTTCCAGCCCTATGATTCTATGTCCTGTTATCTATTTTATTATTATTATTTTATTATTCATATTTCTATGCCGCCCACTCTCTGAGGACTCTGGGCGGCTTACACCAAAGACAGTATACCAAATAGCATATTGCCCCCAACAATCTTGGTAGTACAAGGGTTTGAGGCACCCTGTTATTAAGCTGCTTAAGACCAGCTGCCTGCAATTACTTCAGGGTTCGAATCTCGCCAAGGCTCAAGGTTGACTCAGCCTTCCATCCTTTCTAAGGTAGGTGAAATGAGGACCCAGTTTGTGGGGGCAATAAGCTGACTTTGTATAAATATATACAAAAGGATGAAGGCTATTGCTGAGCACATTGTAAGCCGCCCTGAGTCTTCGGAGAAGGGCGGCATATAAATCAAATTAAAAAAAAAAAAACAATCTGGGTCCTCATTTTACCCACCTCCGAAGGATGGAAGGCTGAGTCAATCTTGAGCCGGTGAGATTTGATCCGCTGATCTGCTGAACTAGCAGACAGCTGAAGTAGCTGCAGTACTGCACCCTAACCAATGCGCCACCTCGGCTCTTTTTAAGAGCTTTATCGATGTTTGTATCTTATTTTCATGATAAGGGAAAAATGGATCTCATCACATTCATTATAGATATACTTTTTATAGACCAGAGAAGAGAAGGCGGGGCCAACTTATTTTCCAAAGCACCAGAGGCCAGGACAAGAAGCAACGGATGGAAACCAATCAAGGAGAGAAGCAACTTAGAACTAAGGAGGAATTTCCTGACAGTGAGAACAATTACCCAGTGGAACAACTTGCCTCCAGAAGTTGTGGGTGCTCCATCATTGGAGGCTTTTAAGAAGAGGCTGGACAGCCACTTGTCTGGAATGGTATAGTCTCTCCTGCTCAAGCAGGTGGTTGGACTAGATGACCTCTAAGGTCCCTTCCAGCTCTATTCTGACACGTCCAACTTCATATTACAGGTAAACCTACTCTACAGGCTCTCTTTCTTCTATTGCAAAAAATTTGGAGCTTAACTCATTTTATTTCTGAATGCTGTTCTAATATTTTTGACTAATAGCCCTAAACACAGAGGTGAGATGTGTTCATCAAGACTTACTTCTGAGGAGCATGGAAGGGATCTTGGAGGTCCTCTAGTCCAACCCCATGCTCAGGCACGAACCTTATACCATTTTGTAATGTCTATGGAGATTCTCAAGTTATCTAGCTCATGGTCCCAAAGATGCTCATGTCCCAAAGATGCTTTTCCAAAAGGCAAGTAAGAATAAGAATAAGAATAATTTTATTTCTATACCGCCCTTCTCCCGAAGGACTCAGGGCGGTGTACAGCCTATTAAAAGCACAAGACAAACATCAATTAAAATTATTTAAAATTATTAAATAATTCGGCTCAATTTAAAACCCCAGAAATTTTAAACACCCAATTTAAAATTATTATGTTGATAGCCCGGCCTGGCGGAACAACAGGGTCTTGAGGGCACAGCGAAATACCCGGAGGTCGGAGATCTTACGCACTTCCGGGGGCAGTTCATTCCACAGGGCTGGGGCTCCCACAGAGAAGGCCCTCCCCCTGGGTGTCGCCAGCCAACATAATTTGGCTGATGGCACCCTGAGGAGTCCCTTTCTGTGGGAGCAAATTGGCCGGTGGGAGGCTACCGGTGGCAGAAGTCGGTCTCGAAGGTATCCGGGTCCTATGCCATGGAGCGCTTTAAAGGTGGTGACCAACACCTTCAATTGCATCCAGAAGACCACTGGGAGCCAGTGCAGCTCACGCAGGAGGGGTGTCAAATGGGCACAATGAGTTGCGCCCATAACCACCCACGTGTAGAGTAGTAGATGTTGTTGGGTTTTTTGCTTTGAAACTTTCTGTGAAAGTTCTGAACTGAAGAAGCTTCTTGGATGAGAATAATAGAATAAGAAAACTAGAAGAGACCTTGGAGGTCTTCTAGTCCAACCCTTGCTCAAGCAGGAAACCCCATAGCATTTCAAAACGAATGGCTGTCCTATTGCTTCTTAAAAACTTCCAGTGATGGAGCACCCATAACTCTGGGAGGCAAGCCGTTCTATTGATTAATTGTTTTCACTGTCAGGAAATTTCTTCTTAGTTCTAGATTGAATCTCTCTTTAGCAAACTTCCACCCATTGCTTCTTGTCCTGCCCTCAGGTGCTTTGGAGTGTAGGTCAACCCCTCTTCTCTAGATCAGCCCCTTCAGTACTGGAAGATTGCTATCATGTCACACCCCCCCCCAGATTTTCTCTTCATTAAGCTCCTGGAAGCCATCTTTTTTGTTGGATCTTCCCGCTGCCACATTTACTACTGTGGGAAGCTGGGTGGGGGGATTGTGTGGAGCTAGGGTGATATAATAACATTCCTTTCTCAGAGAGTCAAGGTCATCTTGCCCTGCACCTGGAAAGCTGGAACTGGGAGGCATCTCCAGTTGGGATGGTGCTTTTATTGGACCATGTGATGGACATGTGGGCGCTAGGCAGGGACTTCGACTTTCTGTTGGGTGGGGAAAACCTGGCAGCTTTCAGATTCGGGTTTTCCCAGATGTGCCAATATGACATCTCTAATAAAATGTAACTTTGAGGAAACTCAAGCCTTGGAGTTTTCTTTCATTGGGGGTATTACTTGAAATTCTGACATCCACATTAATTTAGCATCTATTTATTTTCAACCCTCATTCTTCTTCTTTTACTATACACTCTACTTTCATTCAATTTATTGCACTTTCCTTCAGATGGACCACACTCTCACTTCCAGGTAAGCGGGCAGATCGCTAATAAAACGGGCAACTTCAAGCCTCAGAGTCTTCTTTCATTGGGGGTGTTACTTGGAACCCTGATATTAACCTGAATCTTCTCTAAAAAATTCAGCCAGCTCCCCGGATACCGGGGTGCTGTCCGGGGTCCTGAAATCTGAACGTCAACCCGGCGTGAAGACTCAGGGAAGATGGAGGACAGCTAGACATACCCAGTTCCTGCAACCGTTTATCATATGGTTTAGCCTCCAGACCTCTTATTATCTTTGTTGCTCTTCTCTGCACTCTCATCTTATTTTATTCCTGGATGCTGGTCTAATATTTTTGACTAATGGCCCTAAACACAGAGATGAGGTGTTTCCCCCAAGAGTTACCTCTGAAGAAGTATTTCTTCAGCCAGGCTGCAAGAGAGGTGGTTTCATCTGGAATGAAGAAAGGCACCAGCTCTTAAGACTTGCAGGCGCTTTCTTTGGCTTCTCTAACGACAGTAACTAATTTACATATAACTACTCCTATTAAATAACCATTTAGTAAGAGCAGTGTGCCAGTTAATGATTAGATCAGTCATCTATTATCCATGGGGAAAAAAAATCTGTCCAGTTTTCTTTTTCTCATAGCTAAGCAAACTACCGGAAGAGGTATTTCTCTCTCTCTCCTCTCTCCTGCTTACCTGCCTGTCTTCCACTTTCTAAGTGTTATTAGGGACATAAATATATACACTTTTCAGTTTGGATTCTATACTGATCAATCCCTAGACAGCATAATAAGGTAAGTCTCTCCCACTTTGATTTTTAAAGACAAGTCTGGGATGAGTCCAGAATTCCAAAGAAGCAGAATAACAGATTAACAGAGTTGGAAGGGACCTTGTAGGTCATCTAGTCCAACCCCCATCCAAGCAGGAAACCCTACACCATTTCTGATAAATGGCAGTTCAGTCTCTTCTTGAAAGCTTCCAGTGATGAAGCTCCCACAACTTCCAAAGGCAACTTCTGTTCCATTGGTTGATTGTTCTCACTGCCAGAAAATTCCTCCTTATTTTTAGGTTGAATCTCTCCTTGTTCAGTTTCCATTCATTATTCCTTGCCTGGCCTTCAGGTGCCTTGGAAAACAGGTTGACCCCCCTCGTCTCTATGGCAGCCCATCAAATATTGGAAGACTGCTATCCTGTCTCCCCTGGTCCTTCTCTTCACTAGACTAGCCATGCCCAGTTCCTGCAAACGTTCGTCGTATGTTTTAGTCTCCAGTCCCCTAATCATCTTGGTTGCTCTTCTCTGCACTCTTTCTAGAGTCTCCAATTCTTTTCTATAGTGTGGTGGCCAAAACTGGATGCAGTATTCTAGGTGTGGTCTTACTAAGGCTTTATTGATTTATTTGTTTAACGATTGATTAGAATTTATTAGAATGTTGCTTGCAGTTTTACTGAAGGGTTCAGTGTGGAAGGATTAATAAACAGAACTCCAGTGTTCAGGACTTCTATTGGGTTGAAGTTTCAAAAGACGGTGTAAACTTTTCCAGTTTACTGGAAGTTGAGCAATTGAACTAACTGGAGAAATTGGTTTGACTGGCAGGCTGAATTCTTTGATGAATCACTAGTATTCATTAGCAGGCTGAACCATTAGCTCCATATTGAAATCAGGCAGGCTATTATTAAAACAATTCCTTAAAAATAGAAGACGATACTAATCTGGGTATCTGTCTGGTAAAAAAAAAAAAAAAAAATCCCAGATATTGTATATTATCTACTTTAGCTTGACTGGCAATGGGTGTCCTGTGATAACCTGCAGGGAATTTGAAAATGAAACTCAGCAATTATGAGCCCAAACCTACCTGCAATTTGAAGGCATTATCTCAGTATAATTGCCCAGAAATGTTGCAAAGGCAAAGGTAGATAATTTAAAAATCCATCTTTTTTTTTTTTTTTTTGCCTACATTACCATTTGGACAACAAAACTTCCTCTATTGTAGCAAGAGAATAAGGCTTAAAATTGATCCTTTGTAAATATCTTGGGCAGCTCTTCATAATGGTATGCAGCGTTTATCCCCCCCGCCTCCCTTTAATTTTGCGAGTTGTTTTTCCTTTCCTTAGGAAAAACACAAAGGCTCCTATACACCAGTGAGATTGTATAAAACCCCCAAACAATTTTTGACGAGGTGTCGCGTGTCAACTCCATTCTGGAAGCCAAGATGAGGAGTCAAAGACAATTGTTTTCATCCAGGTTGAAGAAGAGATTTGGGATGTCAGGAGTCTGTTTGGGAACAATTCACTACCATACTGTAAATTGTTTTCATAACAGGTAATTATTTCCCCTAGGTTACTATGCAACTCATTTTATTCATTTGTGGTAGTTCTAGCCTGGAGAAGAGCTTGAGTAGTAATTAATTTGGCCATTTCTTCGTTGCAACTAAGGAGATGGGGGTGTCCTTTAAAACTGTAGATTCGTAAGGCTGAAGGGGACCTCTTAGGTCTTCTAGATCAGGGGTCCTCAAACTACGGCCTGCGGGCCGGATACGGCCCACTGAGGCCATTAATCTGACCCGCACAGGACCATGAGGCTGCCCCACCCACATTGCCCTGCCTATCTGTCGGCCCCCACCTGCCGTCTGGAGGCAGAGGAGGCCAAAAACGGGATGTGCGGAGGTCTCTGGAGGCCAAAACTGGGCCCTTTTTTTGCTTCCCCGGCCTCCAGAGAGAGAGGGGGGGGGGGAGGGACATACACACACACACACACACACACACACAAACAGACGTCCCTCATACACACTCCAAGGCAGCCACATCCCTTCACTAACATGCTTTCCACCCCCAGGAGCACAACAAATTAAAGTTTAATTTGTGTGTATTGTTTGGACTGCTAAATTGGCCATGCCCACCCAGTCACATGACCACCTAGCCATGCCCACCCAGTCACATGACCCCCCAGCCATGCCCACCCAGTCACATGACCCCCCAGCCATGCCCACCCAGTCACATGACCACCCAGCCATGCCCACCCAGTCACATGACCACCTAGCCACACCCACCCACCTTGTCCGCCCCTCCAACAGTCTGAGGGACTGTGAATTGGCCCCCTGTTTAAAAAGTTCATGAGGACCCCTGTTCTAGATCAACCTCCTGTTCAAAGCAGGAATCTTATACCAACCCAATCAAATAGTTGTCCAGTCCACTTTTAAAAACCTCCAGTGATGGAGCACCCATAACTCTGGGAGGCAAGCTGTTCTATTGATTAATTATTTTGAAATTTCTTCTTAGTTCTAGATTGGATCTCCCTTTAACAAACTTTCAGCCATTCCTTCTTCTCCTGCTCTAAGGTGCTTTAGTGAATAGGTTGACTTCCTCTTCTTTGTGGCAGCACCTCAAGTACTGGAAGACTGTTACCATATCATCCCCTAGTCCTCCTCTTCCTTAGACTAGACAAACCTTAGTTCCCTTAACCACTCCTCATATGATTTATCCTTATCATCTTTCATTGCTCTTCTCTGACCCCTGTTGTGGCTCCGTTACCTGAGCCTGTGTTATCGGCAGGAGAGGACTCCGAGAGTGAAGGAGAGGAGTTGGCAAGGCCTCCCTCTCCAGGACCCTCCTCTCTGGCAATGCCTTCGGTGTCAGCCGAAGGGCAAGAGATAGGGCCGGGGCCAAGCATGTCCACGCAGCCACAGGTGGACAGTGATGAGGGAGATGAGTCTTGGCTGGACCCTCGACAGTGTCGCAGAGATAAGTGCGCGCAACAGAAGAAGAAGCGTGCCAGGGATTAGGCTGAGTCATTGGACCACACCCCACAGGGTATAGAAGAGGGTGTGGTGGCCGGTTCAGCTCTGTGACAAGCAAAAAACGGATATCGGACGACCTTCTTTGTATTTACTGGACTTTGTTGATTATTGTGTATTGGCTTTGTTCCCGGACGAAGGGAGAAACTCCCCCCTCGTGAGTAAAGAATACCTGGCAGCCAGCCACTGAGTTGCTGCCAATTCTGATACCAGTTAAACTGTTGTCGGCTGAGTTCTTTAACTGCTGCCTGTCTGTGGGGGTGCGTGTGTGAGACGGGGACAGAACAACCCCTTTCAAGGGCCTCAGAATCTGTTTTTGTATTGCAGTGCTGGATGCTGAATTCTAAGTGTGGCCTTACTAGTTCTCTTAACCATTCGTCAGATGATTTAGCCTCTGGACCCCCTAATCATCTTCAATTCAATTCAAACCTCAATTCAAACCTTTACTGTAGCATGTGTACAATGAGGTTGGCTGAGCCTCTCTTCGTGCATCCCCCCAATACAACACAACTCACAATGAAAGACAAAAAAACCCAATAATAATCCCTATCCCAGGGAGTCCTGCTAACAAACACTCAGTCCTATTGCAGCCTGTGAAGTTATTGCACGTCGTGCCGGTCCCACAAGTCAATCGTACTATGTTGTTGTAGAGTTATTTTTCATTCAGGAGTCTGACAGCCCACGGATAAAAACTGTTCTTTAGCCTGTTTGTGTGGCTGCCTATGCCTCTGTATCTCCTTCCCGATGGAAGGAGAATAAAGAAGGGCTGACCGGGGTGTGAGTTGCCCCTGTGGATTTTCCTCACTCTTCTAAAACAGCGAGCCCTAGCGATGTCATCTAGTGGTATTAGGGGACCTTTGTTAGTCTTCTCGGCCCTCTTTCTAGAGCAGTGATGGCTAACCTTTTCTGGACCAATTGCCCAAAGCGAGCGCATGCGCACGAATGCGTGTGCACCAGGGGTAGGTTCTAATTTTTTTTACTACTGGTTCTGTGGGCATGGCTTATTTTGTGGGCGTGGTTTGATGGTCATGTGACAATTCTTTAGGATTTAGCAGAGGTACTGGTCTATCAGGCTTTTAACTGCTTGCAGAGCTGTACCGGTCTACCCATTTATTTTTGGAGGCATCGGTCTACCCATTTGTTTTTCGAGCGCACTGGTCTACCACCACACTGCCTTTTAACACTGATCAGCTGTAGGGCGGCCCTTTGAAGCCCCACGGCAAGAGTTTAAACAGTTTTTTTCCCTCTAGCCGATCAGCTGGGACTCAGGAGGCAGTGAATAGATTGGGGCGGGGCCAAATAAAAGGTAAGAATAATGCGGGGGTGGGCGAGAGGGCCCAGCTCCCAAAGAAAGAGAACCGATTCGGTGACATCATATCGTCACCGCTACTGGCTCGGCCGAACCGGGCGGAACCGGGCGGAACCCACCACTGGTGTGCGCCCATGTGAACCCCAGAAATGCATTGCATGCCCCCCCACACTTGCCCCCGTGCATGTACCCCAGCTCCCACACATGCACACGTGACCCCCATGGATGCACACACAGCCCCCATGCATGCTCCCCACCCCCTGTGCATGTACAGCAGAGACCCAAAGACCCGAAGGCCAGCGGGAGGCCTGCACACATGCACAGCAGAGCTGAACTGGGGCGATGGCTCGTGTGCTCACAGAGAGGGCGCTGCGTGCCACCTCTGGCACGTGTGCCATAGGTTCGCCATCACAGTTCTACAGTCTCAACGTCTTTTTTGTATTGTGAATAAAAAATAATAATAAATTAAAACCAGAACCCACAACCACAACAGATCAACCGAAGATTTCTAATGGCTGGCATGGATAGTAATGCTAAATTTTATTTGCTTATGTGTGTCTTCTGTGCAAAAAAAAAAAAAATAAATTACATGGAAAAAGAGACAAAATCCAGTTTTGGATCAGGACCTGAGAAAAAATTAGCTTCAGTCAGGTTTGGAGAATGTGGGACTAGTCAAAAACTAGTGAATCCTCTAAAGAAAGGTTGGATATAATCAGTGGGTTCAGCCTGGAGAAGAAAAGAGGGACATTGATATCACCCTTTCAATAATAAAAAGGATTCTGCTAGAAGAAGGAAGTTCTCTGCTGCTCTACAGGGCAGAATTAATTTTTTAAGGCTCAAGTTATATAAGGGACGTGGTGGCTCAGTGGCTAAGAGGCTGAGCTTGTCAATCGAAAAGGTCGGCAGTTCAGCGGTTCGAATCCCTAGTGCCGCGTAATGGGGTGAGCTCCCGTTACTTGTCCCAGCTTCTGCCAACCTGGCAGTTTGAAACCATGTAAAAAATGCAAGTAGAAAAATAGGGACCACCTTTGGTGGGAAGGGAACAGCGTTCCATGTGCCTTTGGTGTTTAGTCATGCCGGCCACATGACCATGGAGACGTCTTTGGACAGCGCTGGCTCTTTGGCTTTGAAATGGAAGTGAGCACCGCTCCCTAGAGTCGGGAATGACTAGCACATATGTGCGAGGGGAACTTTTACCTTTACCTTTAGATAGGAGAGGACATTCCTTGAGAAGAAGAGGCAGAAAGCAAAATCAATTACTAGGTAGTATTTTGAGGAACTTCCTTTCTCATCTTGAAGGACACAACATTCTAAATCTAGATTTTCCTGCTTTCCTTAGAATGCTGAATTTGTTCAGGAGTTTCCGAACTTGGCAACTTTAAGACTTGTGAATTTCAACTCCCAGAGTTCCTCAGTCAGCCATATTCTTTAGATAGATTTTCCCCAACGAAGGCTTTTAAAATTCCATATGTCTCCCCAAGGAAATGCTTTTTTTTTTAAAAAAAAGTACTTTCTGAAGTTCAGAAGTTCTTTTTCAGGTGTATCACCCAGAAATAATTCAGAGGGGGATTTTCAGGGTTCATTATTTCTGCCCAAGCTACAGCAGAATTGATTTGGAAAGTTTGAAAAAAATCAACTTCCCATTAGCAATCTCCGCATGAATCTCTTTTACATTCGTATCTTTGGTATTAAAATAAAGAATTGGGAGAATTGTGATGCTACTCCGCTTTCAGCGAAGCCCAAATAGAAGTGCTACCTTGAGACTCAGCTCAGGAAAGGAAGTAATAATAGGATGAGTATATTTTCTTGATGGACTTAGGGGAGAGGTCAAATTAAATGTATCTTATTATGGTTCGTCTGTATGGACTTACAATGTACATTCAATGCAATCTTATAATCATAAGCAGAATACGTTGAGCTTCACAGATCATTTCATTCAGGTGTGTAGCCTTTGAGTAACAGTATTTGGGAGAAATAAAAAAAAGAAGAAGAAGAAGAAAAAGAAACGTATGAAAGATCATGCGAATGAACTAACAGATGAATGGAGTGACACCACATTTCTGCAAATCCAAGCTTTATTTGCAATACGGCTCTTTTGCTACAATAGGATAGGAGAACGGTGTCTTGCAAATCAGAGGCTGCATCTCCATTCATCCATTATATCTTTAAAGATCTGAACTTGAACAGTATTACAAAGTAGAGTTACAAGAAGCTGCAGAAAAGGGATATATTTCCCTTTTGAGAGATAAAGCAATATGTTTTCTCTCCATGTTTTATAGATGTTGCTTCAGCAAAGTCTTGGAAATATAGATCTGCTTGGCCAACTCTGTAGAATAAATCAGAGTGTTGGAAACTTTTTTTTTGAGAAAAATCGACGGAAGGAGGTGCCTTGCCTGACATAGCAAGAAAAACAAGCCAGGTTTTCATTGATGGCTTCCCAACAGTATAAATTAAGTTTTCTTTTTTTTAAAGAATAAAAATATGAAATTCTACACCTTTTCAATGCTTGTATAATCCAAGACACTTCCTGAAATGTAATTACGTCAATGTTCTTTTTTGGACTGGTTTTGATCATCACATTGATCATCATCATAAAAAAGATAGAATCTTTTTTCGCACAAAGCCATCATAACAACTGGCATGATTTGTTAGTTGCACTATCGTTGGCTTCAGTACTGAGTTTATGACGTTCGCAGCCATCAGAATTTCTGCAGCATAAAAGAACTGTATGGAAAGCTGCCAAACAGCTTTCAAATAATATCAGAGTTTATTTTAATGTGACAAAGCAGGGGAAGAAGAATGATGGATAAGACCCAGTCGATAGCTCACAGGATGATTTGCAATAGATTTATAAGGATTTTGATTTCCAGTTATTTAGGAAACATTGCAGCTTTAATTATTATAGTACTCCATGTTTACAGGAGGGGCAGGCTGGCTGCTGCAAAGTTTGCTGGATAGAGAAGCCAAGGTGATTTTCTCTTTGAAGGTATAAAACTCCATTCTGGATTGGTCTCTAGCATAACTGGGAGCCATTAATGTGGAGAAAAGGAAGAATAGAATAGAATAGAATAGAATAGAATAGAATAGAATAGAATAGAATAGAATAGAATTCTTTATTGGCCAAGTGTGATTGGACACACAAGGAATTTGTTTTTGGTGCATATGCTCTCGGTGTACATAAAAGAAAAGGTACATTCATCAAGAATCATAAGGTACAACGCTCAATGATAGTCATAAGGAACAAATAAGCAATCAAATCATACTAGGAAACAGTCAATATAAATTGTAAGGATACCAGCAACCAGGTTACAGTCATACAGTCATAAGTGGAAGGAGATGGGTGGTGGGAACGATGAGAAGATTAATAGTAGTGCAGACTTAGTAAATAGTTTGACAGTGTTGAGGGAATTATTTGTTTAGCAGAGGGATGGCGTTCAGGAAAAAAACTGTCCTTGTGTCTAGTTGTTCTGGTGTGCAGTGCTCTATAGTGTCATTTTAATGGTAGGACTTGAAACAATTCATGTCCAGGATGCGAGGGGTCTGTAGATATTTTCACAGCCCCCTTTTTGACTCGTGCAGTATACAGATCCTCAATGGAAGGCAGGTTGGTAGCGATGAACCCATGGGACAGAAGTTGCCTTCAGAAGCTGTGGGAGCTTCATCACTTGAGATTTTAAAGAAGAGATTGGATAACCATTTGTCTGAAGTGGTATAGGCCAGTGATGGCTAACCTTTTTACCATTGCGTGTCAGGAGAGGGGGAGGTGGGGGAGCTTTGCGCATGTGCGTGCCCACACCCATAATTCTATGTGCTCCCCCTACGCATTTGTGCACAACCCCCCTTCTCCCCCCCGCTCCTGGCATGCGATGGCCTTGTAGGCCCATTTTTCTTTCTTAATTGGCTCCAGATCTTCTCTATGCCCACGCCCCCACCCCAGGCCTTCCAGAGGCAGGAAACAGCCTGTTTCTGTACTTCTGGTGAGCCCAGAAGGCCTGAAAATCAGCTGCCCAGCGCCTGCATGTGCGCCAGAGCTGAGCTGGCGTGCCCACTGATATGACTACGCATGCCATAGGTTCACCATCACAGGTATAGGATCTCCTGCTTGAGCAGGGAGGGGGGAGTTGGACTAGATGACCTTTAAGGTCCCTTCCAACTCATTGGTTAATCTGTTAATCTGTCTCCAGACTTGGCAATTTTAAGGCTTGGAGACTTCAGTTCCCAGAATTCTTCAGCCAGACCAGCATGGGTGGAATTCTGGGAGTTGAAGTCACAAGCCTTAAAGTTGCCAAGTTTGGACGCCCCTGTTCTAAATCAGGGGTGTCAAACTCGATTTCATTGAGGGCTGCATCAGGGTTGTGTTTGACCTCGCGAGGGGGAAGACGTGTCCCAGGTGGGCGTGGCCAGCTCAACATCACTCGAGCTCCATTTTCAGTGGCAGAAGCACTGCGGGCCAGTCCTTTGCTGTCTCCAAGACAACCTCATAGGCCAAATCTAAGCACCGCATGGGCCACATCTGGCCCACAGCAGGGGTGGGTTCTACCTACCTTTACTCCTGGTTTGCAATAGGATCGAGCTTCTGCGCATGCACAGATCGTCTACGACAACATCCGGGTGGGTGGGCGGAGCCTCCTGCCGGTTTTACTACCGGTTCGCAAGAACCGGACCGAACCAGGGGCAATGCACCACTGGCCCACAGGCCTTGAGTTTGATACCCCTGTTCTAGACGATCCATGTTTCTATATACATCTGCCGCCATTTTTACTCTTTGGACTGATGAAGAAGTGAGCTGCATATTCTGACGTTGCCTATTTCCTTATCAGAATAGCTTTCAGTACATCTGTCAGATTGTACAATTAATTAAACGGCCCTGTCTCCTTCCCATTCCATCCTTTACTTTTACTTCTTTAGCTGACTTGATGATCTAAATATAACTCTTTGCTTAGGGCTGCCCTGTTGCCCACTCCATCTGCCATTCCCCAAATTAATCACTCTTCCCCTCCAAACATGTGTATTTTTCTTTTTCAATCGGTTTAGCAACATGAAATATCTCTTTCCCAAAGGCAGTTGTGGCAATTTCTCTACTCTTTTTCATCTCTATGAAATCTTAAGCCTGTCACTCCAGGACAGGCCGTTTTTTTGTCTCAAGGCTTCTGCCAAAGATTTCCAAGAAAAGATTGGACAATCATATATCTGGGATGGAACAAGGACTCCTGCCTTTGGGCAGGGGGTTGGACTAGAAGATCTCCAAGGTCCCTTCCGGCCCTATGATTCTATCAATCTGAGTCTCGTCCATAAAGCTAAACAGTTTCTTGAGACTTTCAAGAAAAGATTGGACTGCCATTTGTCAGAAATGGGGTAGGGCAGTGATGGCTAACCTTTTTGCCATCGTGTGCCAAAAGCGGAGGTCGCATGGGGGGGGGGTCACCTGTGCACCTGCCCACACCCACAATTCTATGCGCCCTGCCCCTCGTGCATGCATACATGACCCCCCCCGCTCTCCCTGCTTTTGGCATGGTGGGCCTGGTAGGCCTGTTTTTTGCCCTCCCCAGGCTCCAAAGGCTTTCTAGGAGCCTGGGAAGGGCGAAAACAGCCTTCCCCATGCCCCCGGAAGCCCTCCGGAGGCCAGAAACAGCCTGTTTCCCAACTTCTGGGGGGCCCAGAAGGCCCAAAAATCAGCTGAGCTCGCGTGCCCACCGATATTGCTCCATGTACCATCTGTGGCACGTATGCCATTGGTTCGCCATCACGCCATCTTGCTCGAGCAGGGGGTTGGACTAGATGACCTATAAGGTCCCTCCCAACTCTATTAATCTGTTATCTGTTTCAATTGCTTCACATTCCCCTGTGTTGAAGCTGTATGTTTTGAACCAGCTCCTTAATAGTCTCTGCCATTCTAAGGGCTGCTTCTAACACAATCCTTGGTTGTATAAACAAAGGCATAGAATCAAAGTCACGTGAAATATTAGTACCACTTCATAAAGCCTTAGTAAGGCCACACCTGGAATACTGCACCCAGTTTTGGTCACCCCATTTCAAAAAAGATGTTGAGACTTTGGAAAAAGTGCAGAAAAGAGCAACAAAGACAATGGGGGGGTGGGGGGGGTTGGAGGCTAAAACGTATGAAGAACAATTGCAGGAATTGGGTATATCTAATTTAACAAAGAGAAAAACTAGGGATGACCCAAACTTGGTTAGTTTCCATCCATTGTTTTTTTGTCTTGCCTTCTGCTGCTTTGGAAAATAGGTTGACCCCCTCTTCTTTGTGGCAGCCCCTCAAATATTAAAGTCATGTCACCCCTTATTCTTCTCTTCATTAGACTACACAAACCCAATTCCTTCAATCAATCTTCCTTCCTTCCTTCCTTCCTTCCTTCCTTCCTTCCTTCCTTCCTTCCTTCCTTCCTTCCTTCCTTCCTTCCTTCCTTTCCTTCCAGTGAAAGAGAGAGAGAGATACAGCAAACACACCCATGCATAGAATTTATGCCTAAGCAAACATAATGAATACCTGAATTTATTCTATTCCGTTAGTCATCCAGTCTTCTGACTGCTTCACTGCACAAGATAAATTTGCTTCCATTTCCTTGTTGCAGATCAAGCATGGGTGGTCTCTGTTGCCCCCTTACTGCTGCTGGATTGCAGTTCCCAGAAGCCCCCCCCGCCCCCCTTGTTTGCTGTGCAATTTGGGAGATCTAGTTTAGCAATATTGGAACGTCCCCAATTCCCTGCATCCATGGTAGCTTGTGGCTGCCAAGATCCGCAACCCGAAGCCCACGTGCACTATAGAGATGTTAATCATCTGCTCCTTCTGCAGGACCTGGTGATGGTCGGACTTTGATGTCCTTCCCTTATGGCCGCCGATGTAATTAAGCTCCAATGGCCATGAAGAAACATTGTCAGGTCAGATCAGTGTCAATGGTATGTGTGCGATGATCGTTGGCCTATGTCTAGCAAGACTGCAATTTTGTGTGACCAGCCCCGGGCCTGGAAAGGAGCAATTCCGCAACTCAAAATGCTCTCCTGCCCTTCGCCTTGGCTCCGAACAAAGATTTCAGCCTTTGGTGACCATCCCACTTCAGTCAAGTCTGATGCCAGCAAGCACCACAGGTTTTAATTATCTTGCAAGGCAACTAGTCTAGGCAAGAGAGATTCAGCTGTCAAATTAGCAGAAACCCGTCGAGAGCAAAAATGCTGCATTTATAAATACATCCCTCACACAAATCAGAGCAAACACGTCCGGAGTAGAACATTTGCTGTTTTCGGCCCCCTACTCTGCAATTTGGGATAGTTACCAACGTGCTCATCGCTTTCATAATATGCATATTTAGGAAAATAAACATTTGCTTTGTGTTAATTCTATGGTAATCAGGGTGATTGTACTGTACTTAGCGACTGTTTGTTGCCATGGTTATTTCTAGTGGTTCTTGGTTATTAATGTCCGGGAAGTTTCAACAGTCTTCAGTCTTATTTTAGTTCCCCCCTCCTCCTCCTGCCCACACATCTAAATTCAAGGAATCGATTCAGAGTCACTTTAATGATCTCTCAGATGCTCGTGGAACCAAAAATAGATTTGTGAGTCTCTCGCACGGCCACTGAGGACCTTATACTACCTTCTTCTGCCAAGGCTCAACTAAAAGCCCATTAAGATGGAGGATAATTGGCAAGGCTGGCTTTGGCACAGCTGCTGGCTGCCAAGGAAAGGTGGAGTGGTCTTTCATCTCAAGGTAACACAAGCACCCTTCCCTGCCTGCTCTGATGCCAGCTAGAAGGTTGCAGGTTTCATAACGATTCACGCAGAAGAACATTCATCAAGATTGACTGGCGTGGGGAAGAAATCCATGTGTGGTTTGAACTTCGATCAAAGGGGTCTTTGAAGCACGCCAGTAGTTTAAAGAGAGTAAGAAAGGTTTGTCCCTCTGTACCAAGGAGTGTCACTCAGTGCCAGAAGAACTAATTTTCCTTAGGAGGATCCCAAATTCATAACAGAATAGGACAGGTAGTTCTTTTTTTTTTTGAATAATTTTTTTTTAATTTTAAGACAAAAACATAACATAAAACCATCTGTCAGGTTTCAATGTCATCTCAAATAAAATAAATTGCATTTCCAAACAAATAGTCTTTGAAGAAATCTTTCATTTTATTAAGCACGACAACCTGTCCCCGATTGTGGCATAGCCAACACTGACTTCCTGACCCCAAAACCTTCCCTTTCCGTTCCCCAATTCTCTGCGTCTCATTGGCCCTCTTCCCAAATCACTCTCCCCATATCTACTACTTCAGCTCCCAGGAATGTTCCCCCTCCCATCTCATCTCCTAGGGGATATTATCTTCAGGGAAAATAAGTAGGTGAGAAGTCAAGCGTCCTCTTGCCAGCTGCCCCCCTCTTCTCCTTCTTACATCAGCACTAGAGTAAATGCAGGTTGAAGTGCTGACACCATCATCATTCCAAACAATTATAGACAGTGTGTCGATCCATTAACATTCTTTTGTGCTCAATCCCATCTTCAAAGTAACAATATATGACAAAGGCTTATTTCCCATGAAAAAGAACCTCACATATTTTATCTTTACATCCATTTCATATTTCATATTTCATCTCCATGTTTTATTATCTCTCCATTGATAAAACAAATCCCATATCAAATAATATTGTTTATCTTCCTGTTCTCTGATTTCAAATGTCAATTTACTCATTTCAGCACAGTCCAACATTTTCTTAATGACTTCATCATCAGTAGGTATCTTCTCTCCTTTCCAGTTTTTAGCAAATACAATTCTAGCCGCTGTTAAAACATTCACAATTAAATATTGCAATTCTCTACTATATGTCTCTGGTAAAATCCCTAATAAAAATATCTCTGGTTTAAAATTAATATGTCTCTTTATCATTCTAGGACAGGTAGTTCTTGACTTATGACCTGTCGCTTAGCAACTGTTTGATGTTCGGATGGACGTCTCAAAAAGCTAATTAGGATCTGGTTCTAAAGTTCTTTTTTTAAAATTATTTTTTTAAAGTTTTTTATTAATAATACAAAATTTAAAAAATTTAATTTTAGATATGACATCACTGGTTCCAAACATCTTCCGTCACTTTACAATAATATTAGTACTCATATAAACATATAGTTCTTAAGCTTTATTCACTATTTAAACATAATATATGATATTAATACTTTTTCCCTTATTTCTGTATATTTATTTATCTCTTAAACATACATTTATCTATAACATCTATATTTTTGTTCTAACACTATACATTTATCTTGGCTACCCTCTTGTTATCTATCCAATCATAAAATTGTTTCCAGATTTTGTAGTACTTAGTTTCACTTTTATCCTTGAGTTCCAAAGTGAGTCTGTCCATTTCTGCACAGTGAAAGATTTTCAGTAATATTTCCTCTTCAGTTGGAATATCTTTCTCTTTCCATTTTTGAGCAAAGGCTATTCGTGCCGCTGTGAGTATATGCAGTAATAAATAATTTGTATCTTTCTTATATTTTCTTTCTATAATTCCCAATAAGAAAAAATCTGATTTGACCTCTATATCTGTTAACAAAATTTCTTCCAGCCAGTTCTTTAGTAAATTCCATTTTTTTTTTGCACCTTTGGGCATTCCCATCACATGTGGTAGTAATTCCCAACGGTGTCTCCACACTTCCAGCATATTGAAGATTTCCCGTTATTCCGGTTCTAAAGTTCTGATGGCTGGTGTCCACTCCCCACATGTTCATTAGGATTGCATTTTGGGTCCTTGGCAACCAGACTGCATTTACAAAATATCCATTTGCAGTGTCCTGCATTCACAGGACCACAATTTGTGTTTCTGCTCAAACACGGTGTTTACATCTGACTTTTGACAATGAGTTTGCTTAACCAAAACAGCAATTGCTTAATGGCTGCTGCAGAAAAGAGTCATACAATCAGGTTGGTTATGTGGGGGGGGGGACCTGCTTTATGACCATGATAACTTACAACTGTAATGGGCAGGTCGTAAGTCAAAGACTAATTGTACTCACAACAGTTGTCTAAAACACTGAAAAAACGGGGGGCAATCTCTGTGGGAAGCACCAATGATCTTGGCTTTTACTTGAACATGTCTTTTCATTGTTCAGTTGCTAAGTTGTGTCTGACTCTTCATGACTCCAGGGACCTCAGCATTTCAGGCTCCCCCATTATCCGTTGTCTGCCAGAGTCTGCCCAAATTCATGTTCATTGTGTGAATGACACACTCTAACCATCTCATCCTCTGCTGTCCCCTTTTCCTTTTGCCCTCCATTTTCGCCAACATCAGGGTCTTCTCCAAGGAGTCCTTTCTTCTCATTAGGTGGCCAAAGTATTTGAGCTTCAGCTTCATACCTGTCCTTCCAAAGAACAGTCTGGATTGATTTCCTTTAGGATTGGGTCTCCTTGCAGCCCAAGGGACTCTCAAGACCTCCTCCAACATTGCCACGGGGAATACAAGACCAGATTAGTTTAGGCTCTTCATAAAACTTATGCACTAAAATTCATGACTTGTCTGATTCAGAGACTCATCCCATAAAATCTCAAGTATCTGTTTGACATTGTCTACTGATTATTTACTCCACTATAGATATCTAGGACTTGGATTCCCGTGAGTGGCTTGGAGGTCCCGAGGCATCCATGAATGATTCCTCATCTATCTCCCAGGATCCCTGCCCCACCTGTGTTTTTACATTATAACAACATAATTTGCAGATGAAACTAAGATGGCAGGAATAGCCAATACCCCAGAAGACAAACTCAGGATCCAAAAAGATATTGACAAACTTGAACAATGAACACGATATCCAACAAAATGAATTTTAATGTGGAGAAAAGCAAAACTTTGCATTTAGGCAGGAAAAATCAAAGGTATAAGTACAGATTAGGCGAGACCTGGCTCAAAAACGGTCACTGTGAGTGGGACCTTGGAGTCCTAGTGGACGATCACTTGAATATGAGCCAGCCGTGTGCAGCAGCAGCCAAAGAAGCTAATACAATCCTGGGTTGTATAAACACAGGCATAGAATCAAGATCATGTGAAGTATCAGTGCTGCTTTAAATAAATAAATAAATAAATAAATAAATACCTTTATTGTCATTGTATGTGTATATACAGTGTACCCATACAACGAAATTCACTTAACACCCAAACACCAGGTCCAACACACATAACAATTCCCAAACGCCCTCCCACCCACCACAATTCCCCACCCCTAAACCACCCAAACATCCACACAACAGACCAAGTCATGCTGTCCAACAGCTCACTGATGGTGGCCCTTTAGTTCATGGTTGAGTGCAATTATAGGTCTGGGATAAAAACTATTCAGAAAACGTGTGGTCTGAGTTTTAATTGTCCTGTATCTTCTGCCAGAAGGCAACAGTCCAAAAAGATTGTAAGCAGGATGGGAAGAGTCTCTGAGAATGTTGTGCAACTTTCTCAAACAGCGAGATTTGAAGATGTCGTCCAGGGCTGGTAGCTAGAGCCCGATGATATTCTGGACAGTTTTTAATGATTCTCTGTAGAGCTTTACAAAACCCTAGTAAGACCACACCTGGAATACTGCAACCATTTTTGGTCCCCATACTACAAAAAAGATGTTGAGATGTTTGGAACAAGTTGAGAGAAGAGCAACTAAGATGATCAAAGGCCTGGAGATTAAACCATAGGAAGAACAGCTGCAGGATTTGGGTCTGCCTAGTCTAAAGAAAAGAATTGGGGGTGACATGATAGCAGTATTCCAGTGTTTGAGGGGCTGCCACAAAGAAGAGGGGGTCAAACTATTCTCCAAAGCACCAGAGGGCAGGACAAGAAACAATGGTTGGAAACTAATCAAGGAGAGAAGCAACCTGGAATTAAGGAGAAACTTCCTAACAGTGAGGACAATTAACCAGTGGAACAGCTGGCCTCCAGAAGTTATGGGCGCTCCATCACTGGAGGTTTTTAAGAAGAGACTAGACAGTCACTTATCTGAAATAGTATATGTTCTCCTGCTTGAGCAGGGGGCTGGACTAGAAGGCCTCCAAGGTCCCTTCCAGCTCTATTCTATTCTAATTCTAATTCTCCAACACCACAATTCAAAAGTCTAGAATTATATTTTTAGCAGCAGTCTTGTCTTAGGATCAGGAGCCGGGAATGTATAGCTCTCCAGTTCTCCCAGGACTACAGTTTCCAGTATCCTTCGTGCTTGGCCATGCTGAATTTTGTAGTTTAGGATTATGCGGAGGGCTATAGGTTACTCAATTACTGCCTGGCATTTTAGTCTTGTTTGGACTGGGAGCAAACGAGAATTGCTGAGTTTTGCTAATTCCACTGATTCTAGCTGTTTTCTGTTGAAGCTCCATGTTATTTTATGGTAGAAAATTTCATCATGCAAGAGCCTTGGGGAGGTGTTTGCCTTTAAAAGTGACCTTTTAAAGAAATACTAATAAATAATTATCAACAGGTTAGGTGGAGAAAGGCATTCAGTAGGAAAGCAATAAGACTTCCTCCTTATCTTCCGCTTGTGTCTCGTCCTCATTTTATCTCTCCTTGGAGGAAGAGAGACGAAGCCACAGACCATAATTTGCAAATACCAGCGAGTCTTACATCTCTAATTTAAATCATGTCCAGAAATACACAGCAGACTAACACTTGGGAGGGCTGCAATGAAGGCCTTGGTAGGATTCTATGATATGAAATGCCATAATGTCTCCATGCCAACAAAAAATTACTATTGTTCAGGCAAGAACTCCCCCCCCCCCCGCCCTAATATACTCTATGAATGCAAAAACTGGACTTGGCAGATGTAAAACCGAGTGTTAGAAGAAAAGTCCGTTTGGGTTCAGTTCCAAGTGGGGAGAGAGACACTGGAAACATGGAGACTGCTTGAAAAGATGGTGTAATGGGTGGACAGGACCACATGGTTTTGAGGTCCGGGGCAAAAAGGCACATGGGAGAGAGAGAGAGAAAGAGAGAGAGAGAAGGAGGGAGGGAGGGAGAGAGCAAGAGGGAGCGAGAGAGAGAGAGAGAGTGGGAAAGAGAGGGAGCGAGGAAGAGGGAGAGGGAGAGGGAGAGAGGGAGAGAGGGAGAGGGAGGAAGGGAGGGAGAGAGAAAGAGAGAGGGAGGGAAAGAGAGGGAGAGAGGGAGAGAGAGGGAGCGAGAGAGAGAGGGAGGGAAAGAGAGGGAGCGAGGAAGAGGGAGAGGGAGAGAGAGAGAGGGAGAGAGGGAGAGGGAGGAAGGGAGGGAGAGAGAAAGGGAGAGAGGGAGGGAAAGAAAGAGAGAGAGGGAGAGAGAGGGAGGGAGAGAGAGAGGGAGAGGGGAGAGGGAGGGAGAGAGAGAAAGAGAGAGAGATCTATACCCTCTGTTGGGCTTTGAATTTGAGCTTGTATTCTGATTGGTTGTCAGACTCTCATGGGGCCATGCAGGAGTAACTTTGTAGGTTGTCTTTTGAGTCCCAGGCTTGGTTGAGCCTTGTTGGGTGATGTAATCTCCCCAGGTGCCATGTGGTAGTTCTGTTGCTAGATGGGTAGAGGGCTAGTTCCTTTCTTTGTTGGATCTTGGGTGAGGGCATTTGCTTATGAATAGACATAGCTATCTCTTTTATCTCTTAAGTACTGACATCCGCTGTGGGCTACTGAGGATGGTGGGGGCTATTAAGAGTGAGTCTGCTTCCTGTCTAAAAAACATGTTTCTCCATTTCTCATCCAGGGAGGTATAATATTCTGCCTTTTTAATATTTCCTAGAATATTTCATTTTTCTAGGAGAGGGGTGGGTGCTAACTTCTTACACAAGCATTAATGCATTTAAGTCTTGGTGCCGCAAAAGAGTAAAAGAATAGGTAGGCCACCAGGAAAGCACATAAAAAGAATAAGAACAATCCAGAAGTGTCCCACAGGGGGCGAACTAGCTCCATGCTCAGAGTGGCTAATGATGTTCTGCAACATCACCTTTTCCCCTCCACTGATGTCACCTCATGTTTGGACGTCACATTCAGGCAAGTCCTCCACCGGCTGGGTTCATACTTCTACAGGAAGCACAGTTATTTTTCCTACCTAAGTAGTACCTATTTATCTACTCGCATGTAGCATGCTTTCTGATCTGATAGGTTGGCCAAAGTTGAGGCAAGTGACGGGAGCTCACCCTGTCATGCGGTGCCGGAGCACAAACCTTCTCCAGCATCCTTAAATCACTGAGCCATCACACCTCTGTAATTCTTGAAACAGTCAATGATGAGGATTGCTAATGGCACGCTGGAGGGATTCCATGATGAACACAGGGCTAACAAACCTAAAAGGCCAACTTGAAAGCATAATTCTGGAGATAATCTATCCAAAGTTTAAACTTTAGATTAGGAGGAGGAAAGTGCCACCTCCACTTTGTTTCCACATTGCTCCCCTTTTTATCTTGAGCCAAGGGTTAGACTAGAAGACTTTCAAGATTTCTTCCAACCCTATTCTATGTTTGTTTATTTATTTATTTATTGATTCGATTTATATGCCGCCCTTCTCCAGAGACTCAGGGCGGTTTACAATGTGTTAAGCAATAGCCTTCATACTTTTGTATATACCTGCTTAGTAGGGCTTTCGCGCCCCCCCCCAAGCGGTGTTCTTTTTTATACAAAGTCAGTGTCAGCACTTCAACCTGCATTTACTCTAGTGCTGACATAAGAAGGAGAAGAGGGGGCAGCTGGCAAGAGGACGCTTGACTTCTTACCTACTTATTTTCCCTGAAGATAATATCCCCTAGGAGATGAGATGGGAGGGGGGACATTCCTGGGAGCTGAAGTAGTAGATATGGGGAAAATGATTTGGAAGAGGGCCAATGAGACGCAGAGAATTGGGGAACGGAAAGGGAAGGTTTGGGGTCAGGAAGTCAGTGTTGGCTACGCCACAATCGGGGACAGGTTGTCGTGCTTAATAAAATGAAAGATTTCTTCAAAGCCTATTTGTTTGGAAATGCAATTTATTTTATTTGAGACGACATCGAAACCTGACAGTCAGCTTATTGCCCCCACAATCTGGGTCCTCATTTTACCTACCTCGAAAGGATTGAAGGCTGAGTCAACCTTGAGCCTGGTGAGATTTGAACTTGCAGTAATTGTAGGCAGCTGGTGCTACTTAATAGCACTTTAGTCTGCTGCGCCACCAAGGTGTTCTAGTGCTTGATTGATTTTAATATCTTAACTCTTAACGTTGAATGTTTTTAGTGTTTTAATGTGCTTATTATTTTCTACTGTTTCTATATTGTTGTAAGCCGCTCAGTTTCTTGACAGTGAGATAGACTGGCATATAAATAAAATGAATGAATGAATGAATGAAACTGATGGGATAGTAATCAATTATTAAGTCTATAAAAATGGGGGTGGTAGACCTAGGAAAAGGCCCCCGGTACGTTAAAAAGAAGTGGACTTGGCATTTAACCATCCCCCCATTTAACTTTGCTGCCAGGATTGCTGCATACAAACCATAGTGTAGGATATTAATAATTTGATGTAGGATATTAATTACTTGATGTATAACATTAAACAGAACCGGAATAATGCTTTACCAATATATTGAACACTCCTCATAATACATTGGCTTTATTTAATGTATATATTTGTACACTGCCTTACTAAGCAAGATGTTCCTAGAATTCATGACTTCATTTCCAAATAACTTTACAACAAACCAGTGGTGAGATCTGAACCGGTTTACTACCACGCACCAAATGCGAGGTGCGCACACATGTGCAGTGCACACCAAAAGGAGGCATGGGGTAATTAGAACAGCGCATGGGGGGGGATCAGCTGTGGCGCACAATTTTTTTTTAACTTTTAAAAGCATTTTTTTAACAACCTATTTGGCCGAAGAGGTTGTAAAAAAATGCTTTTAAAAGTAAAAAAAAAAAGGCTCTGGCGATCGTGCAGCTCAGCTGGGATCGTCAGAGCCTTTTTTTTAACCTTTTAAAAGC
Organism: Pituophis catenifer annectens; assembly: GCF_029215685.1. NCBI lineage: Eukaryota > Metazoa > Chordata > Lepidosauria > Squamata > Colubridae > Pituophis > Pituophis catenifer. The sequence goes on from NW_027256894.1 coordinate 5,300,043, forward strand.
ATTTTTTTACAACCTCTTCGGCTGAATAGATTGTAAAAAAATATTTTAGAAGTAAAAAAAAGGCTCTGATGATCAGGCAGCTCAGCTGGGATCTTCAGAGCCTTTTTTTTTCTTTTTTTAACCTTTTAAAAGCATTTTTTAAAAGAAGTGGCAAGCAGGCAAGCAGGCAACCGGGCGATTAGGTGGGCATGGGCGGGGGGGGCGGGGGCAGGGATTTTTGCTACTGGTTCTCCGAACCACCCGTTCCCATCGCTACCGGATCGACTAATCTGGTCCCAACTGGGAGCATATCACCCTTGCAACAAACCCTATTGTAATTAACGAGACTGAATTAAGCTGTGATGACTTCTTGCCTCCTGCATTCCAGCGGAGCTTCTCACGGCTAACTTACTCAGAGTATGACTAGGCAGAAGCAACTGCAGCTGTTTTAATGTGCAATATGAAATAAAATCGGCTGAAGAGGTTTAGAATAACGTCTCAGAAACAATGCAGGTGGCAGGTTAAATTAAGATGACTTCTTAACGCTTAGGGTCCAGACTGGGGGGGAAAAAAAATTCTTAACCTGAAAAGAACTAAAGTCAGATGGGCGGTTATATAAATTTGATTTGTATAAATAAATGGATAATATTCTAGTCCGTAACGAGCCAATTGTTGAAACACAGAAGTTGGCCAATCTATTTGCATTTCAAAGAAACGCTCTAAAAAAAGATGAGGCTGATGGAAAGTCAACAAGAGAGAGCCTGGATAGCTCTGCAGACAAAGGCACTGTAATTTAACACCAGCTGTCTGCAATTAAAGTAAGTTCGAATCTCGCCAGGCTCAAGGTTGACTCAGCCTTCCATCCTTTCTAAGGTAGGTAAATTGAGGACCCAGTTTGTGGGGGCAATAAGCTGACTTTGCATAAAATATACAAAAGTATGAAGGCTATTGCTTAGCGCACTGTAAGCCGCCCTGAGTCTCCGGAGAAGGGCGGCATATAAATCAAATTAAAACAACAACAACAACACCAGCAACCACAGGACAAACAAATCCAAACACAGGTGATGAAGATGAAGGCTAAGAGTTGAGGTTGGCATCAGGGGTGAAATCTACTTACCTTCCCTACCGGTTCAGAAGTGCGCGCTCTGTGTCACATGCAATTTTGGACACTCTGCGCATGCGCAAAGCCTTCTGCACATGTGCAGAGGGTCAAAAACAGGTTAGTTCCTGGTTAAAACCAGGAAGTAACGACATCCAGGTGGGTGGGCGGAGCCTCATGCGGCTGCCGCTACCGGTTCCCTGAACCGGTGTGAACCAGTAGCATTTCACCCCTGATTGGCATCTACCTCTTCTTCTTTGACTTCTCCCAAGGCAATCGCCTTCTTTCCCGTGTCTCAAATCCGCCCGCCATGCCTCAGAGCCAGAAGAGCTAAAAAAAACCCCCAACTACCTTCAGCTTCTCCGATTGACATGAGTGGGAGGTGTCACGACAGCTGGCATCCAGTTATTTTTCCACCCCCCCCACCCCTCCAGCTTTTTTTTTTTCAGGATCCTGCACCAGGCTCCGACACGCCGTCGAAGTAATTAGCTGCCGAGAGCTGAGTTTACCCCCGCCAAGTGCCAATGTCTTGCTTGACACATCTGGGCACGGAAAGTAATTGAAACAGCTGCTTCTGCCCATCTGCCAGGGGAAAGCTGTTGGTGGAAGGTGTCTGCTGTTTAGACTGGATCCACCTCGGGCAAATTAACCATCATTAATCCCACAATCTGACCAGCATACACAGAAGCTATCATCAAGGGGAGGAAGACGGGGCAGTCAAGGAAAGGAAAGAGTGGGGAGGTTACAGAAGGAATGTTTTCTTTCAAGTGACCCAGAGTGTAAAACTTAGAATCCAGATAGGATTTAGTCTCTCTCTCTTCCTCTCTCCCCCCCTCTCTTTCTTCGCCCCTCCCTTATCCTTTGAAATATTCCAATTGCAAGGTGTCCTTCCCTTCCCCCCCTTTTCCTTTTTTGCTTAGGTGGATTTGGCTTAATTGGAGCCAGGCAGCAAAAATAGCAACTAAGGCTGAATAAGAGGCATATGGCTGGCACCGGAGAAGGGGCGGGGAGATGTTGAAATAGAAATATGTAAAGAAGGACCTGGAAGAATCTGATGCTGTGACTGTGTCAAAATCCGGGTTATTATTAAGCTAATCTAGCTATTCACCTGTTCAACCTACCGGCTGGAAGTGATGTTTAGCAGGCAGCGTGTGGGGCTACGTGTGTTTATGTGTGAGTGAAATTTCCTAGAGGGAGGGTGGGGAGGAAATTATTGTGAGAATGTTCACGTTTGTTTTTTTTTTTCTCCTTTCATCCGGTACTCTGCCATCCTCCCTAGCCATCTGCTGCGGCTTCAGAGCCAATTTTCTCTCCCCACTCCCCTGAATTTACCTCTCCTTTCTTTCTTCCTGAATTAGGAATGTGGTGATCTCAGTCAACGAGGGATCGCACCGTACATGCCCTAATGCGACTTTGGATTGGGAAGGCTCAGGCGAGGGAAGAGTGAAGTCAAGGCTCCTTGGATTGGGCTGCTGTGGACTGCCTTTCCTGGAAGAAATGACATGGGTGTTATGCAACCAATAAGGCATGGTGGCAGAATGATGTCACTAATCGTGGCAAATGATCCCTTCCTCCTTGGTAAATTAACCAGGAATGTTTTTGCTGACATTCTTCCAAAAACTGAGTTTACCACTGAAAACATTCAAAACCAAGTTTTTTTTTTTTTTAAATTTGATTTATATGCTGCCCATCTCTGGAGACTCAGGGCAGCTTACAATGCGTTAAGCAATAGCCTTCATCCTTTTGTATATTTATACAAAGTCAGTTTATTGTCCCCACAAACTGGGTCCTCAATTTACCTACCTTAGAAAGGATGGAAGGCTGAGTCAACCTTGAGCCTGGCGAGATTTGATCTTACTTTAATTGCAGACAGCTGGTGTTAGATTACAGTGCTTCTGTCTGTTGAGCTATCCAGGCTCCCTGTTTTGGCTTGGTCCTGCTACTCTTTCCTTTCCCAAATACTTTTCCTTTCCTTTCCTTTCCTTTCCTTTCCTTTCCTTTCCTTTCCTTTCCTTTCCTTTCCTTTCCTTTCCTTTCCTTTCCTTTCCTTTCCTTTCCTTTCCTTTCCTTTCCTTACCTTTCCTTTCCTTCCCTTCCCATCCCATCCCATCCCATCCCATCCCATCCCATCCCATCCCATCCCATCCCAATCCTATCCCATCCCATCCCATCCCATTCTAATTGATGGAAATTTCTATTGTTCTTTCCTCCTTCCTTCCTTCCCTTCCCTTCCTTTTCCTTTTCCTTTTATTATTTCCCTTTCCCTTGCTCCTTTCCTTTCTGATTTCCTTTGATTTCCTTCCCTTCCCTTTGATCTTCCTTCCTTCCTTCCTTCCTTCCTTCCTTCCTTCCTTCCTTCCTTCCTTCCTTCCTTCCTTCCTTCCTTCTTCCTTCCTTCTTTCCTTCCTTCCCCATGAACATCCCCAAAGACTACACAGAACCCAACCCTTCCACCCAGACTAAGCTCAATCTTCACTCTGTCCCAGAATCTCAGAGTGTGTGCAAATTAGGCCTGATTCAATGTGAATATTCAAATTGATTTTGAAATAATTTCATTTCAGTTCGACTGTTCAAACGAGTACAGAAAATAGATTTAATTTGGGTACCCTAATCTATTCAGACCTCTGAAAAACATGTAGACAAGTGGGCAAGGCACGGGAATCAATTCAAATTGATTTGGGTATTCTAATTTGATAAAAAAAAAATCAATTGATTCAATTCATCAATTGAGTCAAAGCTTCGAATCAGTCTGAACTGATTTAGAGCACAGAATATTTGCACAGTCAGACATAATCATAGCTGAGGGCCCCAGAGAGAATGCTGTATTTCCTTTTCGTGGCATTATTATGGAGAGACATCAAAATTGCATGAGTTTCTAAAGCAGTGTTTCTCAACCTTGGTAGCTTGAAGATGGGTGGACTTCAACTCCCAGAATCCCCCAGCCAGCAACGCTGGCTGGGGGATTCTGGGAGTTGAAGTCCACCCATCTTCAAGCTACCAAGGTTGAGAAACACTGTTCTAAAGGCTTTTGTCTCATTAGCCTATTCTCTACATCACCCATTTATTATGCAACAATATCTATTTGGACTATGGACACAAGTGAGTCCAAGATTTCTATTGCTAAGTGAGATATTTATTAAGTGAGTTCCTCCCCGTTTTATGACCTTTCTTGCCACGGTTGTTAAGCGAATCACTGCAGTTGTTAAGTTAGTAACAGATTTGTTAACTGAATCTGACTTCTCCATTACCTTTGCTTCAGAAAGTTACAAGATGGGATTGTATGACCCCGGGAGGGACACAGCAACCATCATAAATAGGAGCCAGTTGCCAAGTGTTCAAATTTTGATCTTGTGACCAGGGGGATGCTGCAATGGTTGTAAGTGTGAAACGCGGTCATAGGTCACTTTTTTTTCACTTTGAATGGTCACCAAATGAACTGTTGTAAGACAAGGACTACCTGTGGTCACATTTGTGTGTCAATACCATGCCAGATAGCTAACTCCATTCCACAGTTGATCTAATGCATAAAGTGCTTTTCCCTCTCCCTCTCTCCTTCTCCCCCTCTCTCCTATTTCCATCTCCATCTCCAATTCGATCTCCATCTCTTTTCCCCTCTCCCTGTCTCCCCATCTCCATCTCTGTCTCCAATTCCATCTTCATCTCTTTTCCCCGTCTTCCCATCTCCATCTGTCTCCATCTCCATCTCCATCTCCAATTCCATCTCCATCTCCATCTCCATCTCCATCTCTTTTCCCCTCTCCCAGTCTCCCCATCTCCATCTGACTCCATCTCCATCTCCATCTCCATCTCCAATTCCATCTCCATCTCCATCTCCATCTCCATCTCCATCTCCATCTCCATCTCTTTTCCCCTCTCCCCGTCTCCCCATCTCCATCTGTCTCCATCTCCATCTCCATCTCCATCTCCATCTCCATCTCCATCTCCATCTCCATCTCCATCTCCATCTCCAATTCCATCTCCATCTCCATCTCCATCTCCATCTCCATCTCTTTTCCCCTCTCCCCGTCTCCCCATCTCCATCTCCATCTCCATCTCCATCTCCATCTCCATCTCCATCTCCATCTCCATCTCCAATTCCATCTCCATCTCCATCTCCATCTCCATCTCCATCTCCATCTCCATCTCTTTTCCCCTCTCCCCATCTCCCCATCTCCATCTGTCTCCATCTCCATCTCCAATTCCATCTCCATCTCCATCTCCATGTCCATCTCTTTTCCCCTCTCCCCGTCTCCCCATCTCCATCTGTCTCCATCTCCATCTCCAATTCCATCTCCATCTCCATCTCCATCTCCATCTCTTTTCCCCTCTCCCCGTCTCCCCATCTCCATCTATCTCCATCTCCATCTCCAATTCCATCTCCATCTCCATGTCCATCTCTTTTCCCCTCTCCCCGTCTCCCCATCTCCATCTGTCTCCATCTCCAATTCCATCTCCATCTCTTTTCCCCTCTCCCCGTCTCCCCATCTATCTCCATCTCCATCTCCATCTCCATCTCCATCTCCATCTCCATCTCCATCTCCATCTCCATCTCCATCTCCATCTCCATCTCCATCTCCAATTTCATCTCCATCTCTTTTCCCATCTCCCCCTCTCCATCTATCTCCCTCTCCCTCTCCCTCTCCACCCTTTGTTATTTCTAATCAGAGGCGTGTTCTAAATTTGCTTAAATTATATAATTCTATACAGAGCCACATAATCACGGAAAGAGTCTTTGGACAACAGGGGCTCCTTCGGTTAAGAAGCAGAGATGAGCACCACTCCCTACAGTCCGACATGACTGGACAGAGGAAACCTTTATCTTTATATAGACAGATTGCATCCCTACCTGTTTAGTTTCATTTTTTTGGCTACTTGCAGAACCTTAACAAACAGCCTGTGCTTCTACAAAATTATGGGCTGGTCTTTGGTTTAAAACCAGCTGTTAGGGGAAACTTGTGAAAGGGTTTTCTTCTAAATGGCAGATGCTCTCTTCAACATGCAACTTCCACCTTAAAGCTTCTAAGATCAGAAGCAAACTGCCTCTTTCTGCCCAGTGGAAGGTCTGGCCCTGTTCTGAGTGATCTTTTCCCACTGTCAGAAAAAAATTAAAGTTCTGAGGTAGCTGAAGATCCATATTTGTGATGCACTGCAGCTCTTGATGTCCTTTGATTTCATTTCTTGAAAAAGAAACCTAATCAAAGGTTGAAATAAGTCTGGCAAAGGCTGCCATATTCTTCTCAGAATGACTGAACATGTCGACAAGCCCAGAAGTCCTATTGATGAAAGTTCTTTTAACAACAGTGTTTCAGGAAGCTGTCTCTTCCAGGCTGGCCAAACTCTGAAGTCAGCAAAACAAATTAACATTGTCTGTACAATTAATGGATTCTGTTTGTCTCCCTCTTTCTCTCTTTTTGGGCCAAGTCTCACAGTTGCATCAGAAATGCAGCATGGAGTCATCACCTTTCCCGTTCAGAGTTGATGCCTTTTTCTCAAGATGACCTCTTGGCAGAAAAAAAATCAATACTAGCTCTGTCTCCAGAAACATCCAGCTATATTCTTTATCCATTAAGCCCGGCGATGCCTTTTATGAAATGGTTGAGAGGGAGCTGGAAACAATAATTTAGCATTACAGTACAAAAAACGAGGAGGCTGATTCCAGTATCTCCATCTTCAAGGGAGACTTGCTTCTGTCAAAAGAAGGAGGAAGAGGGAAGAAGGAAGGAAGGGGAGGAGGAGGAGGAGGAGGAAGAGGAGGAGAAGAAGAAGAAGAAGAAGGAGAAGAAGAAAAGGAGGAGGAGGAACAGTAGAAGGAAGAAGAGGAAAAAGAAGAGGAAGAGGAAGAAGAAGAGGAGGAGGAGGAAGAAGAAGAAGGAAGGAGAAGAGGAAAAAGAAGAGGAAGAGGAAGAGGAGGAGTAGGAAGAAGAAGAAGAAGGAGAAAAGGAGGAGGAGGAAGAACAGAAGAAGAAGAAAGGAGAAGAGGAAAAAGAAGAGGAAGAGGAAGAAGAGGAGGAGGAGGAAGAAGAAGAAGAAGCAGGAAGAAGAAGAAAAAGAAAAGAAGAAGAAGAAGAAGAAGAAGAAGAAGAAGAAGAAGAAGAAGAAGAAGAAGAAGAAGAAGAAGAAGAAGAAGAAGAAGGAGGAGGAGGAGGAGGAGGGGGGAGGAGGAGGTGACGGGAAACCTTGAGTTCAAGTATCACCATGACTATAACTATTCTTTCCTTAGCTATCATGGCAGAACCAAAATGTCCCTCTCTCTTCACAAAATATTTGGCATTTTCAAAGGAATGATTTCAGAGATCTTTTGAAAGAGGTAAGTTATCAGCCATATTGAAGGTAGGATCTCTGGTGTATGTTTATCCAGTTTTTCCATGAAGGAGACGAATGATCAACTTATAGAAGTTGATTTCATTTTGTTTTAAGGAAAAGATTCTACTTTTTTTTTTTTTTTGCTGAGAAAACCCTATCCACAGCAAAAGTTCAGCACAGATGGAACTGATGAAAAATGCCTTACAGGGAAGTTGGAAAGATATATCAATAGTAAGTGAGCCAAGGTGTGCTGAAACTTTTGTCAATTTTCATTTTTTTCCACCCACACAACAAAAAACGTTATTCCCCCCCCCTCCTCTGTTGGTATACTTCTTACAGTTCCTTTAGATTTCATTTTTGAAAATGGTTTTTCATTTGCAAGATGGTAGAAGGTGTTGGATGGTTTCCTTTCGAGGGGTGTTTCTATTTTTGTTTGTTTGTTTGTTTGCTGCCTTCTAATATGAAATGAAATGAAAAATGCCATTATAACATCTTCCCCTAGGAAGTCAAAGAAACCATGGCGTCTATAAAACACTAAAGAGACCACAATATAACTCACACAATTGGCCACTCAGGAATCTACCATACCATCAACAAGAAGTTCACTATTTTTTTTTTAATGGAACTGAAAGAAGGGGGAAAAAAATCAAATTTAATGTGAATTGTCCAAAATATGTGGAAGAACTTTGGGGCACAATATCAAGAGCTTGCAATCTTGAGATACATTCTATCAATGTTGATGAATTTAGATAATAATAATAATAATAACAACAACAACAACAACAACAACAGCAGCAGCAGCAGCAGCAGCAGCTTTATTGTCATTGTATGTGTATACACAGTATACCCATACAACAAAATTCACTTAACACCCATTTAGAATTTAGAATAACAGAGTTGGAAGGGACCTTGGAGGTCTTCTAGTCCAACCCCCTGCCCAGGCAGGAAGCCCTACACCACTTCGGACAAAAGAGCCCGAGGTGGTGCAGTGGTTAGAGTGCAGTACTGCAGCTACTTCAGCTGACTGCTAGTTCAGCATATCAGCGGATCAAATCTCACCGGCTCAAGGTTGACTCAGCCTTCCATCCTTCCGAGGTGGGTAAAATGAGGACCCAGAATGTTGGGGGCAATATGCTACTTAGTATACTGTCTTTGGTGTAAGCCACCCAGAGTCCGCGGAGAGTGGGCGGCATAGAAATACGAAAAATAAATAAATAAATAAATAAATAAATAAATAAATAAATAAAAGGTTATCCAACATCAGCTTAAAAACTTCCAGTGTTGAAGCATTCACAACTTCTGAAGGCAAGTTGTTTCACTGATTAATTGTTCTTAACTGTCAGGAAATTTCTCCTTAGATGGATCTAATGATGGATCATTTTTGATTTCCAGCTGAGTATATCTGGTTTTGGGGGAGGTTATTTCAGTGCGATCAGGAGATGCAATTAATTGTTCCACTGCAAATCTTAACTATATCCAACTTTTTGACATAAGTTGTCCTTTGAACTATGTATAAAACCGTCTGCTGCAGAACCTTCTATCTGCTCAAAGGTCATGTACTTTTAAGCAAGGCAAAACTACTTCCTTTCCTGAGAAATAGGAAGAAGCATCTGAATGTAGCACTGCAAATAACAACGGTTGTTGTTTGCATGGCACATAAATCACCTTGCAGGAAGAATTCCTTCCAGTGCATATTTTGCTACCTTGTTTCCCTGAAAATAAGTCATCCCCTGATAATAAGCCCAATCGGGCTTTTGAGCCCATGGCAATAAGGCCAAGTGCTTATTTTAGGGTTCAAAAAAAATATAAGACAGGGTCTTATTTTCGGGGAAACACGGTAATAGAAAACACTCACCAATAATACACCTTAAAACAACAAATGTTTAAAGGGAAACTTGTGCTCGCTGGCAGATCTAACACACTTCCTTTGGACTCAGAAGAAATCTGGAATTGATTAAATCATTGAAAACAGCAATTATCCAACACATGGCATTCTGCAAATTAAGCCATTACCTTGGATGGCCCTGGATCTATGACCATATCCTGTTAACTTCCATTGCTTAATTGCTAGACAGCATCTCTGTCATTCATGGGTGCTTGTACATCCATTACTGTCGTTTTATGAAACAAAATGCTTGTACCGGTGTTCTCTTAAAATTGCAGTGAAATAAGACTCCTGCTCATAAAAGCCCATTCTCTTACTAATCCTGGCCTTTTTAATGGATTGATCTTAATTCATTTTTCAAAATAGATTTAGTGACTGCAATGCTCTGACATTTATATGCACGAGAAGTGGTGTATAAACATTATTATTTTTTTAAATACCTTATCATTTAGCCCTTGTTGGGGTTTCCATGTATTGCATCTTTGCAGTGCAAATTATGCATCTGCTTTTGATCTAAAAAGAAATAGCTGAACAACAATTCTGGTGGGGAATTTGATCGATGTGATTTTATGCTGAATATTATTGTGTCCTGTATTTGGTGTTATGTCTCTGGAGATTTCAATCATTCAGGTCATGGTTTCCCAAAGGTGCTTTAGAACATAGAATATAGAATAACAGAGTTGGAAGGACCTAAGAGATCTTCTAGTCCAACCTCCTGCTCAAGCAGGAGATCTTAAACCATTTTAGACAAATGATGGAGCACCCATAACTTCTGAGGACAAGCTGTTCCACTGATTAATTGTTCTCACCATCAGAAAATTTCTACTTCCTTCTAGGAAGGATCTCTCCTTGGTTAGTTTCCATCCATTGTTTCTTTGCTCACCTTTTGGTGCTCTGGAAAATAGGTTGACTCCCTCTTCTTTGTGGCAGCCTTCAAATCTCAGAATACTGCTATTTCTTGGGGTGTTTTTTTTTCTTTCTTGAAAACATTTCACTTCTCATCCAAGAAGTTCTTCCGTGTATTTGATGGTGAAAAAGCGACTTAAAATGTGTTCCACTTGTCTCATCAATTATAATTTTGTATGCAAATTTCCAGCATGTTTGGATACACAGTTTCTTCAGCTGAATGTTGTATGTCCAAATTCAGATCAGGCAAACTGGAGACAGGTTGCTTCCTTGGATAAGGTGGATTCACGCAAAATAGAGAGCAAAGAAAATTGCCTTACTGTACATCTTTGCTTTTCGGATTTTATTACATTTACCTTTGAAGGAATCTACCTTTGGATCAAACTATCCCATTCATCTATTCTTTCTTTTTTCTGTTCCTCATTAATTTTGGAAGGGATTATTTATCTTTATGGAATAAGAACAATTCAACACTCCTAACAAACGTTTGAAATGTATCTGCGGAATATATATATATATATATATTTTGACTTTTAAATGTCAACAGATCTCGGAAATCCATGACATAAACTTTTGCCTAAAAATCAATCTCAAGTTACAATTTGATTAGCAGACAATTGAGATCCCATTTGTTCTTCCCTTTGTCTGCCTGCTGTCCTTTTCATTCATAGGCTGCCCAACGTAAAGCTTCCGCTAAAAAGTCCCTGAGAAAGTCAGTGACATTAAAATGTCCTTTGATGCTCTTTCACTAAGCAGTGAATATTAACAGTTATGGTGACCTTGCTCCCTAATGTGTTTCCCCTGGATCAATAGCAGTTAAGTGACAGTGTTTTACAATTAAAAAGGGGATCGTTTTAAATTTAAAAGCTCATAGCTAATTTTCTTCTTGGCACTTAATGACATAATTCATTTTTTGAAAAACCACAGTGGGAGAACCAATACGTTATTTCTTCATTAGCCGCCTTTGGAGAGGAGGGTTATTGTTCTTATTGGCAAACCGGAGGAAATCTAGCTCTCTTAGGATCTGAAGCAATGCCCAATTTCAACTTAACATGATGCCACTTAAACTGAGGCCCAAGACCTCTAGAAGAGGAAGACTCTTTTAGAAGTATGGGCATAGCTAGTCTAGTGAAGAGAAGGACCAGGGGAGACGGGATAGCAGTCTTCCAATATTTGAGGGGCTGCCACAGAGAGGAGGGGGGTCAAGCTATTTTCCAAAGCACCTGAAGGATAGACAAGGAATAATGGATGGAAAGTGATCAAGGAGAGATTCCACTTAGAAATAAGGAGAAAATTTCTGACGCTGAGAGCAATCAACTGTGGAACAGAAGTTGCCTTCAGAAGTCGTGGGAGCTTCATCACTGCGTGAGCTGCATTGGCTCCCGGTGGTCTTCTGGATGCGCTTCAAGGTGTTGGTTACCATTTTTAAAGCACTCCATGGCTTAGGGCCTAGGTACTTACGGGACCGCCTTCTGCCACTGGTAGCCTCCCACCGGCCAGTACGCTCCCACAGAGAGGGACTCCTCAGGGTGCCGTCAGCCAGGCAATGTTGGCTGGCGACCCCCAGGGGGAGGGCCTTCTCTGTGGCAGCACCGGTCCTTTGGATCGACCTGCCCCCGGAGATACTTAGGAGCCCAGATCTCCATGCTTTTCGCTGTGCCCTTAAAACTTTTTTATTTCATCAAGCAGGGCTGGCTTGACCCTCCCCTTAGATATTAGATATTTTTAATTGCTAAATTGGTTTTAGTTGGGATATTTTAAATTTTATTGGGCTAATACTAGTTTAATTCTTTTAAAATTTTAAATTTTGTATGCACTGTTTTTATCTTTGGCTGTGCACCGCCCCGAGTCCAGCAGGAGAAGGGTGGTATAAAAATCGAATAAAATAAATAAATCAATAAATCAATCACTGGAGGCTTTCAAGAAGAGACTGGACTGCCATCTGTCAGAAATGGTGTAGGGTCCCCTACTTGGGTGGGGGGTTGCACTAGATGACCTCCAAGGTCCCTTGCAACTCTGTTGTAAGTAGGTGGTAGTGACTCAGTGGCTAAGACGTTGAGCTTGTCGATTGAAAGTTCGGCAGTTCAGTGGTTCGAATCCCTACTGCCACGTAATGGGGTGAGCTCCCGTTTCTTGTCCCAGCTTCTGCCAATCTAGCAGTTCGAAAGCACCTAAAAGATGCAAATAAAAAAATAGGGACCACCTTTGGTGGGAAGGTAACAGCGTTCTGTGCGCCTTTGGCGTTGAGTCATGCCGGCCACATGACCATGGAGATGTCTTCGGACAGCGCTGGCTCTTTGGCTTTGAAACGGAGATGAGCACCGCTTCCTAGAGTCGGGAACGACTAGCACATATGTGTGAGGGGGACTTTTGCCTTTAGCTTAGGGCCTCCTGTAAGTTTTCTGAATCCTAAAACATTTCTCTTCTTCTAAATGTGATGGTTTTCCATTCACAATTTGAGAGGGATGGACATTTTCATCTAAAACATCTAGCCTGTGTAGATAATTTCTCCAGGAGAAGGAGGAATGCTCCAATTCTCCTCAAGAACAGGATGTCCTTTAGGAATGGCAGTAGAACCACAAGCTAAAAAGTCCTGTGGATGGAGTTTCCCTTCTAAGATCTTCTCTTCAGAATAATTTAATGGATCCATAGAAAGCCAGGGAGGCTGGAGACCATTAGAGACATAACCGTATAAGGACACTCACACAATTCCTTGGCCATCTCTTCACTCAACCAGGCTGAGGAGATCACATTCCTTCCATGGGAATTTGCTGACAAAAACTTTATCCACAGAGAAAATCCAGAACATATGGAAGCGATGAAAAACGCCTTACGGGGAAGTTGGAAATGAATTTTCTTTTTTTAAATTACGGGAGAAAAATTCCTTTTTGCTCTCCCATTGATAAAGTCATTGCATTCCTTTCCCACCCACAAAAGACATAGAAAAGAAGAAGAAGAAGAAGAAGAAGAAGAAGAAGAAGAAGAAGAAGAAGAAGAAGAAGAAGAAGAAGAAGAAGAAGAAGAAGAAGAAGGACTGAATGAAATTCTTCCCCCATTTTTTTTTTGCAACAGCTGCATCCATTGTTGCAGTTATTCTTGTCACAGAAAAGAGCCTATAACCGCTTGCTGTTAAAAGTTGAGATATTCTGAGGAAAAAAAAAATTAGTTCAATAGAAAAAGAAGCTGACTTCTAAGAATCCAGTGCTTAACTGCCTGCATGGATGTTTCCATCAGTCTTGCTTTTTCTCATATTCAGAGGGTTAAAATCACAACTTTTTTCTCCTGGTCACCACGATGCCTGTTATAAACTTAAGGAAGACATTATTTTTTAAAATCTCTCTATCTCTTTTTAACACAACTCTTCCAGGCCCTTCCAATGGACAGATATTGGGCCTAGATTAAATGACTTGAAGAGCTATGGAGAAACAGGACTTCAGATAATATTAAATTAACTTAAATTATTTTATTAATTCCTCAGATTTATGAGCGGCGTGGTGGCCTAGTGGTGCAGACCCTTGCCCTCACATTCAGAAGGTTGAGAATTCAATCCTAGGTAGCGGAAGAAGTTTTTCTCTCAGGGCGCAAAGAGAAAATAACTGTAGGTCTCAGGAAGGGCATCCAGCCAGTAAATGCTCAGCTCTATTCAGTTGCCCCGACTCTACCCCAAATGAAGGTTTTACAGGGTCATTTGGGCAAAAATACATAAGTGTTTAGAAAAGATGATAGGAAAACATGTAGATTTTAAACCTGAACTGTTTTTTATTAGGTATAACATTAGAAAAACGTGATAGGCCAAGTATATATTTAATATTGCATGTCTTAACAGCAGCGAGGATTATATTTGCACAATATTGGAAAAACGAAGAAACACCGCAAGACGAAGAGAAAATTAGGAAGATATTAGATTGTGCAGAAATGGACAGATTTGTGGTGAAAATCAAACAGGAAGAAGACACAGAATATTATCAAGCGTAGACTTTATTTTAACAGTGGTTGGAAAAAAGAGGTGGAGATTAAGAATGTAATCTGTATTGTTAAGCGAATTAAATAACCCAGACAACACGATGTTTATTAAGCACTAACAAAATGTAAACAACAGAAAATCAATAAAATCTTAATTTTTTTTTTTTAAAAAATCTAATTCATATCGCTGCCCATCTCATGAAAAAGTGATTCTGGCAATATACTACAGAGCCATAAAACAGTTAATACATAAAAACAACCATTATTTAAAAATATTAAATAAAATCGCAATGGCTAAAAGAGAATAGCAGATGTTAATGACAATGGTGCAAGGGTGAAATCCAGCGGGTTCTGACAGGTTCTGGAGAACCAGTAGCGGAAATTTTGAGTAGTTCGGAAAACCAGCAAATGCCACCTCTGGCTGGCCCTAGAGTGGGGTGGGAATGGGGATTTTGCAATATCCTTCTCCCGGGAGTGGGGTGGGAATGGGGATTTTGCAGTATGCTTCCGCTGCCCGGTCCACCATGCCACACCATACCCACCAAGCGACGCCCACAGAACTGATAGTAAAAAAAATTGGATTTCACCACTGCAATGGTGCCATCTCAACTGAAACAGAACAAAGAATAACAGTTGGGAAGGTCTTTGGAGTCCAACCTTCTGCTCAGGTAGTCACAAATGGCAGTCCAATCTCTTCTTGAAAACCTCCAGTGATGGAGCAACCACAAGTTCTGGAGGCAAGCTGTTCCACTGATTAATTGTTCTCACTATTAGGAAATTTCTCCTTAGTTCCAGATTGGATCTCTCTTGAATGAGCGTTCACCCATTGCTTCTTGTCCTGTCCTCTGGCGTAATAACTCAACAAATGTTATGACATGGCTGCTTTAATACTTTGTCACAGGGACTTTCATTTGCTTTTGTTTGTTTTTTTCCTTTTGAAACTGCCTTCATGATTTTCTGCTGTTCTGTTTGCATGTTAAGGTTGTAATATTTGTGTTGAACATGGAATGGATATTCTTAATGGTTATCTTGAGTTTTATTTAATTTGTTGGCCAGCTGCTTTGAACTCTAAGGAAAAGAATAGCAACATGAGATCAATCTGTGACTGGTTGCAATCACTCTGGAAGGGACAGAAAAACCATCATATTTCACATTTAATTGATTAAATTGATATAGCCACCCATCTCACATATGTGACTCTGGGTGGCGTACAATAGACACACAAAAACAATTGAACAATTAGTTTTTTGAGCGTAAAGAAAAATCTGGGAAAGAAATATAAAAGATCTTACAAACAATTTTATCATTTTGTTGTTATGACAGAATTTTCTTTAATTTTAAATATAATTAAGTGAGGTTTCTGAATAGTGTCACCGATAGATGGTTTTTGCTAATGACTTTTGACGGCTGGCTTCTAGGAGCTAAGAGACAATCTGCCAGACTCTCTACATTTTAAAATCTTGCTCTAGAATTAGAATTTAGAATGAAGAGTGGATTGAAAAGGTTGGTTTCTGTCAATTTTTGAAATGTTTTTATAGAACAGAAACAATTATGTTTAGGGAGGGTTTAGATTTAATAGCATCTTAAAGGGCCCTAAAACAAGAAATGATATATTGTGATTTAATCCTGGTTATGTTCTGTAGATCATGTAGATCAGCCAAAGAAATGATAAAGAACGAATTTGGTGTAGTGGTTAAGGCACTGACCTAGAAACCAGGAGATTTCAGAGTTCTAGTCCTGCCTTAGGCATGAAAGCCAGCTGAGTGACTTTGGGCCAGTCACTCTCAGCTCACCTCACCTCACAGGGTTATTGTTGAGGGGAAAAAGAGGAGGAGCAAGGAACTCCTGTATGTTTGCCGTCTTGAGTTATTTATAAAAATAATAAAGGTGGGATATAAAACAAAATAATAAATAAGCTTTTAAGTATAGAAGAATGCCTTTCTTCTCCTTCTTCTCCTTCTCCTTCTCCTTCTCCTTCTCCTTCTCCTTCTCCTTCTCCTTCTCCTTCTCTTTCTCCTTCTCCTTCTCCTTCTTCTCCTTCTCCTTCTCCTTCTCCTTCTCCTTCTCCTTCTCCTTCTCCTTCTCTTTCTCCTTCTCCTTCTCCTTCTTCTCCTTCTCCTTCTCCTTCTCCTTCTCCTTCTCCTTCTCCTCCTTCTCGTCCTCCTCGTCCTCGTCCTCCTCCCATATCCATCATCGGATGTTGGCGATCATATTGGCAATCCTATTTTTATCAACAGCTGCACGAAAAAAGTGCTGTTGAGTTTTGTCCAAACCAGTCCCTTAGGTTTTGAAGACATGATGTTCTTCTTCTGCCTGGACTTTGTTTGCCTTCAATCTTTCCTTGGGGGATTAACTGAAATATGGTGTATTTTTCTGGGTGTCGTATCACATGTCCAAATTATTCTAACTTTCGCTTTTTTATGGTTTTGATCAGTGGTGGTATTCAGGCGGTTCTATCTGATTTGGGCAAACTGGTAGCGGCTGCTGTGGGAGGCTCCACCCACCCATCCGGACATCATCACATCCCATTTTTGATGCTCTGTGCATGCGTGGAAGACCCTGCATGTGCGCTGAGGTGGCGCATGCACTGACATTTGCAAACTGGTAGTGAAGGTACATGGTGGCTCAGTGGCTAAGACGCTGAGCTTGTCGATCAAAAGGTTGTCAGTTCAGCGGTTCGAATCCCTATTGCCACGTAATGGGGTGAGCTCCCATTCCTTGTCCCAGTTTCTGCCAACCTAGCAGTTCGAAAGCAGGTAAAAAATGCAAGTAGAAAAATAGGGTTCCACCTTTGGTGGGAAGGGAACAGCATTCCATGCGCCTTTGGCATTGAGTCATGCCAGCCACATGACCACAGAGACGTCTTCGGACAGTGTTGGCTCTTTGGCTTTGAAACGGAGATGAGCACCGCCCCCCAAGAGTCAGGAATGACTAGCACATATGTGTGAGGGAAACCTTTACATTTACCTTTAGTGAAGGTAAGTGAATAGCACTCCTGGTTTTGATGATTTCCCTTGGCTTTCCCAGCTGCTTATCACCTCCTCATCAAGAATGCCCTAATGTAATGTATTTCTCTAGTTTTGGTAAAGCTCTCAATTCTTTTTCAAGCATGTTTGTTCCTTCCTTAACCTTAACTCAACCCAGTTCTCGTGAGGCCTTCACAACAAAGCAGCCTAGTAACAAAGCATTCCCATCTTCATTACAACAGGACAGGTTTGCTAAATGTGAATGTTTCCTTGGCATGGAAGAGGTGAAAACAAGGCAGGGGTGAAATCCAGCAAGTTCTGACAGGTTCTGGAGAATTGGTAGCGGAAATTTTGAGTAGTTCAGAGAACCAGCAAATACCACCTTGGGCTGGCCCCAGAGTGGGGTGGGAATGGGGATTTTGCAGTATCCTTCCCCTGCAATGCCCACCAAGCCATGCCCACCAAGTCACACCATGCCCACCAAGCCTCGCCTACAGAACTGGTAGTAAAAAATATTTGGATTTCACCACTGAAACAAGGGTACAACATTGTTGATTTTTTTTTTCTGGCTTTACAACACAACACAAGCTAATATTTACTTGTTACTTATTTGCAGCAACTCCAAGCTAGCCAGAAAAGAAGCAGACTGGGTTCTTTTAGCTGATACAAATTAGCTTTTTATTTACTTGTTTATTTATTTATTTGTTTGTTTGTTTGTTTGTTTGTTTATTTGTCTGTCTGTCAAACAAAACTTACAAATTCAAAGGAACAAAATGAAAAACTACCGTATTTTTCAGAGTATAAGACGCACTTTCTCCCCCCCCCTCCTAAAAGAGGGTGAAAATTTGGGTGTGTCTTATATATCGAATATAGTCAAAAACGCGAGACACAGAGGAGGCAATGATCTGTGGCAATTTCTGCAGCCTGGAACAGCTGATTGGCAGTATTCCGGGAGGCCGATCCACCCGCCAAATCAGCTGCTCATGCTGAATCTGTCAATTGGGAGGATCTAGCCCAGTAACTCACAATACAAAGTAGTAATTGTTGCAGTTTATTTATTTGTAGTTATAAATATATCACAGGCCTAGATATACACTAGTAACTGACCTATGTCCTTTCTTCTCAGGTAAATGGCTGGAACTGACCTGATGCCCATGTGGACCGTCCTTTATACCCAGGGGGAGGAGTCAAGGTAAGGTGGGATTGTGGGAGTGATGGGTTGTGTAGTAGAGTTAACCCTTGACAGACCATGGAGCAATAGGGGCATATGTAAGTTAGACATTTTACGTGGCAGAATCAGACTGCAATAATGACCTGAAGCTGACCTGGCTGCTCGCTATTTGCTGCAAGGACGTGTCAGAGTTTGCATTAGCAATCACATTCAGAAAGCACACACAAGTAACCGATTCAGCAGGATTCAATAACTTCTCTTTATATCCAGAAAGCACACACAAGTAACCGATTCAGCAGGATTCAATAACTTCTCTTTATATATAATATAACACATGAAGTAAAGATACAATACCAAAAGCAGGTTTTCCAATGTGGTAGTAAATACAAGCAAAACACAAGCAGAGGAGAGGAGTTTCAGTTTCAGTTTTAGTTTCCAGAGATCAGCACAGCATGCAGCTTTAGTACAGAACAGTTGAGCTCACTGGCCATGCCCAGACTCTGTGCTGTCTCCTTCCTTGTTGCTCACACAGCAAATACTGTTTCAGTTTCCAAACAGCCCTCAACTCTCTCACACACTGACAGGACACTAGCCAGATGAATACCAATGGATGCTGGTAGGGAGAGGCAGAATTTTTTTTTCTTATTTTCCTCCCCAAAAACTAAGGTGTGTCTCATACTCCGGAGCGTCTTATACTCCAAAAAATACAGTAAAATGTGACAGGGATGATAGCTTCCCCTTAGGAACCTCTTAAATACAGGATGAGGCCACAAAGATTAAGTTGGAATTGTTTCATACAAGATTTTGCTACGAAGCTCTCAGAATCATGGAGATGATGACTTCTGCAGGATAAAAATTAAGTTCTTTTAATTTATATTTATATTTTTAGATATAGAGGCTTATAAGCACCCTGATGTTTTGTTTAATTGCCTGTTTATTGCTTTCTAGCTTTGATGGACTCAGGCCATAATAAAAATTAGTTGATTGACTGGAACTTAAAAGTTAAGCTTGCTAGATTTAGGGACCTGTTAAATGGATCTTCCTTCTGTTTTTTTTTTCAAATGCTTTTTTTTCCTTTTTATTGCTTTATTATTGGACTATATTTTTGTCTGATAATATTAATTATAGAACCAAAATTACAGTGTGAAAGACACTTCACCGTTCTCCAGAGAGCTACATTTTAAAACCCGAATTGCTCAGAATTCATTTGCTTTTGCTGTTTTATTTACTGCAAGCTACTATGCTTCGAGGAAGAATGAAGTTGAATTATAATTAAAGAAATAGAATTATATTTAAACAAATAGAATTCAGCATAACATAGGTGAAACATTTATGAACTTTGAATTATTATTTTTTTGGGTCATGATGAGTAATTCTATTTTCCATTTGACAAAGAGGTTCAGCTTGAATCTGAGTGACGTAAACACACAATATGGATTGTCCCACGTATGTAACCAGCACAGATAACAACGACAACAATAATAATAGCAGCAACAGCAGCAAGAATTCAATCCTTTAAGCAAGATAACGGATGCTGTATTATATCTTCTTTCTCGGAAGATTTAGCTCCAGTGACACATTAATACAAATATTAATATTTTGTGCTTCCTAGGAATAACAAAGGCTTGATTAATCTGATGCATGAAGAAAAGATCCTTTTGAACCTCATTAATACACGAGCAGAAGTCAATGGAAGAAAATGGATCTTGTTAACTTGCTTCTTTGGTATCTCATTTGCCTTAAACATATAAACCTGGCAATGCTATTCATTTAATGTAGCATAATCAGGGATATTAGAGAGAGACCCTGCTTTACACAGAGCAGGGCTATTAATCTGGGATTCGTTCCAGACTATGGACAACGGAAGGGTTTTGACCAGAATGAGGGATTGGCCAAGAGGTGGATATACAACTTTGAAAAATAAGATTTGGATCTATATTGGGATAAGACAGTGGGCTGTCCTATCTCTTCTCTTTTGATGTGGGATGAGTTTTTAGGAGTTTTTTCTCTCTCTCTCTCCTTTTCCCTTTTTCTTTCCCTTCCTTCCTTCCTCCCGCTTTCCTTCTCCCCCCTCTCTCCCCCTCCCCTCCTTCCCTCTCTTTCTCTCCCCCCCTCCATACCTCCGTCTTTCTCCTTCCCTCCCTCTCCCCTCCTTCCCTCTCCCCTTCCCTCCCTCTCTCCCCCTCTCCCTTCTTCATCCCTCTTCTCTTCCCCTCCTTCTCTCTCTCTCCCTCTGCCCTCTGCCCTTTCCCCTCTCCCTTGCTTTCCCTCTCATCCTCCTTCCCCCTCCCTCCCCCTCCCCCTCTCCCATTATTCCCCCCTCTCTCTCACACACACTCCCTCTTTCTTTCTCCCTCTCCATCCCTCCCTCCCTCTCTCTCCCTCCCTCTCCTTCTTCCCTCTCTCTCCCTCTCCCCTCCTTCCCTCTCACACTCCCTCCCTCTCTCTCCCTCTCCCTTGCTCTCCCTCTCTCCTCCTTTGCTCTCACGCACTCTCCCTCCCTCCCTTTCTTTCTCACTCTCCATCCCTCCCTTTTTTTTTAATTTTTAATTTTATTTATTTTTATATGCCGCCCTTCTCCGGAGACTCAGGGCGGCTTACAATGCGTTAAGCAATAGCCTTCATACTTTTGTATATTTTATACACAGTCAGCTTATTGCCCCCACAAACCGGGTCCTCATTTTACCCACCTTAGAAAGGATGGAAGGCTGAGTCAACCTTGAGCCTAGTGAGAATTGAACTCGCAGTAATTGCAGGCAGCTGGATGTTAAATGTTGCCTTAGTAGGAGGCATTAGCCTCCTATCCCACTCAGGCTTCCTCTCCTTCTTCCCTCTCTCTCCCTCTTTCCTCTCCCCTTTCCCATCTTCCCTGCTCTCCCTCTCCCCTCTTTCCCTCTCCACGTGTGCTTTGCTTCCTGAGTCAACTCCTTGTCCTCCGTTGTCCTCCTCTCCTAACTGCTCTGCTCATATATGCATCTGGAACAGGCCCCAGCTCTTCCTCCTCCTCACTCATCTCAGCCTCCAAAGGCAGCTGCCTCTCCGGTGGCTGGGAAATGTCGGACGGCCCTGGCTCTATCTCTGCATCCGACGCAGAGCATCCATCAGAGCCTTCCCCAGACTCCAGCACTGGCCCAAGTTCCTCCCCAACCTCCTCATTGTCTGAGTCTGCCGCCAGCTCTTCTGGCAGCTGGCAGGCCACAATAGGGCCTAACGAAGGAATTAGGATTCTAGAAAACAAATATAGTTCTAAAAATATAAAAGGCCCATACCAGAATGCAACCCAAAGTGAACACAGAGATGAGCCATTCTCAGTGAATTATTTTATCCCGGCAGTGTCTTTTTCTGTGTTAATTATTCAGCTGAGGAAAGATGCTGATTTTGATAGCCAAGCAAGGCAAATGAAAAGTACCCTCTGAATAAAAGCTAAATTTAGCAATGCAAATGTGTCTATCTTTACCCAGTCCAAATTTGGAAAAAGAAGACATCGTATGATTTTGATATCCCTGACTAAAATCTGTAATATTATCTGGAAACCATTTGTGCCAGTGGTTGGTCAAATAGACGAAGATTGTGAGAATAAAAAAAGGAAGCTGGATTTAACTTGCTAAAACAGGATAATAAAAACTTTGAGAAGTCTGTAGAGATTCTCAGTCAGCCAGGTCACAGTTGTCCCAAAGGTCCTTTTTTTCAAGAGGCAACTGGACTTTCCTGCTTTTTCTTTTGAAGACGTTTCACTTCCCATCCAAGAAGCTTCTTCAGCTCTGACAGGATAGTGGGGAATGAAAGGATTTATATTCCTTGCAGACCTTATATTCATTTGCATCCTTTTTTTTTATTGAAAAGTTTTACAAAAAAGAAATACAAAATTCCCCCCCCGTTCCCCCCACCCTTTGCCCCCCTTCATCCCACCCTCCCCCCCGACTTCCCAGAGCAAAATACAAGGTATTTCATTTAGTCAAACATAAACTAGATTAATCTACTTATCCTCAAAGTACTGCCTCCCCCACTGAAACCTTAATTCCACTACAGATAATCAAATACTTCTAATACTAATAGTCATTCATAAGCTATTTGATATTTTCTTGTCTGATACTTATTTTGAATATAATCAATCCATCTTCTCCATTCTGATACGTATCTTTCTTGTGTGTGGTCCTTCAAGTATGCCGAGATTTTCGCCATTTCTGCTAGGTTTGTTACTTTCAATATCCACTCTTCAATAGTAGGCAAAAAGTCCTTCTTCCAATATTGGGCTACCAGCAGCCTAGCTGCTGATATTAAGTTCAAAATCAATTTAGTCTCTGAAACTGTACAGTCTGTAGTTATACCCAATAGAAACAATTGAGAAATAAATTTCAACCTTCTTTTCAGAATATTCTGCATCACCCACCAAATTTTTATCCAAAATGCCTTGATTTTCTTGCAAGTCCACCATATATGATAATAGGTTTCATCAGTACATTCACATCTCCAACATTTAGCTTGCAAATTCGAGTACATACATGATAATTTCTTAGGATCTAAGTGCCATCTATAAAACATTTTATAAAAATTCTCTCTCAAATTTTGTGCTTGCGTAAATTTAACATTTCTGACCCAAATCTTTTCCCACGTTTCCATCATCACTGGTTCCTGAAAGTTTTGTGCCCATTTAATCATACAATCCTTAACCAATTCATTTGCATCCTTTTTTGAGGGTCGTTGAAGCACTTGGAGGTTTATCTGTGTCCTCAGGGTCACCTGAGTGGTGCTCCTGGTTCCTGTAGTCTGCCATTTTTTCCTCTGGAAATCCATTCCTCCTCCCACACCATTCGAAGGCTGTTCATCCCAAATTGTATAGCTAAAAGTCTGTAGAGATTCTCAGCCATCCAGGTCATGGTTGTCCCAAAGATGATTTTTCAAAAGAAAAAACAAGGAAATCTAGTTGCCTCCTGAAAAAAGCATCTTTGGGACAAGAACTTTGAGAGCATTTTGTTAGGATTGCAGCTGATCCTCAATTTACAACCATTTGAAGTTTTGAAGAAGAAAAAATGACTTACAGAAGTTTTGGGAAAAAAATGACTTCATTTCATTTCATTTTCATTTTATTTGATTTATATACCGCCCTACTCCCGAAGGACTCAGGGCGGTGAACAGGCACAAGATAAAACACATAGAATACAAAAATTTAAGAGCAGAAGTAAAATCGAATTAAATCAATTTAGCCCAAGACAAATTTAAAACCCCAGGTTAAGAACAAATTAAAAATTTACATTAAAATTTACATTAAAAAGAGAATGGGAGAGGTTAGGCCAGACCAGCCTGGTGAAATAAAAAGGTCTTGAGAGCACGGCAGAAAGTGCGTAGATCCGGGATCCTCCGTATCTCCGGGGGGAGCTCGTTCCAGATAGTAGGTGCACCCACAGAGAAGACTTACAACCATCGCAGCATCCCCAAGGTCATGTGATAAAAAATCGGGCACTTGGCAACTGGCATGTACTTATGACAGTTGCACTGTCCTAGGGTCATGTCATCACCATTTGTAAATTTGCCAGATGGTCTCCAACAAGCCAACGTCAACAGGGGAGGCCAGATTCACTTAACAACCTCATGATTCAATGAAGCAATGGGTCCAAAAAGGTCGTAAAATGGGGCGCGCTCATTCAACAACTGTCTTGGCTTAGCGATGGAAATCGTGGGCTCCGTTGTAGTCCTACCTGTATTACGGTTGGTCGGCATAACTCCACATAGGTATCGGATGGCAAGAAAACAGATACCTGGAGATCCCAATATGGTAGCCCTGCTTCTAGGGAACCCCCAGCTGAGAGGAGGCGTCTTCAGAAACGAAAAGGCTGTCAAAATGTTTCAATAGAACGTTGACATTTTAGAATAAAAGGCAAGCGCAGATGTGGCGTTGTCCCTTAAAATGAAAGCCATCTGCTCAATTCACAGGGAGCCATTTTGAAAGGCAGAGCTAATGAGCTGGGCTAGCCCTGAGCTATCGCACGAGCCGTGGGTCCTGTGCTTTTGAAGGCAAGGCAAATGAAAGGAAAAGTGCCAGGATAAAAAGGCTAATTTTCCACCCCCTCTTCGGTACACATTCCGCAAAACTTCTCTTCCGCAAAAAAACTTCAAGGCGCCAAACCAGCCCCTGAGGAACATGGGAGTTAAAGCAGTGACGTTCTTGCTTAATTTTCATATGGAGGTTGACTTTTCCTCATGAAGTACTGTCCTTCTCAGGTGAGGCCTCATTTGACTGGCCTTGAATGGGTTGCCATCTATGTCTGTGGAGATTCTCAGCCATCCAGGTCATGGTTGTCCCAAAAGTGCTTTTTTTTTCAAGAGGCAACTGGACTTTCTGGTTTTTATTTTATTTTATTTTATTTTATTTTATTTTATTTTATTTTATTTTATTTTATTATTTTATTTTATTTTATTTTATTTTATTTTATTTTATTTTATTTTATTTTATTTTATTTTATTTTATTTATTTATTTATTTATTCATTCAACTTGTATGCGGCCTTTCTCCGAAGACTCAAGGAGGCTTACAATGCATTTAAAAACCATATATAAAACATTAAAAGTTAAACCATTCAAAACAATTAAAACCCATTCACACCATTCATGGCCGGATCTCGCCAGATCGCAACAGCGAGATCAACGGCCCCAGGCCTGCCGGAAGAGCCAACTCTAGCTGCATGGCGGGGAATCCAGTCAGAGCTGAAGAAGCTTCTTGGATGAGAAGCGAAAGGTCTTCAAAGAAAAACCAGAACGTCCAGTTGCCTCTTGAAAAAAGCACCTTTGGGATGTTGCCACCTGTCTTCAAAGAAGAAGGGAGTCAAGCTATTCTCCGAAGCACGTGAGGGCAGGACAAGAAGCAATGGGTGGAAACTAATCAAGGAGAGAAGCAACTTAGAACTAAGGGGAAATTTTCTGACAAGGAGAACAATTAACCACTGGAATGCCTTCGTGTTGTGGGTGCTCCATCACTGGAAGTTTTTAAGAAGATGTTGGATAACCATTTGTCTGGAGTGGTATAGGGTTTCCTGCCTAGGCAGGGGGTTGGACTAGAAGACCTCCAAGGTCCCTTCCAACTCTGTTATTCTATTCTATTCTATTCTATTCTATTCTATTCTATTCTATTCTATTCTATTCTATTCTATTCTATTCTACTCTACTCTACTCTACTCTACTCTACTCTACTCTACTCTACTCTACTCTACTCTAGTCTAGTCTAGTCTAGTCTAGTCTAGTCTAGTCTATTCCATTCCATTCCATTTCATTCCATTCCATTCTATTCTCAAAGCTTGAGTAGATGGTGGTAGGCTTGGTTGTTGAGTTGATCTAACATCCCACCTAAAGTGGAAGGCACTTCCATTATCTGACTCAAGATTTCCAGTAGGAAGGTGTCCCAAAGGTGCTTTTTTTCCCCAAAAGCACCTGGACTTTCTGGTTTTCATTTTTTTTTTTTTGTGAAAATATTTCACTTCTCATCCAAGAAGCTTCTTCAGAGAACTGAAGATGCTTCTTGGATGATAAGCAAAACTTTTTCAAAGAAAGAAACCAAGAAAGTTCCGTTACCTTTTGGAAAAAGCATTTCTGGGACAACCCTGACCTGGATGATTGAGGATCTCCATAGACAGAAGGAAGGTGCTACTCTATCTTCCTCTTCTTTTTGGGCTGAGGGTGGAGTGTGAATGATCACTACAGGTGGATCGAGTATGAGTGAGCCACTTTCCTTACCTTATGACTGTAGGAGATGATCAGGATGAGGGAGGGGTCAAATGTATCATCAGTCATGAGTTCCTGTCTGCCCACAAGAAATCTAAGTCCAGCCCAGCTTGAAGGCTTTTTTTATCTCTGGGTGATTTCCCTTGACTGTTAGTAGCTCAGATTCTTGTAGAGAACTTAAGCTTGCAATAAACCTTTATACTCATTTGAACTGCTGATTCTCCTGATTTCCTTGGTGCTTGACAGTGACTTTGTTATAGTGCAACTTGGTTTCTTTCTTTCTTTCTTTCTTTCTTTCTTTCTTTCTTTCTTTCTTTCTTTCTTTCTTTCTTTCTTTCTTTCTTTCTTTCTTTCTTTCTTTCTCTCTCTCTCTCTCTCTCTCTCTCTCTCTCTCTCTCTCTCTCTCTCTCTCTCTCTTTCTTTCTTTCTTTCTTTCTTTCTTTCTTTCTTGAATTTATATACCGCCCTTCTCCCCGAAGGGACTCAGGGCGGTGAACAGCCGAAAATTAAAAACATGCAATATAAAAGTTAAGATGACTAAAAATAAATTAAATTAATCGGCCTCCCAATTTAAAACCCCAAGCTATACAATTAAAAAACTAACCCATAAAACCTATTCAGGCCAGGCCGGCTTGCTGAAATAAAAATGTCTTCAGGGCCTTACGGAAAGTGCGGAGATCCAGGATCAGTCGTATTCCGGGAGGGCGGGTGCACCCACAGAGAAGGCCCTCCCTCTGGGGGCCGCCAGCTGACATTGCTTGACCGACAGCACCCTGAGGAGGCCCCCTCTGTGAGAGTGTATTGGCCGGTGGGAGGTTATCAGTAGCAGAAGGCGGTCTCGTAAGTACCCTGGCCCTAAGCCATGAAGCGCTTTAAAGGTGAGAACCAGCACCTTGAAGCACACCTGGAAGACCACCAGGAGCCAGTGCAGCTCGCGCAGGAGAGGTGTTATATGGGAGCGCCATGTCGCTCCCATAACCACCCGCGTGGCCGCACTCTGAAGCAGTTGGAGTCCAGTTGGGTTCATTCAGCCAAGAGAAGGTCTGGGCCCATTTGACCCATCCCAATGTAGGATAGGCATCAAACTTCCAAAACTCTTGCTCTTATGCTTGTCCTTTCATTACAGCTTAACCTTCTGGGGTGGGTTATGTAACATGCTAGGCTAATGCATGGATGCCTACCCAGGCATTGTGGCTAATTGATGGTTGCCTGTTAGAATTGAGTGAATCTGGAGAATTGGGTAATTCATTGGGTAATATGGTTCGTCCTATTGACGAGGGTTAGTAGGTTGCCAACCCTGTCAACAAAAGTGTGTTTAGTCAAGGCGATGGTTTTCCCAGTTGCAATGTATGTGTCAGGTTTCGAGGCTGTCTCAAATAAATTGCATTTCAAACAAAGTCTTTGATGAAAAACTCCCATTTATTAAGCATGACATTCCAACTCCGACTCCATCGTAGCCAACACTGACTTCCTGACCAAAACCCTCCCTTTCCTTTCCCCACTCCTCTGCACTCATTGGCCATCTTCCAAGTCACTCTACCCCTAATCTACTGCTCCAACTCAAAGGAATTTCCCCCCTCCCATCCCATCTCCTAGGGGATATTATCTCCAGGGAAAATAAGTAGGTGAAAAGTCAAACGTCCCTTTCCAGACGCCTCCGCTTCTCCTTCTTATGTCAGCACTAGAGTAAATGCAGCTTGAAGTGATGACATCATGGTTGTAAAAGTTGGACCATAAGGAAGGCTGAGCGTCAAAGAATGGAGGCCTTTGAACTCTGGTGCTGGAGAAGACTCCTGCGAGTCCCTTGAACTGCAAGGCGATCCAACCGGTCAGTCCTAGAGGAGATCAACCCCGGCTGCTCTTTAGAAGGCCAGATCCTGAAGATGAAACTCAAATACTTTGGCCACCTAATGAGAAGGAAGGACTCCCTGGAGAAGAGCCTAATGCTGGGAAAGATGGAGGGCAAAAAAAGGAGGGGACGACAGAGAACGAGGTGGCTGGATGGAGTCACTGAATCAGTCGGCGTGAGCTTAAATGGACTCCAGAGGATGGTGGAGGACAGGAAGGCCTGGAGGAACATTGTCCATGGGGTCACGATGGGTTGGACATGACTTCGGAACTAATAACAACAACAAAGTGGGCTGTGTGAATCCAACTAGGAAAAGAAAAAGGCGGCAACTAGCACCTTTCTGATGACACTTGGAGAGGCTCGTCTGCTTGAATCATCAAAGTAGGAGCTCATGGTTAAATTCCACTTTAATCTTAACGGTGTTCTTTTAAATATGTTCTTAGAAAGCAACAGGAGACCAAGATCACCTCTGAGAAGTGGCCTTTCTTTTTTCCCCCCCCTACTGCCCCACCTCCGTTCCCACTCTCCAAGGGCAAGTATTATGAGGTGACCCTCCCGGCTCCCTCATCCCCCTCGCCTCTCCATTTCGTCAAGGGGAAAAAATAAATAAAACAACCACTGTCTTTCTTCGCAGACAGCTTGATTGGGTTACATTTCTTGCTTAGATTATGCAAGGCTGTAAGAGAGACACAAAAGAAGAGACGAACATGGCCTCTAATTGAATTCATCATCCCTTTCAAAAGAGCGGCTGAAAAACCTACAACAGAAGATCGGTTTGGTATTCTGCAAACATAATCCACCTCCATTGACACCCAGAGATATCTGCTAGCCATCCAGCCGTAGGCGCACATCGCTTTGCATGCACATCCATGGGACCGAGGCTGGCAAGCACAACACTGTGTCACAATGGCTAATTAAATCACAGTCTCTCCCCCCCCCAGTATTCTGCAAGGGGCCGTACAAAAGGGAGGCAGAATAAAAGCAGGAATGCGAAGGACGATTCCATATGGGGCACCACTGAGAAGCATTTTGGGTCTACTCCAATCTTCTGTTTCTTTCCTTAGTCCGGCCGACTTCGTTACTTGCATCCAGAAGAGCTGGGAGTCTGATACTGTAGATCTGTAGTCTCCAATTCTTATGCTTACTTTGGGGGAGAACTCCAAAGTGCTTTTCCAAAAGGCAACTGGGCTTTCTTTGTTTTTAAACAGATTAACAGAGTTGGAAGGGACCTTAGAGGTCATCTAGTCCAACCCCCTGTTCAAGCAGGAGACCCTACACCATTTCTGACAAGTGGCAGTCCAATCTTTTCTTGAAAGTCTCAAGTGATGAAACTCCCACAACTTCTGAAGGCAACTTCCGAAGGCAAGTTCTGTTCCATGGATTGATTGTTCTCACTGTCAGAAAGTTTCTCCTCATTTCTAAGTTGAATCTCTCTGTGATCAGTTTCCATCCATTCTTCCTTGTCTGGCCTTCAGGTGCCTTGGAAAATAGCTTGACCCCCTTCCTCCTCTCTGGGGCAGCCCCTCAAATATTGGAAGATTGCTATCCTGTCTCCCCTGGTCCTTCTCTTCATTAGACTAGCCAGGCCCAGTTCCTGCAACCGTTCATCGTATCTTTGAGCCTCCAGTCCCCTAATCACCCTGGTTGCTCTTCTCTGCACTTTTTCTAGAGTCTCAACATCTTTTTTATAGTGTGGTGACCAAAACTGGATGCAGTATTCTAGGTGTGGTCTTACCAGGGCTTTATAGAGTGGTATTAGTACCTCACTTGAAATTGATTGTATCCTTCTGTTAATGCAACTTTTTGCTTGAAGACATTTCGCTTCTCATCCAGGAAGCGTCTTCGGTTCTTAATGAATGTTGGAGGATGGAAGGATTTACATTCCTTGCAGTCATCTGGTTGTTAGCACTCTTTCTGAGAATCGTGGAGGCCCCTTGGAGATTTATCTGTGCCCTCAGGGTCACCTGAATAGTGCAAATGGGTGTGGAGCCATCTTGGGACTACTGATAGGACTGTGTTGTAAACAGGAAGTAGGTGGTGTCGTATCTTTCCCCTGCTGTTGAGAGAGGGCTGTTCAATTTTAACGCAGATGGTCTCTTTGACCCCCTCTTTCTTTCTTTTTTCTTTTTGATAATTTATTATTATTTCTTTAAAAACAAGAACAAACAACATTTCCATTTTGCAACAGTTCCATATCGGTATCTATCCACAATTTATACTTTCCTCCCCTACATATTCACATATTTATATTTGTGGTTCCCTTATTCCTTACATATTGTATATACTACTCCTTACTTATTATCAGTGGTGGGATTCAAATAATTTAACAACCGGTTCTCTGCCCTAATGATTTCTTCCAACAACCAGTTCACAAAACTGCTCAGAAAGTTAACAACCGGTTCTCCCGAAGTAGTGCGAAGTGGCTGAATCCCACCACTGCTTATTATACATACTGTTATATCACTATATTATTTAACATACATTGTATATTTAAAACCGTTCTACTAATACATATTTATATTTGTGGTTCCCTTATTCCTTACATATTGTATATACTACTCCTTGACTTATTATGCATAGTACTATATCAGTTTGTTACTTTACATACAGTGTATATTTAATACCGTTTCACTAATACTTCCTAATTTCTAGATCATCTCTGTTATACATTTTCTTATATATGAGCCTGGTTTAGCTCAACAGACAGAAGCACTGTAATTTAACACCAGCTGTCTGCAATTAAAGTAAGATCGAATCTTGCCAGGCTCAAGGTTGACTCAGCCTTCCATCCTTTCTAAGGTAGGTAAAATGAGGACCCAGTGGGGGCAATAAGCTGACTTTGTATAAATATACAAAAGTATGAAGGCTATTGCTTAACGCACTGTAAGACGCCCTGAGTCTCCGGAGAAGGGCGGCATATAAATAAATAAAAAAAAATATTCCTATCCTCTAACCGTTTATACCATTTATTCCATATTAAGTAATATTCCCTTTCATCTTTTTCTTTTATCTTTGACCCCCTCTTTCAAATCCTTTCTTTCCCTACCATTCATTCAGAACTGGAGAAGCTTCTTGGATGAGAAGCAAAATGTCTTCCAGCAAAAACCAAGGAAGTCCGCTTGCCTTTTGAAAAAGGACCTTTGGGACAACCACGATCTCCATGACTGAGAATCTCCATAGATATTTGGTGAGAATGTCTGAAAACAGCCCCATTGGAAGAGCTGGCTCTGAGGTACATGCAAGCTTTGATTCAGATTTGAATCAGTGCTTCCTAGGGTGTGGGAAGCCAAGCACCTGTCTTCAGGGGTGGGCTTCAAAAATTTTGGCAAGAGTTTCTCTGCCTGATTGCTGGGTGGGTGTGGCCATGATGGGCGTGGCCTAGTTGGCCTCCTGCACCATGGTGTGTGGAGGTAGTCAGGGTTGCCAAGTGTCCACTATTTGAGCGGACAGTCCACTTTTTTCACATTATGTTCACTATTTTTTTTCACAAAATAGTGGACTTTTTTTTATTCAAAAGCTTTATGATGAAATGGTACGTAAGTTTTGCGAGTCAGAATTCGATGAAGTTTTGCGCCATGTTCCAACACGTTGGTTAAGTTTGTTTAAAGCGGTCAAAAGACTTCTTTTAAACTGGATACCTCTAAAATCGTATTTTATTTCTCTTGGATCTGATGAGTGCCATAAGGTTATCTGGAACCTTATTTCGGATCAGGAAAATGAACTCGCAAAGGACGATGAACCAACAATTTCAGAATTGTATTTATATTTCACGCACTTCTTCATGTCAATAATGAAAGACACCCTACTGAAGCTGGAAAGCAAGAAAATTCTTGCATGTGATCTTCACATTATCATGTGTAAGCTGTGTGATTCTTTGCAAAAAAAATACGATGAGCAGTTTTTTGGAATGAAAGTTTTATTTGCCTTACGTAAAAAACATTTGCCTGAGAATGCCGTGCAAAAGTTCAAGAAAGAAGCCATCAACGTGTACCAAAGAGCCATTGCATACCTAGAAAAGTGGTATAATTTCACCAATTCAGTATATGAGACGCTAAGTTATTTCAATCTAATTGATCGCAATAATCCTCCAACTTTAGAAGAAATGACGAACATCTGGTTATTATCACCATGGCGAGAAGAACTTCCACCCAACACTCTCTTCGATGAAATTTCTGCCTTAGAAGAAGTTTATGTTCATCTGCAGGGTGATTCATCCCTTGATAAGTGGACGTACTTTTTCAAGAAAGAGCCAGCTCCAAGTTTACTGAAACTGTTCCAGTATTGTGCATCAATTCCGGTATCAAATGCAAACATTGAACGAATTTTCAGCGTTATGGGAAATTTGTGGACTGATGAAGGTAACTGACTCCTTGTACCATCAGTTCGAAGTGAACTTTGTATATTTTTTAATATTTCTCAAAGTTGTACTGAAATTAAAGAATTATTCCTTAAACACAAAGAATTGATCAAAGCTGCGCAGTCAAATAAAAAATACACACGACAGCAAAGTAAAATGTAATTTAATATTTTACATATTATTATAATATATTTGATGTTTTGAATTTTAAGTAAAGTTTTGAAGTGATTATTTTAATACGTGTTAAAATGTTTGTAAGAAAATATATAATTTAATTGTAAATTTTTTTAAAAATTTTTTACTACTTAACACCCCCCCCCCACTTGTCCGCTATTTTTTGGAAGCAGACCTGGCAACCCTAAGGGTATTTTTGCCCTCCCTGGGCTCCAGAGGCTTTCTTTGAGCCTCTGGGAGGGCAAAAACAGCCTCCCCAGGCTCCGGAGGCCCTCTGGAGGCCGGAACATGGTAGGCACATTTTTTGCCCTCTCTGAGCCTCCACGCGCACCCTGCAGTTCCAAAACGGGCTGCATGGGGACTCCTGGGAGGGGAGGGGAGGGGTGGGCGGGGCCAGCCAGGAGTGGGATTTGGGGGTTCTCCAAACTGCACAGCTAGAGGTTCTGCCAAACCCCTGCGAACCCCCAGCAGCCCACCCCTGCCTGCCTGCCATAGTTGACAGCAGGTGTATCCAACCTGGTGCCCACAGGCCTCATGGAGTCCTGGGCAGCTAGTAATGCTGCCCCACAAGATAATAAAAACATATATAAAAATAAAATTTGTTATTTATATTCATTAATTATATTATATATTCTATATGCAGGCCCAAGACATTTCCTCTCTACTCAATGGGGCTCAGGCAAGCCAAAAACATTGGCCAACCATACTTTAAAGCAAGGTAATGATTTTCTCAGGACTGAATGGCAGCTGTGGAGGGCCGGTACTCAGGGGTATCTGCAGGGATAGGGAAGTCGGGGTGGAAGGTTCCTATTCTGGGGAAAGGGATGGTTGCTTTAAGGTGTTGCAAACAGGAGCTGCAACCACACTCCTGTATATTGTGAAGCTCTTTTTCAGAAGCCTGTGCACTATATATGATTAATTGGGAACAAGGTCTTTTGAAAGTATTGGATTATATCCTCCTCCTCCTCCTCCTCCTCCTCCTCCTCCTCCTCCTCCTCCTCTTCTTTTTCTCCTCCTCCTCCTCTCCTCCTCCTCCTCCTCTTCCTCCTCCTCCTCCTCCTCCTCCTCCTCCTCCCTCCTCCTCCTCTAGAAGAGGTATGAATATTTGCGCATGTCATTTCTACCGAGTTAGCAAGCAGTAGGTTAAATAGAAATTTCATCCAGCCAATTGAAAATATCAGTGGTACAAACACACACACAAAAGATAGAATTGGTCATCTTTAACTATTACCGATGGATTGTTACTTTTTAAATTTAGAATCAACTTCTAACATTTTCCATACTTATATATCCCTTCCATGATACAAATTATGTAGAGTCATATTATTTAGAATAATAGAATCATAGGGCTGGAAGAGAACTTGAAAGTCTTCTAGTCCAACTAGAAGGAGACCTTACACCATCCTAGTTGTCCAATCTATTTTTGAAAATCTCCAGTGATGGAGCACCCACTTCTTCAAGAAGCAAGCTGTAAGACAGTCTCTCAAGCAGAGGTGGGTTTCAGCAGGTTCTGACCAGTTCTGGAGAACCGGTAGCGGAAATTTTGAGTAGTTCGGAGAACCAGTAGTAAAAATTCTGACTGGCCCCGCCCCCATTTATTCTCTGCCTCCTGAGTCCCAGCTGATCGGGAGGAAATGGGGATTTTGCAGTATCCTTCCCCTGGAGTGGGGAGGGAATGGAGATTTTACAATATCCTTCCCCTGCCACGGCCACCAAGCCATGCCACACCCACCAAGCCATGCCCACAGAACTGGTAGTAAATTTTTTGAATCCCACCACTGCTCTCAAGTGCTGGAAGACAGCTATCATGTCACTCCATGCTGGAGGAGATCCCTTTTGAAGTCTTCTCCTGGGATTGATTGAAGCATGAGAAGCCATGGAGGCTGCAGATTGCTGGAGAAAGGATTGCATCATGAAGGAAAGAACAGTCCTGCTCTCCATGTTCATCACAGGTCACTGAAAATGTCTTGCCTTTAAGAAATAACGGATAGTGGATGTGGCAGTACCTGGAGAATAGAAGAGAAGGAACTGGAGAAGATCACAAAATACAAAGACCTGCAAATAGAAATAGAATGACTTTGGCAGAAGCAAAGTAGCAAAGGTAGGACCAATAGTCATAGGGGCCTTGAGTGTCATCCCAAAACATCTGGAGAACCATTTGAACCAGTGGTGGGTTCCTCCCGGTTCGGTCCGGTTCGACAGAACCGGTAGCGGTGACAATATGACGTCACCGAACCGGTTCTCCCCCCCCGCCCTCCCACCCTCCCACGTTATTCTTACCTTTTATTTGGTCCCACCCCCAATCTATTGCTGCCTCCTGAGTCCTAGCTGATGACTAGAGGGAAAAAAACCTGTTTAAACTCTTGCCGCGGGGCTTCAAAGGGCCGCCCTACAGCCGATCAGTGTTAAAAGCAAACAAATGAGTCGGGTCGTAAGTGCGAGGACTGGTCGTAAGTGCGAGGACCTTCCAGAAATGACTCTGACCAGCTAGCCATGCCCACCTAGTCACATGACCTCCAAGCCACACCCACAAAATAAGCCACGCCCACAGAACCGGTAGTAAAAAAATTTAGAACCCACCCCTGATTTGAACACTATCATCATTGACAAATTCGCCATCGGTCAATTGCAGAAGGAATCTTTGCTAGGAACATCTTCCATCCTGTGATGATATCAGTAACACAATCAAACATTCAGGTCTGCCCATCCCAGGTCCTTGGAAAGGACTCGATAGGTAGACAAAAATACCCAAACCCAGTTTGAACACCTTGCTGACTGTGCGAAGAACTGTAATAATAATAAGTTCCATTATGCTGTATGCAAATGAACGGCCCTGAAATTTTTGAGGCATAATTCTATGCATACCGTCAAGAGGACCATTGTGGCAAGAAAAACAATTGAAGTCTTAGTGACCTCTTTCTGAGTAGGCCTTATAAGTTTGGAGTGCAACTTCTGAGTTTTATTCCTCTTTCGAACAGATGTTCTCAGATAGCCGTCCCAGAGATTAGAGAAGTTGAGTGAAGACCGGAAAGTAGATGGTAAGAAATCAACTCCCTAAAGAGTTATGTTTGTCTACTTGTAAGTCAGAGATGGGGAGGGGGGGGGGCTTAGAGTAGGAATGAAATGAAGGAAGACTAATCACCTCATTTCCACACAATAATGATCAATATGAATGTAATTACCCCTGTTCCTATTTGGTATAGCTAGAGAGAATAGGGCAACACCATTTCCTCAATAGGTCTCATTATCCTCCTTTACATATTTATTACAACCCTTTAGACTGATCCATGCAAACACAGCGCCATGAGCCAATGAGGAGAGGATCAGCTCATGCCAGCAATCCCAGGACTGTCAAGTGGTCATCGGAGATTGGACAGGTCCTGATGAAATAAACGTTGGCTGCTGACGCTTCCAATTTTGTTACATTCCTTTGTGTCACCGAAAGAGCCTTGTCCAAGATTGAGATATTTGAAAACTGTCATCTTTCATAAATATCTACTTTGAGTGACAGGCCGGTTCCCCCCGTCGCCTTCTTCCTCTTCCTTTGAAACGTACCGAGATGGCACACCCAGCCTGCGGAATTTTATGACTTGCGATGGGTTTGTTTGTTTGTTTGTTTATTTTCCTTTTTCTCTTCTTTCTGTCAGCAAAGGAGTCGAAAAGTGACAGGGCCCAAATGTAGAAGAGAGAAGCAAACGTGCCCGAGGTGGAAATGATGATCAAGACAAACAAACATTTTTCAAACATGACTCTTGAGTTATCCTTGCCCAAGTATACAGTCTTGGCATCAGCTCGGGGACGGCAAAAGTCATAATGCCAGATGTAGAAATATTTGGTCTGTCTTGTTTGGTTCAAAGAATAATCTCTAATTTTGGGGGTATAATTTTATTCAGATGACATGCATATCAGTGGTGAAATCCATTTTTTTTAAACTACCAGTTTGGTGGGCGTGGCTTGATGGGCGTGGCTTGGTGGGCGTTGCAGGGGAAGGATACTGTCAAATCTCCATTCCCACCCCTCCCCACTCCTGGGGAAAGGATATTGCAAAATCTCCATTCCCACTCTACTCCAGGGGAAGGATACTGCAAAATCCCCATTTCCTCCCCACTCCTGGGGGAAGGATATTGCAAAATCTCCATTCCCACTCCACTCTGGGACCAGCCAGAGGTGGTATTTGCCATTCGCCAAACTACTCAAAATTTCCGCTACCGGTTTTCCGAACTGCTCAAAATTTCCGCTACTGGTTCTCCAGAACCTGTCACGACCTGCTGGATTTCACCCCAATGCATATATATCTCCGCTGATTATGAGCACTTTTCCAGTTTCATTCTCAGTTGGGGCACCTGAAAGAGATAATGACAGCTCTAAAGGCCATTCAATGAATTCTGTGGTTGAATGGAGACTTGAAGCTGGTTTTCCCAGTTAGATCCATCACTCTACCTATTTGTGTTGTCGTAACAGGAAGAGTTCCAACCTACACCTTCTTCTCGAACGCCTTGTCTAGTTTCATCAAACTTGGATATCTTTTATCCAAGAGGCCGAAGAACAAGTTAAAAGGAGAAGGTCTGAAGCTGTGATGTTACAGGTTCCCAGGTAAAGATTAAAATATTAGGGCTTGTTGACTGGGCACGCCAGAGTCTTAGTATTCCAAGTTAGAACAGTTCTCTTAATTTAATTTAATTTAATTTAATTTAATTTAATTTAATTTAATTTAATTTAATTTAATTTAATTTAATTTAATTAATTTAATTTAATTTAATTTATCATATTTCTATGCCACCCAACTCCCAAGGGACTCTTAACAAGACATAAACTAAATTTCCTGACAGTGAGAACAGCTTGCTTCCTGGAGCTGTGGGTGCTCCATCACTGGAGGCTTTCAAGAAGAGACTGGATAGCTATTTGTATGGAATAGTATAAAATCTCCTGCTTAAACACGGTATTAGACTAGAAGACCTCCAAGGCTCCTTCCAACCCTAATATTCCATCCCATCCCATCCCATCCTCTCCCCTCCCCTCCCCTCCCCTCCCCTCCCCTTCCCTTCCCTTTCCAGCTCTCCCTTGGGTATGGAGGAAGCAAGCTAGAAAGGAGGAAAGAAATTGCAATAGAAAAAAAAAAGAGTGAGTATTTTGCCCACTTTGTTAGCTAATTTTACCATTGTAGTTTAAAATATAACGGCCATCTTTGAATAGCATTCAGCTTAATAAATGCAAATTTATCTTGCCTATTTTGGTGTTTGTTCTATCCACACACCATAAACTTGGTTTACTTGGTATCATGTCAGTAGTAATCAGGCAAACAGTGGCAGCGCTCCTTCTGATACACATTGCAAAGAATATCAAAGAGCCCTTCCTATCGCATAGAGATGACGGGCAGAGATCCAGTTATGGTAGTGCTTATAAGAGCCCTGGTGGTGCAGTTGGTTAGAAGGCAATATTGCAGGCAAACTCTGCCCACAGTCTGGAGTTCAATCCTGACTGGCTCAAGGTTGACTCAGCCTTCCATCCTTCCGAGGTTGGTAAAAGGAGGACCCAGATTGTTGGGGGACAATATGCTGACTCTATAAACCAGGGGTGTCAAACTCGATTTCATTGAGGGCTGCATCAAGGTTGTGTTTGACCTTGGGAGGTGGGGGAGGTGGGCGTGGCCAGGGTGGGCATGGCCGGCTTGACGTCACTCATGTTGGAGGCATCTGTGGTGGCCCAAGCACTTTGCCAATGAAAACAGAGCTCAGGTAGAGAGTTGCAGGAGGCCGTCACAGTTGAAAACGAGCCACCTGAGCTCCATTATTGCTGGCAGAGGCACCATGGGCTGGTCCTTTGCTGTTTCCAGGGAAGTCCCGCAGGCCAGATCTAAGCACCCCGTGGGCCATATCCACCCCCCAGACTTTGAGTTTGACACCCCTGCTATAAACCATTTAGAGAGAGCTGGAAAGCACTGTGAAGTGGCTTGTACTGTAAGTCTAAGAGCTATTGCTATTGCTATAATCCTTTCCTGTAGATTTTAACCCTCTAGGTGTGAAGCTTTGCAGTGGGGGGGCAGGTCTGACACAAGGGACCAAATCATGTCCCCATTATGCTCTCAGCTCCTATGAATGAGCTGAACACCTGAGGAAGACTGACGAAAGCACCCAAGATAATCTATTGTGTTATTGCAAGAAGAAAATAAGATCTCTCCTCCAACTGATACCCACAAATAGAGAGAGAGTGATAAATGGAGGGCATATGCTTGTGTGCAATGCAATTGAACCCATCTGTCTGTCTACAAACACATGGACAGGATTAGGTGTCACATTAATTGTACATTCATCAGGATAAAGTGTCAGGAAGTTAATGCAAGTTACCTTGTAATTTAGCTTTATTGCTTATTCGGCAATGGCCATTACCATATTACTATCATTTAATAAAGTGGATTATTCCAGGAGAGCTAATGTCACTGCAAAATATATTTCCACCCAGTCCCTCTAATTCTCATGGCAAGTTAGCAATGATTTATGGTAACTTGAAGAAGCTGTCATGGACACGTTAGCTGTTCCACTTTGCTTGGGGTTTCCTAAGTTGTCACACTATGTGAGTCTTCATGCATGTCTCAACATATCTCCCTATTTCCATGGGAAGAGATAATTTTGCATCATGGTGCCTTTGTCTTTTGACCAGGGAAGGAATTCCTATCAAGAAATTAAAAGCAGTACTGATAGAAGAGGACATTTGTAGCTTGGGGTTGAACCGTGGAGTCTTTGGTGTCCTCTGAGCTTGGTGGTTTTCTTGCAGACGTTTCATTACCCAAATAGGTAACCTCATCAGTGCTAGAAGGGAGTGGAATTCGTTCTCTGTTTATCTAAAAGGGGCTTGCCTGTCAGTGTGGGTGGAAGTGTTGTTGTAGTAGATGACTAGGCTGAGCTGGAGGGAAGGTACACCATCAAGTACACCATCAGTCTGGAGTCCCTTTGTGCCCACAAGAGATCTAACTCCAACCCTCCTTGAATTCCACTGACTCTTATCAACCATCAATTTGCTTTGACCGCTAGTAGTTTAGATTCTTGCAGAGAGCTTAAGGTTGCAATAAACCTTTATATTCATTTGAACTGCCTGTATTTCTTGATTTCATTTTTTTTTTAAATTTGATTTATATGCCGCCCTTCTCCGGAGACTCAGGGTGGCTTACAATGTGCTCAGCAATAGCCTTCATCCTTTTGTATATTTATACAAAGTCAGCTTATTGCCCCCACAACTGGGTCCTCAATTTACCTTGGTGAGATTCGAACCTGCAGTAATTGCAGGCAGCTGGTCTTAATAACCAACTTAATAACAGGGTGCCTTAGACCACTCTTACTACCAAGGCTCATTGAGGGCTGCATCAAGGTTGTGTTTGACCTCGGGGACACACACGGCAGTTGTTTTCTTCTTGGTAGTTCTAGGATTGGACCAGACGTGAAAT
Source organism: Pituophis catenifer annectens (assembly GCF_029215685.1). Taxonomy (NCBI): domain Eukaryota; kingdom Metazoa; phylum Chordata; class Lepidosauria; order Squamata; family Colubridae; genus Pituophis; species Pituophis catenifer. Next base: position 5,339,845 of record NW_027256894.1, read on the forward strand.
GATCCCGGTTCGGACCGGATTGTCCGATCCGGGAGCGATGGAGGCGGGTGGTTCGGAGAACCGGTAGCAAAAATCCTTGCCCCCCTCCATGCCCAGCTGAGCCGCGCAATCATCAGAGGCTTTTTCTTTTAATTTTTAAAAGCATTTTTTCTACAACCCCTTCAGCCGAAAAAATGCTTTTAAAAGTAAAAAAAAAAAAAAGCCTCTGATGATCAGCTGGGATCATCAAAGGGATCGTCAGCTGATGATTCCAGCTGAGTTGCCTGATAGGCAGAGGCTTTTTTTCTTTTAAATGCCTCTGACGATCCCAGCTGAGTTGCCTAATCAGCAGAGGCTTTTTTTCTTTTAAATGCCTCTGACGATCCCAGCTGAGTTGCCTGATCAGCAGAGGCTTTTAAAAGAAAAAAAAGCCTCTGCCGATCATGCAACTCAGCTGGGATCATCAGAACCTTTTGAAAGCATTTTTTTTACAACCTCTTCACCAAAGAGGTTGTAGAAAAAATGGTTTTGAAAGAAAAAAAAAATTGGCCATGCCCACCCAGTCACATTACCCCACCCCCTCACCAAGTCACGTCCACAGAACCGGTAGTAACAAATTTTAGATTTCACTACTGGATTGGACATTTGGACATCCCAGGGGTCTGTAACCTTAAACACTCAAAGAGCCATTTGGACCCGTTTCCCACAGAAAAGAAATCACCGGGAGCCACAAAACCTGGGTGGGCGTGGCCAACTCGACATCACTCACTCCCACCCAGTCACATGACCCATCCCTCCAGCCACGCTTACCCAGGTTTTGTGCCTCCTGGCGTTACCTTAGCTAATCGCCCTTACCTTCTTAGGCCAGGCAAGGACTGACTGGGAGGGAAGGGCGAGGGGCGGGTGGTGGGTTCAGTGGACAGGGAGCCACAGCAGGGGGACGAAAGAGCCACATGTGGCTCCGGAGCTGCAGGTTGCAGACACCTGCTCTATCCTGTCCTATATTTCCTGCTTTGTAGCTCATCTCAATCGCACAGCACGGCTGATTCCCCCCCCCCTCTCGCTGTTCTGCTTGCCGTTGCTGACTTAGAAGGTAAGCAGCTGAGCTTTTAAGTGCTTCATTTTCAGCGCTGCACGCAAGCACGCAGCATTCCACCACTGTAGTGAGCCACCAAGAACACTCCCGCCAACACTGACGGAACAAGCCATTGGTGTCCAGATGGAGATCTGCTCCCTTCTAGCACTGATGATGTTACATGGCTGGGTAATGAAACGCCTGAAAGAAAATATTCGCAGAGACCACCAGAAAAACCAGATATATTATAAAAATAAGAGGTCATTTCTTGCACATTTTTAAATGGCACTGTTCCTGGGGGGCGCCCATGAATAGATCCAAAGTTACCATTAAGACAGCCAGCTAACTTTCCCTGCACAAATTTGGGGTCATGCCATTTGAATGCCGTTCCTTTCAAACGCGTAATATACAAAATGTGGATTATTCTTGGAGTATTTTCTGACCACCACTACCCCTCCTCCAGTGAAACAGCAGCTGTTGTTACCAAGCTGTCACCTTTGTTGCTAGGGAGACCGTGCATATGCCAAACAATGATTGGTTAATTTACCATTTTTCTAGAAGACTTCAGTGTGTCCAACACAATGCAAATTTTCAAGAGAAAGCGTCCGTTCCCTTCAAAGAATATGATCTCTGGCAACATGGGTGCGATTGTTAAAAAGATTTCTTAATAGTAGGCAAGGTTACTGCAGCAGAGAAGAACAGCTTGAACTACCTGATTGTAGGGATAAAAAAAAAATAATCACACAATCCTTTTGTACATTACTTGCATCACGCAACACTTGGGTTCTTGCTCTGAGACAAGGCGTTAGCAATGGTCTTTTATTTATTTATTTATTTATTGGTTCGATTTATATGCCACCCTTTTCCGGAGACTCAGGGCGGTTTACACTGCATTAAGCAATAGCCTTCATACTTTTGTATATACCTGCTTAGTAGGGCTTTTGGGCCCCCTCCTAAGTGGTGTTCTTTTTTATACAAAGTCAGCTTATTGCCCCCACAATCCAGGTCCTCATTTTACCTACCTTGGAAGGATGGAAGGCTGAGTCAACCTTGAGCCTGGTGAGATTTGAACTCGCAGTAATTGCAGGCAGCTGGTGTTACATTTCTGTGGCCCTGTTGCAAAAACCCCTCATGGCCCACTACAGGGCCGTGGCCCACAAATTGGGGACCCCTGGACCAGAGGTGGGATTCAAATTTTTTTTACTACCGGTTCTGTGGACATGGCTTGGTCGGCGTAGTGTGGCTTGGTGGGCATGGCAAGGAAAGGATACTGTAAAATCTCCATTCCCTCCCCACTTCAGGGGAAGGTTACTGCAAAATCCCCATTTCCTCCCAATCAGCTAGGACTCAGGAGGCAGAGAATAGGTGGGGGTGGGGCCAGCTAGAGGTGGTATTTACTGGTTCTTCGAAATACTCAAAATTTCCGCTATCGGTTCTCCAGAACTGGTCAGAACCTGCTGAAACCCACCTCTGCCCTGGACTAGACAACAGTCTAATCCAGTAATGGCTAACCTTTTTGCCATCACGTGCCAAAAGCGGGGGAAGCGGGGAGGGAGGTCATGAGCACACGTGCCCACACCCATAATTCTATGCGCCCCACCCCCCCACTTGCACGCATGAACCCCCCCATACTCCCCCTGTTTTTGGTTTGCCGACTTCCGGTAGAACCGGAAGGCCCATTTTTTGCTCTCCCCAGGCTCCAGAGCCTTTCTAGGAGCCTGGGGAGGGCGAAAACAGCCTTCCCCACACCTCCAGAGTGCCTCCAGAGGCTGGAAACAGGGTGTTTCCAGACTTCTGGTGGGCCCAGAAGGCCCGAAAATCAGCTGGCCAGCACACACATGTGCACCGGAGCTGAACTCACGTGCCCACCGATATGGCTCCGCTTGCCATCTGTGGCACGCGTGCCATAGGTTCGCCATCATGGGTCTAATCTGTTACTGCACAGTCTAGTCTCTTCAGTCTTAGAACGGAAGCATGACAAATGTCTTAGAAGGGACCTTCCCTAGTTTCTTGGGCTGTAAAGGAGACAGGGAGAGAGATGTAATTTTATCCACATGCATAAAAGATTTCTGCAGATGTTTTGGGGTTATGGAATAAGCTGCTATGTGACATTTGCGTGGGGCTCCCAATATCCGTCCCCATTCTTTGCCAAGGTGCGAGAGACGCATTTTAATGCCTATTGAAATACATCTGATTGTTGCTCTTGAATGTGTCTTACATTCTCAGCAGAGGAAAAATATTCTCAGGGTTTTTCTTTCTTTTTCTTTTTTTCATTAACAGCGAAAATAAATTTAAGCCTTTCTAAGCCACGTGCTTTTCCCTCAAGTATTCAAATGGAGTCACTTTAAAAACACAACAACAACCAGCAATAAAATCCTAATAGGCCATGATCCGGTCAGCTAGGGTAATAACCAGATTCACTACTTTGGAGGTGTTTAAGATTTCTGAAATAAAATGGTAACGTTATACTCCTAAAGCATGTTAATGACACCAAGTGATGTAACTGTGGAAGGAAGGCAACAGAATGGAAAGCCCCCGGGGGTAGGCTAATAGAAATAATTTTTTAAGACAACGGCAATCTCAGAGCTAATGTTTTCCCTGTCCAAGAGGGTCCCTATGTTGGTGGGTTTTAGATTACACGTGAATTTCCTCCTTCCTCTGCATTTAGACTTGTTAAACTGAAACAATTAAGAAGATAGCTTTTTAAAGGAATCGCCTGGGCTCTTGACCATTTCAACGCTTGCAAATCTAACAGAATTCTCTACTCTTGGTTTCCAATGCAGTTTTAAACTAATATTTGCGTCCTGATGATTTTAACAGAATAAAGGAGTTGGAAGGGACCTTGGAGGTCTTCTAGTCCAACCCCGTCGCTCAAGCAGGAAAGCCTATACCTGTGTTGGCAAACCTATGGCATGCGTGCCGGAAGTGGCACACAGAGCCATTTTTCCGGGAACGCGAGCCGTCGCCAAGCTCAATTGAAATTGCGCATTGGTGTGCGCCCCAGCTGGTGTTCAGGCCTCTGGTGCACATGCGTGCAATTCAGGGGACCCAGCTGGTCTTCAGAGCTCTCCTGTGCATGCGTGCATGTTTGCACATGTGCACGAGATGACTGGTGCGCAGTGTATGCATGCACAGACAGCGTTTGCATGTGTGCATGCACATATGGTGAGATTGCGCATGCAGTGCATGCTAGTGTGCATGCGCAAAAGCTACACGCATACGCAGATGGTGCGGTTGCGCATGAAGCGCATGATGGGGCGCATGCAAAAGCTATGTGCATATGGTGAGATTGCACATGCAGTGCATGCTAGTGTGCATGCGTGAAAGCTGCATGCATACGCAGATGGTGCGGTTGCGCATGCAGCGCCTGGTGGGGGTGCACGCAAAAGCTGTGCGCATGCGCAGATGGTGCGGGTGCATGCACAGTGCATGGTGGGGGCACGCATAAAAGCTGTGCGCATGGCCAGATGGTGCAACTGTGCACGCAGTATATGGGGAGGAGCCGTGCATTACTGCAGATAGCACGCGAGCGCACTCAGCGCGCGAAGCGCGTTCCTCTTTGGTATTTGGTAAGTAAAAGGTTTGCCACCTCTGCTCTATACCATTTCAGACAAATGGTCGTCTGATCTCTTCTTTAAAACCACCAGTGTTGGAGCATTAACATCTTCTGGAGGCAAGTTGTTCCACTGATTAATTGTTCTAACTCTCAGGAAATTTCTCCTTAGTTCCAAGGTTGCTTCTCTCCTTGGTAATTTTCCATCCATTGCTTCTTGTCCTTCAGGTGCTTTGGAGGATAGCTTGACTCCCTCTTCTTTGTGGCAGCTCCTTAGATATTGGAACACTGCTATCGTATCACCCCTAGTCCTTCTTTTCATTAAACTAAATTTCCATAATATTTAAAACAGTATACAGAATTTCCTTTTAATACATGGGCTGAGATACCACAACATTATTTTCTTTGGTTTCTGTCTTAGTCTATATGAACCTCATCGCAGTTTGATTTGGATTGTTGCGTGTCAACCCACAACAGAATAACAGAACTGGAAGGGTCCTGGGAGGTCTTCTAATCCAAGCTCTTGCTCGAGCAGGAGACCCTGTACCATTCCAGAGAAATAGCTGTCCAATCCCTTCTTAAAAACCTCAAGTGTTGGAGCACCCAGAACTTCTGAAGGTAAGCCACCGATTAATTGTTCTTACTGTCAAGAAATTGCTCCTTAGTTTTAGGTTGGATCTCTCTTTGATAAAGCTCCATCCATTACTTCCTGTCCTGCCTTCAGGTGCTTTGGAGAATAGGTTGACCCCCCTCCTCTCTGTGACAGCCCCTCAAATATTGGAAGCTTGCTATTATTGTATAGCAGCCTAGTCCTTCTCTTTGCTATATTATCTCCTGATATATACCCAGTTCCTGAAATTTTCCATTGTATGGTTTAGCCTCCAGTCCCTTAATCATCTTTCTTGTTCGTCTCTGCACTCTTTCTAGAGTCTCAACAGACCTTCTGTTTTTTGTATGAAAACTGTGACTTATTGGAAAGTGTCAACTAGCTCAATGATCTATTTATGAGCCATGGTGGCACAGTGGTTAGAGTGCAGTACTGCAGGCTACTTCTGCTGACTGCCGGCTGCCCACAATGTGGCAGTTCGAATCTCACCAGGCTCAAGAACACAGGAAGATGGAAAGATCAAGAAAAGGTGGAGTGCTTCCATTTCTTTCAATCAAACAATACAGCAGTGGCCAAAATTATGGAAACCTTTTGGGAAAAGTGTATTTTTGAAGTTTGATGGCTAATAACACCACTTCTTTTGGGGGGAGGGGCGTTTCAAGATAATCCTATCATCACCGCTACTGGCTCGGCTGAACCAGGCCGAACCAGGAAGAACCCACCACTGCCTTACAGGATCCTGAAAATTTTTCTGTACAATGAAAAAAATAAGGCTTAGTAGCCTAAAACAGTTTTTAAGGAAGCTTGTTCACCATTGAGTAAGATCTATTTGGAGAACATCTATTTGAACATCTAAAAACATCTATTTGAACATCCATAACCAAATGCTCATTGGGATGCGGTGGCTCAGTGGCTAAGATGCTGAGCTTGTTGATCGAAAGGTTGGCAGTTCAGTGGTTCGAATCCCTAGTGCCGCGTAACGGGGTGAGCTCCCATTACTTGTCCCAGCTTCTGCCAACCTAGCAGTTCGAAAGCAGGTAAAAAATGCAAGTAGAAAAATAGGGACCACCTTTGGTGGGAAGGGAACAGCGTTCCGTGTGCCTTTGGCATTGAGTCATGCCGGCCACATGACCACGGAGATGTCTTCGGACAGCGCTGGCTCTTCAGCTTTGAAACAGAGATGAGCACCGCCCCCTAGAGTCAGGAACGACTAGCACATTTCTGCAGCCAAACATTTCCAGATCACTGCCTCGTATATGAGCATTAGTACCCAAGCTCCAGGAAGAGTTTGTGTCTTACATATGACAACACTTTGTCTGTCAGAAACTGAGAGACGGGAAGGAAGCTCCAGGCTTCCTGTTCGATAGCATCTTTCTTATGAGGAACAATTTTAGCGGAGTCTAAAGTTTCATTTCACACAGGGGACAGGAAGGTTTCATCATGAGGTTGATACTTCCAAACCTGTGATCCATTGGAGGAGAAAGAGAACATCGCTTGACTATGTGCCAAAGGGGAATAAATCTTAGAAGACGCCTTAAAAACAATTCTTTGATACCTTAGAACCTGTCAGGCAAAAGCAACCAGAATCACTCATGAAGAGTCTCAAAACAAGACCCATCATTTCCTCACCAGTCAACTAGAGCTGAAGAAGCTTCTTGGGATGAGAAGAAAAGAAAAAAACCCAAGAAAGTCCATCTGCCTTTTGGAAAAATACCTTTGGGACAACCATGACCTGGATGATTGAGAATCTCCATGGATAGTCTCAACAAGAGTTTCATCACTAATCCATCAGAAGTGGGTTCCAGCAGGTTCTGAGCAGTTCTGGAGAACCGGTAGTGGAAATTTTGAGTAGTTCAGAGAACTGGTAGTAAAAATTCTGACTGGCCCCACCCCCATCTATTCTCTGCCTCCCAAGTCCCAGCTGATCGGGAGGAAATGGGGATTTTGTAGTAACCTTCCCACAGACTGGGGAAGGAATGGAGATTTTACAGTATCCTTCCCCTGAAGTCGGATAGGAATGGAGATTTTACCAGTGGTGAAATACACATTTTTTTACTACCGGTTCTGTGGGCGTGGCTTGGTGGGCGTGGTGTAGCTTGGTGGATATGGCTCGGTGGATGTGGCAGGGGAAGGATACTGCAAAATCTCCATTCCCACCCCACTCCAGGGGAAGGATATTGCAAAATCACCATTCCCTTCCCGCTCCAGGGGAAGGATACTGCAAAATCCCCATTCCCACTCCACTCCAGGGAAAGGATATTGCAAAATCCCCATTCCCTCCCCACTCTGGGGACAGCCAGAGGTGGCATTTGCCAGTTCTCTGAACTATTCAAAATTTCCGCTACGGGTTCTCCACAACCTGTCAGAACTTGCTGAATTTCACCCCTGGATTTTACAGTATCCTTCCCCTGGAGTTGGGTGGGAATGGAGATTTTACAGTATCCTTCCCCTGCCATGTCCACCAAGCCACACACACCAAGCCATGCCACTCCCACCAAGCCACGTCCACAGAACCGGTAATAAAATTTTTTGAAACCCACTACTATACTCCATGAAATGTGTTATATGAATCTCACCAGCTTGACTGCATTCCCTTGGAAACAGTAAGATTCTGGGGGAAATCTAGCCTGTGCCACTTCTTGCAATGCAAAAACTCCAAACTTGGTCCATTCTTAATCCTTCCCTCAAGTCTAGCTGGAGAGTCCTCCAATCCAGCTGGATATTCCACCATGGAACCCGATGATTCAGAAATGTCTAAAGACAAGTCTCGGAAATAAGAGTTCATATAACTTACGTGCATCGAGTGGTGCAGTGGCCTAGAGGTGGAGCTCTCGCCTCACAATCAGGAGGCTGTGAATTCGATCCCAGGTAGTGTTCTGTCCCCGTCCCACACACGCACCCCCACAGATGGCCTGGAGTTAATAAGCCACACGACAAAGTCTTTGAAGATAAAGCTGGCAGCAACCCAGTGGCTAGCTGCCAATTCAGACTTTACTCACACAAAACAAAGATTAGACTGCAAGCATTCCGATAAAGCAGGCAAAGTTTCAGCAATACAAGGATTAGTCCAAATGCAGTCCGACAAGGCAGGCAGAAGTCCAGTAATGCAGAGATCATGGATTATTTCTAGTTTTTGCTCGCCACAAACTGAACCGGCCACCACACTCACATTTATACCTTGTGGGGTGTGGTCCAGTGATTCAGCTAATCTCTGGCACGCCTTCCCCTCTGCTGTGCACGCTTCTCCCTGCGCCGCTGTCAAGGATCCAGCCAGCACTTATCTCCTTCGTCGCTGTCCACCTGTGACTGAGGGGACGTGCTTGGCTCTGGGCCTATCTCTTGGCCTTCGGTGTCCTCCGGAGGCATTGCCAGAGAGGAGGGTCCTGGAGAGGGAGGCCTTGCCAACTCCTCTTCCTCACTCTCAGAGTCTGCATCTGTCAATAGCCCAGGCTCAGGCAACGGAGCCACAACAGGTAGAGGCAGATATTTCTCTCTCCGGGCACGATGTGAATTTATCTCTTGAATATAACTCCCCATTGGCGACAGGAAAGCATCCGGCCAGTAAACACTCAGCTCCATTCGGTTTCCCAGACTCCACCCAGCAAAGGACTATGGGGTAATTAAATGTAGATAATGATAGCTTATGTGCATCCGCAAATCTATCAATACGGTATGTACTTTACTGATTCTTATGATGGTAAATATCTTCTATTAAGGGACTCCAATGAACTTCGGAGAAGAACATCTTCTGAGAGAAGGAGAAATCCTATATCCGTATCAACATTTCATATTTAAACATGACTTTGTTCAGAGTATAATTATAAGGACATTACAGGGAAGGATCTACCTCCCACACTTCAGGACGTTAGCGGTAAGTGTGACAACAATTTCTCAGAATCTCCATGGTAGCTCAGAAAGATAAATTGATACAATCAGCATCTCTCTGTCTATTGTTCCAATAGTGACAGAGATGTTATACGCTCTATCAGGCTGAGATTGTAACCCATCATTCACTTTTGTAGTGTGAAATGCTACTGCTGGGTTTGTAGTTCAATATAGAGCAGATACTTTGCCTACAGATGGTCCAACGTGAAATATTTGGATTTTCCATGGAGGTCTGAAAAAGATCTTGTGAAGATTTGAAGAACTGTTGCCAATCAGTATAGACCAGTGATGGCTAACCTTTTTGCCATCATGTGCCAGGAGTGGGGTGTGTGTGTGTGCGTGCATGCCCACACCCATAATTCTATGCGTCCTGCCCCCGTGCATGCACGTGTGACCCCCCCCACATGACTCCCGTTCCTGGAACGTGATGGCACGGTAGTCCCATTTTTTGCTCTCCCCAGCCTCCAGAGCCTTTCTAGGAGCCTGAGGAGGGTGAAAACAGCCTTCCCCACTCCCCCAGAGGCCAAAAACAGCCTGTTTGACAACTTCCAGGTGGGGTGGGGAAGGCCTTTTTCACCCTCCCCAGACTCCTAGAAAGGCTGGGGAGGCTGGAGAGAACAAAAAACGGGCCTTCCGGTCCCACCGGAAGTTGGCAAATGGGCCATTTCTGTCCTCCAGAGGGCCTCCAGGGGATTGGGGGGTGGGGGTGGGGAAGGCTGCTTTTGCCATCTCCAGGCTCCTAGAAAGGCTCTGGAGGCTGGGGAGAGAGAAAAAAATGGGCCCTCCCCCCACTGAGGCCCTCCAGAGGCAGGAAACAGCCTGTTTCCCTACTTCTGGTGGACCCAGAAGGCCTGAAAATCAGCTGGCCAGCGCACACATGCGCACTGGAGCTGAGCTCGTGTGCCCACCGATATGGTTACATGTGCCACCTGAGGCACGCATGCCATAGGTTCGCCATCAACGGATATAGATGATATTGAGCTAGATAGAGCAAAGTCCCAAAGGTGCTTTTTCAAGAGGCAACTGGACTTGATTTTTCTTTGATGACGTTTCGCTTCTCATCCAAGAAGCTTCTTCTGAACTGAAGAAGCTCCTAGGAGGAGGAGCGAAATGTCGTCAAAGAAAACTAAAGAAAGTCCAGTTCCCTCTTGAAAAAGCCCCTTTGGGACAACCATCACCTGGACGACAGAGAATCTCCACAAACATTTAAACAAAGCAATATTCTCATTCAATAATCAATCATAGGTCACTGGGAAATTTAAAAGCTTTATACTCCCTATTATTTGATTGGGTTTTTTTTTAAATTCTTCTGCTTCTATAGATATGGCATGTGTAAATCAAAGCATAGACCGTGTGTCATTTTTTCCTATTGTTCTAAGTCTACAGCAGGGGTGAAATGCTCCCGGTTTGGACCGGATCGCCCGATCCGGTAGCGATGGAGGCGGGTGGTTCAGAGAACCGGTAGCAAAAATTCCTGCCCCCCCCATGCCCAGATGAGCCGCACAATCATCAGAGGCTTTTTTTTAACTTTTGAAAGCATTTTTTCTACAACCTCTTCGGCCGAAAAAATGCTTTTAAAAGTAAAAAAAAAAGCCTCTGATGATCGTGCGGCTCAGCTGGGATCGTCAGAGGCTTTTAAAAGAAAAAAACCCTTTTTTTCTTTTAAATGCCTCTGACGATCCCAGCTGAGTTGCCTGATTGGCAGAGGGTTTTTAAAAAAGCCTCTGCTGATCAGGCAACTCAGCTGGGATCGTCAGAGCCTTTTGAAAGCATTTTTTAACAACCTCTTCGCCGAAGAGGTTATAGAAAAAATGGTTTTCAAAGTTAAAAAAAAAATTGCCCACGCCCACCCAGTCACATTACCCCCCCAAGCCACGCCCACAGAACCGGTAGTAACAAATTTTAGATTTCACCACTGGTCTACAGGCAGACTTACACCCATTCATTTCACAATCATTCAAAGTTACAATGGCACTGAAAAAAAGTGACTTATGACTGGTTCTCACACTTACGACTGTCACAGCATCTCCATGGGCACGTGATTAAATTTTGGGGGCTTGGCAACTGGTATGTATTATGACATACGGGCCTGGATGGGGAGAAACAGGCTCCAACTCAACCCCTCCAAGACCGAGTGGCTGTGGCTTCCGGCGTCCCGATATAGCCAGCTGACGCCATCGCTGACTATTGGGGGTGAATCACTCGCCCCCACGGAGAGGGCTCGCAACTTGGGCGTCCTCCTGGACGCACGGCTGTCCTTGGAAGATCATTTGACGGCCGTGGCCAGGGGGGCTTTTTATCAGGTTCGCCTGATACGCCAGTTGCGTCCCTTTCTAGATCGGGACTCCCTACGCACAGTCACTCAGGCACTCGTCACCTCCCGCCTGGACTACTGCAACGCTCTCTACATGGGGCTCCCCCTGGGGTGCACCCGGAGGCTCCAGCTGGTCCAGAACGCGGCCGCGCGGGGGATCATGGGGGCGACGAGGCGCTCCCACGTGACACCTCTCCTGCGCGAGCTGCACTGGCTCCCGGTGGTCTTCCGGGTGCGCTTCAAGGTGTTGGTGACCACCTTTAAAGCGCTCCATGGCTTAGGGCCGGGGTATTTACGAGACCGCCTTCTGCCACCAATAGCCTCCCACCGGCCAGTACGCTCACACAGAGTGGGCCTCCTCAGGGTGCCGTCCGCCAGGCAATGTCGGCTGGCGACCCCCAGGGGGAGAGCCTTCTCTGTGGTGGCGCCTACCCTCTGGAACACCCTCCCCCCAGAATTACGCATAATAACAGACCTCCGGATTTTTCGTCGGGCCCTAAAAACCTATTTATTCCAACAAGCTGGGCTGGCTTGACCAAATTTTTTAATTTTTAAATTGATTTTAAATTGGAAATGGTTTTAATTCGGCCAAAACATTTAATTATTTTAAATAGTTTTTTAGATTCACCATGTTTGTATATATGTCTTGTTTTTACCTTGGCTGTGCACCGCCCTGAGTCCTATTTTGGAGAAGGGCGGTATAAAAATTTAATTAAATAAATAAATAAAATAATGACATTACAGCATCCCAGGGTGATTGCCACTTACAACTTTCAAAGCTGGCTTCTGACAAGCAAAGTCAATGCTGGATAATGCTTAATGACCAAATAATGATTGTCTTAAATGCAGGGATTCATTTAACAACCATGCCCAAAAAATATTGTCAAATCAGACACAACTTGCTTAACAACTATCTTGCATAGCAACAGAAATTCTGGTTATGGTGGTCCCAAAGGTGTTTTTTCAGGAGGCAATTGGACTTCCTTGCTTTTTCCTTCGAAGAGGTTTCGCTTCTCATCCAAGAAGCTTCTTCAGCTCTGACTGAATGGTGGGGAAGTCACAACTCCTCTATTCTATTCTATTCTATTCTATTCTATTCTATTCTATTCTATTCTATTCTATTCTATTCTATTCTATTCTTGCAGAATTCTGGGAGTTGGTCCATGGGTCTTAAAGTTGCCAAGGTGGAGAAATACTGATTTTCAGTTTAGTGTTTTTTTCCTACCTCCAGAACTCCAAAGTTTGTCTATATTTGTGAATTCTTATTTCCCTACCTAGTTTCAAAGTATTTCTGTCCTGGTTTTTGTTACAACAAGCAGCGTTGAATCAGATCAAAAGGAAGAGAGAGAAGCTAAAATTAAACTTGACGTCACCTCCTTCCTCTGCTGGCCCATCCCTGGCAAACAAAGTGTTAAATGGGTTGTAACGGGATCCTATGGAGAAGCCATGGCTGCTTGGTTATCAGTGGCAATAAATGGATGATAATAGCCCCACTAGAGAGTTATGAAATGGCTTGTCTTTAAGCTGCCAACATGTTTAGTTTCCCTTTTATTATATTCACAGCAGTAATCCGATATGTCCTGACTTCTGTCATCTGTACGTAATGCTTATCAACTCTCCACCGTGATTCACCCTCTTGTCAGGGACAATTATCCTACAAAGTGTTGAGCGGAAGGCTGAAGCAATATTATGACTAGAAAGAGAACACACACGCACACGGACCGCACACACCGCAGCACATCACAGCAAGCAATTTCAAAGCTGACGTCAAAGGCCAGGACAATAAGTTGGAGAGAAGAAGGGGAAAAGAGAAAGAGAAAAAGATTCGGTGGTCATGCTCTCTGCGTGACATCAAGCACTGCCAATGCAAAGGGCTCGGCAGCGAAAGGATGCTTCAGGTAATGCCTCCAGTTGGTGCCACTGTAGTTACAATGGTGCCACATGGGCTCATGTTGTGCAGCAGGCAGAAGAAGCATCGCTTGTACACCGATGGGCAGATACTCATCCTGGGCACAATGCATCGTGGGTCTTGTACAGAATGAACCTAGGCAGAGCTGTCGTTTGCAACCCGTTTTCCTGTCTCAGAAGATCACGAGCCTCAGTGGCGCAGTGGTTAAGAGTGCAACACTGCAGGCTCCTTCTGCTGACTGTTGGCTGCCTGCAATTTGGCAGTTCGAATCTCACCAGGCTCAAGGTTGACTCAGCCTTCCCTCCTTCCGAGGTGGGTAAAATGAGGATCCAAATTGCTGGGGGCAATAGGCTGACTCTGTAAACCACTTAGAGAGGGCTGCAAAGCACTGTGAAGCGGTATATAAGTTTAAGTGCTATTGCTGTAAAAGTCAAAGAGCTAGTGCTATTGGTGTCTGTCTGTCTGTCTGTCTGTCTGTCTGTCTGTCTGTCTGTCTTTGTGGGTGATGCAGTGGTTAGAATATACTATTGCAGGCTAACTCTGCCCACTGCCAGGAGTTCGATCCTGACCGGCTCAAAGTTGACTCAGCCTTCCATCCTTCTGAGGTTGGTAAAATAAGGGCGCAATTTGTTGGGGGGCAATATGCTGACTCTGTAAACCACTTAGAAACAGCTGTAAAGCCATGTAAAGCAGTATATAAATCTAAGTGCTCTTGCTATCAGGGGTGATCATGCAATAATCACCTGGAATACTGCATTCAGTTTTGGCCACCCCATTACAGAAAAGATGTTGAGGCCCTAGAAAGTGTGCAGAGAAGAGCAACAGAAACGAGTAAAGGCCTGGAGACTAGAACATATGAAAAATGGTTGCAGGATTTAGGTATGGCTAGTCTAGAGATAAGAAGGACTGTGGGGTGGGGTGGGGGGACATGATAGCAGTATTCCAGTACTTGAGGGGCTGCCACGAAGAAGAGGGAGTCAACGTTTTTTCCAAAACACCAGAAGGCAAGACAAGAAACAATGGATGGGAACTAATCAAGGAAAGAAACAACCTGAAAACGTCCTAACAGTGAGAACAATTAACTAGTGGAACGGCTTATCTTCAGACATTGTGGGGCCTCCATCATGGATGCTTTTAAGAAAATACTAGACAGCCACTTGAACTGGTATATGCTTGAGGAGGGGGGTTACTAGAAGACTTCCAAGGTCCCTTCTAACACTACTTTGAACTTGAATTTGCCAAACTAAAGAAACTATTTGCAATTCTATAGATATACTCTGAGAATTCCTAAGAAGGAGCCTTCTTAACCCTCTTTCTCACAACCACATTTTCCATTCTTTTCAGTCTCTTTGCCCTCTGGAGTCCGGGAATCCAGGCTACATTCACCACCACTAAATTACTGATGCAATATCTCTTAATGTTCTTACATACACCAAGTATCTATCTCTTAAAGCGGTAACCAGTTAGGGATCCTGGATTGAGTGAAATGTCACAATGGATAAATACAGTTATATCTGCTGCATGATGACCTTGAACAGAGTCTTCTAAGAGGAAGAGAAAAAGCATAGAGGGTTGTAGTTCGCCCAGAGATTCTGCGATGTCTTGAATTGCATCTCATTGCCGAAGAGCCATTGAGACGGGAACACATGACGGTGTCACTAGGAAGGAAACAAATTCAATTGAATTCACAGTTTCTGAACTGGTAAACATTTCTGAGTGGTTTTTAGTGGCCTCCTTTTGACTCAGTCCTATTTATAATTATTTGTGCTAGCAAAATGTTTGTCAACGAGTCAGGCGGAGTAAACACAGACTGAATGATTTTATACTGAAGGGCCTTTTAAGAGCATAGTATGGGTGCCTGTATATTCTGCATTGCAAAGCATTATACATCTAAAACTCCACGCAACAACTCAACAAACGCCATCGACTTTCACACTAGCGGAATCAACTTGCGGTTTCTTTGTTCAGAATAGAAACGTAACGGAAGGCAAATGAATACAAAAACAGAGAACACAAGGACCTGTGAGAAAATGGAAGTGTTGTTCTTTACCAAAATGTCATATGCTGCTAATACATTGTGACGGGTTACATACAACGGGATTTTACGGCTCACTGCACACAGAACCACAAACTAGTCCCTCATGTGATACAGTATATGTCCTGTGAGCAAGATATGCCTATGTTTTCCAGTTGTACTGTATTTCCAGTCCAAATGCTGATTGTCGGTATTTGTTTTCTAGTTTTATAATGCCTTGGTAAGACCACAAATGGCTGTCCAGTCTCTTCTTAAAAGCCTCCAGTGATGGAGCACCCACAACCTCTGAAGGCAAGACGTGCCTCTGGTTGATACTTTTCACCGTCAGAAAATTTCTCCTTAATTCTAGATTGCTTCACTCCTTGGTTAGTTTCCATCCATCGTTTCTTCTCTTGCCTTCTGGTGCGTCGGAAAATAGGTTGACCCCCCCTCTTCCTGGGGGATCATGTGACCCCAGGAGGCTGCAACCATTATAAAGATGGGCTGGTTGCCATGTGCCCAAATTTTGATCACGTGACTGTGGGAAATGCAGTGAAAGTTGTAAATATGGAGAAGCAGTTGTAAGTCACTTTTTTCCCCCCAGCGCAGTTATAACTTCAAACAGTCACAAAACAAATGGTCGTAAGTCAACCATATAGCTGGTTGACTTACCATATAGCAGCCTGACTAGGTGGCTCAGTGGCTAAGACACTGAGCCACCTAGTCGATCAGAAAGGTGGGCAGTTCGATGGTTCGAATCCCCAGTACAGGTCTCCTGCGTGAGCAGGGGGTTGGACTAGATGACCACCAAGGTCCCTTCCAACTTGGTTACGGTTACTGTTACTGTTAGCTCCCCCCTGACAGATTCGCCCTCCAGTCCCTTCAATCCATTCAAACTCCAAGATGAGAAATGATGAACAAAGGAGGCAATTTTTTGCGGCGAGCATTTTTTGATCACTCATTCTTCTAAGCTTCGTCTCTCCTTCCCTTCCTCTGACTTTCAAGGCTATGGTGGCATTAATTTCTCGCCTCACCTTCCCTTTTCTACCTCCGCACCTGTTTATCCACCGATGCAATCCTGGGTTTATAACATAATCTCCTGCCACAGTTCCAATAATAACCTACAATTCCTTCGCCCCTATTGTGTTTCTCCGAAGACAGTAATCTGGGTACCACCCTCTTGGAGCCCTGAAAGGGAATGGCGCATTTCCATGGCAACCAGCAAATCTGCAGGTGAAGGTGATTGGGCACGTTTGGCACCAGAACAGTTGTGTGAAAGGTCCCTCTCTCCCCCACCTTCCTTTCTCTTCTCTCCCTCCCACCCCTGACTTCGCATATTGTCTTCCTTTCTGCTGCACTGTTCTGCGATGTCATGGGTTTTGTTGTATTTGCAATGGGGCGAGAGGAGGATTGTGATAAACCAGGGAAGGTGGGAGAGTCAAAGAAAGAACGACTTCAGGGCAAAACCCAGCATTGGCTCTTATCAGTTAGAAGGAAGAAAGGACTTGCTGGCAACAGAACTCCAGCATCGAAAAAGACTTAATGGGTCCCATTTACTTCGTCTGGGCAAAAGCCGCCCGCAGGATTACATCACATAAAGGGTTAGTACCGCTTTTTAATGCCTTGGTAAGACCACACTTGGAATAGTGCATCCATGGTTGGTCACCATATTATTAAAAAGATGTTGATACACTGGAAAGAATGCAGGGAAGAGCAACGATGATGATTAGGGGGCCGGAGGTGAAAACATATGAAGAACGATTGCAGGAATTGGGCATGTCTAGATGGAGACATGTAGGACGCGGTGGCTCAGTGGCTAAGAGGCTGAGCTTGTCGATCGAAAGGTCGGTAGTTTAGCAGTTTGAATCCCTAGTGCTACGTAACGGGGTGAAGCTCCTGTTATTTGTCCCAGCTTCTGCTAACCTAGCAGTTCGAAAGCACAGAAAAAATGCAAGTAGAAAAATAGGGACAACCTTTGGTGGGAAGGTAACAGTGTTCCGTGCGTATTTGGTGTTTAGTCATGCTGGACACATGACCACGGAGACATCTTCAGACAGCGCTGGCTCTTCAGCTTTGAAACAGAGATGAGCACCGCCCCCTAGAGTCAGGAACAACTAGCATTTATTTATTTATTTATTTATTTATTTATTTATTTATTTATTTATTTATTTATTTATTTTTAAATTTGTATACCACCCTTCTCCCTGAGGACTCAGGGCGGTGAACAGCCAAGTAAAAACATAAACTACAAACATTAAAATACAATTAAAAAGATATATATAAATTTGGCCCCATGATTAAAAACAATAACAGACAATTAAAAACATTTTAAAAAGTGTTAGGCCAGCCCGGCTTGCTGGAAAAAGAAGGTTTTAAGGGCACGGCGGAAGGCACCGAGGTCTTGGATTCTCCTTATCTCTGGGGGCAGCTGATTCCAGAGGGTAGGTGCCCCCACAGAGAAGGCTCTCCCTCTGGGGGTCACCAGCCTACATTGTTTGGCTGATGGCACCCCGAGGAGGCCCTCTCTATGGGAGCGCACAGGTCGATGGGAGGCTGTCGGTAGTGCAGGCGGTCTCGAAGATATCAAAGATATGTGCAAGGGGAACATTTACTGTTACCTTTAGTCTGGAGAAAAGAAGGACTAGGGGTGAAATGATAGCAGTGTTCCAATATCTCAGGGGTTGCCCCAAAGAAGAGGGAGTCAAGCTATTCTCCAAAGCACCTGAGGGTAGAACAAGAAGCAATGGGTGGAAACTAATCAAGGAGAGAAGCAACCTAGAACTAAGGAGAAATTTCCTGACAGAAATTAACAATGGAAAAACTTGTCTCCAGAAGTTGTGAATGCTCCAACACTGGAAGTTTTTAAGAAGATGTTGGATAACAATTTGTCTGAAATGCTATAGGGTTTCCTGCCTAAGCAGGGGTTGGATTAGAAGACCTACAAGGTCCCTTCCAACTCTGTTATTCTATTCTATTCTATTCTATTCTATTCTATTCTATTCTATTCTATTCTATTCTATTCTATTCTATTCTATTCTATTCTATTCTATTCTATTCCATTCTATTCTATTCTAAATGGTATAGGGCCTTAGGCTCAAGCAGAGGGTTGGATTAGATAACCTCCAAAGTCCCTTCCAATTCTATTATTCTGTTGTGTTCAGATCGCCATGCACAGAAAGCACAGAAAACAATTCAGCAGTTGGACAGGGGACTCTTATTTGCTCAAAGGTAGGATGCAAGCTAACCATCTTGTTTAGAAACTCTGGCCTTCTTGCACATGAGTCTACATGGGAGAAGGAAGCATTCTTTGTTCAATGTTCACAGCAACAGTAGCTTCTGGGTGCTCCATCCCTGGAGGTTTTCAAGAAGAGAAGATGGTGACTTCTGATCATTTCTGGATCAACATGGGTCCTTGCTAGGCCAGGGGATCTGTAATGGTATGTGGGAATGACCTTGGTAGATAGGAGGGAGAGCCACACACTGGACATCCGGCATGCAAAGGATACCTCAGTCCACAGAAGGAGGGAGGGCGTAGGGAGCATTTCAGAAGGCGGCCCTCCCTAGTTTTCCAGAGTTTAAAAGGAAAGGACGGGAGAAATACTTTCACTCTTACAGGATTCTGTTAGTGTCGCCTATCAATAAAGTTAGTTCACCTGACTGTGCTTCTTGTCTAGACTATCTTGAAGGACTAGTAGAAACTCAGCATTGATTTTAGCCTATAGCAAATCCCTTTCTCTCTTTCACACCATCTCTCCATTTCCTCCCTCCCTCCCTCCCTCTTCCTTCCTTCCTTCCTTCCTTCCTTCCTTCCTTCCTTCCTTCCTTCCTTCCTTCCTTCCTTCCTTTCTCTTCCTTTCTTCCTTCCCCTTCCTCCCTCCCAAACATCTCTCCATTTCCTTCCTCCCTCCCTCCCTCATTCACTCACTCACTCACTCACTCACCCACCCACTCTTACTTTCTCTCTCCCTCTCTTATACACCATCTCTCAATCTCCTTCCTTCCTTCCTTCCTTCCTCAATCCCTCCTTCCTCCCTCCCTCTCTCCTTCTGTGTTACAAGTAAATGCCTTATTCTCCAATATGAAAACTGTATATACTCAGGGTATCAGGGGTTAATTTATTCTTCCTTCCTTAACATATACATATGTAACCACTCCCATACTTAACTCCGCCTTGTAAATATAAAAGGAGCTGTATGCACCTCCTCCTTGCTTCTATCTGCGATTACTCAGAGAATATAGAATGCCTACTGTAAATAAACAGTGTTATATTTGAATACTTTATTCTCAAATCAATTATTGAGTCTGATTATTAAAATTACGCAACATTCTGCTAGTGGTCACTTATACGGAGAGACAATAATTTTAAAATACAGATAGTCCTTGACTTACAACAGTTCATTTAGTGACCCGTTCATTATTACAACGCACTGAAAAAAGCGACTTATGACCATTTTTCAGAGTTACGACCTTCGCAGCATCCCTACGGTCATGTGATGAAAATTCAGGCAACGGATTCATGCTTATGACCGTTGCTGTGTCCCAAGGTCATGCAATACCCTTTTGCGACCTTCAGATGAGCAAAGTCCATGAGGAAGCCAGAGTCACTTCACAACCGTGCGACTCACTCAATATCGGCAGTGATTCATTTAACAACGGTGGCAAGAAAGGTCATAAAATGAGGCAAAACTCACTTAACAAACGTCTTATTTAACAACAGAAATATTGAGATCAATTGTGGCCATATGTCGAAGTCTACCTGTATGTTCCTGTTTTCTGCAACAAACGCGTGCTTCATTCCTAAGACTTTCACCTGGAGATTTAAAGGAAACCCTCTCATCATTTTAAAAAAAGTTTTTTATTTTTATTTCTCATAAACACATTTACATATACAGTCATTTATCCATCATTTTTCATTCACCTTATCTTTTAACTTTTATCTTTACTTTTTACTTTTTTGGGGCTGTTCTTTTACCATTTACCCTTCTTTATTTTACCATAACCTTTCTTCTTCTCCTCCCCTTCTCTTCCTTCCTCTTTCTCCTCCTACTTTCTTCGTTCTTCCTCTCCTTCTCTTTCCTACTTCCCCTTCTCTTCCCCCACTCCTCTCTTCTTCCCCCCTTCTAACCTTCTCTTCTACTCCTCTTTTCCCTCCCTTTTCTTCCTCTCCTTTTCCCTTTCTTCTTTCTCCTCTCCTCTCCTCTCTTCTCCCTTCCTCTCTCTCTACTCCTTCCCTTCTCTCTTGTTGTTTCCCTTTTCAGTTCAATCTAAAGTGGTATTCAGTTTGCTTTCCATAGGGAAGATTTATTCCCCCCCCTTCCCAAAAATCAATATATTTGGGCTTCTCAGAATCTTCCATTCTGACATTGGTGAGAGAGACAGCAGCTCCACTGACTTCACTGAAGAGTTAACCTATCCATCCAACTAGTTTCAGTTCCTAAAAATAAAGCAAATAAGCTGGGAAGGCTAACACTCATTATTTCTTATGTAACAACCACACTTCCAGGAACTTGGTACTTTGGGGGCATTCTCACATATACAAATTTAACCAGGGCAACGCTGATGGTTCCCACTTTGTACTTTTAAAATATCAACCCATAACCTGGATTTTATTATGACACAAAACTATTTTATCACCTAAGTAAATAAATGGCCAGCAAGCCAATCTTTGGGAAAGGAGATTTCAAAGAATAACACAATTAACTTTTCCCACAACATTCTCCACCACTTTCGTATGTTGGGGGGCGTCGCACACTGCGATTCCCACGTGAAGGATATCGACTTATTTCCTTTTCCTGTCAATCATCTGTACCATGTGGGCTGATGGTATGTCAGGTCACGGCCTTTCGCTCTAGTCATGAGCCTAAAAGCCTCCAAGAAACCCTGTTATTTAGTTATTTAGGCTGTTTCCAATAAATATAAAAAATGTGTGCCCTTAACCTATTTCACATGCTTTTCCAGACCTGGCTTTCAACTTCATTTTATTGAAACAAAAAGCTACAAATGCAAAGCATTGCAAGCTGTGATGGTTGCATTTGCAAAGAATGGAACCAACAGATCAGTCAAAATTCTGATCCTAGTGAATCTTTCTGGTTTTGGATCTATATAACAAGAGTAACAGAATCACAGATGGGACCTTGGAGGACTTCCAGTCAAACCCCCTGCTCTAGTGGGAGACCCTGTACCATTTTTGACAAATGGTTGTCCAGTCCCTTCTTAAAAGCCTCCAGTGATGGAGCACCCACAGCTTCTGAAGGCAAACCGTTCCACTGATTGATTGTTCTCACTGTCAGGAAATTTCTCCTTAGTTCTAGGTTGCTTCTCTCCTTGATCAGTTTCCATCCATTGCTTCTTCTCTTGCCTTTTGGTGCTTTGGAAAAAGAAGTTGACCCCCCTCTTCTTTGTGAACAAAGAACCAACAGATCAGCCAAAATTCCTAGTGAATTTTTGATCCTAATGAATCTTTCTGTTTTTGCATCTATATAATCCACTTTGATTGCTCTTTATGTCTTGGGTTCCCACATCATGCTAAAACTAATTGTGACTTATTTAGCTTACTATATTATGCAAAACTAGTTCTTCCTTGTAACCCATGGTTTACAGCTTAGAATAGGGCCATCAATTCAAAGAGTTCAATTCAGCAATGGAGTAATAAAAGAAACCAGTCATTGTGGCTGTTTTGATTAAACAAACTATGCCTTGATGATGATACAATAATACATTACAATACAATTCTTTATTGGCCAAGTGTGATTGGACACACAAGGAATTTGTCTTTGGTGCACATGCTCTCAGTGTACATAAAAAGAGAAGATACATTCATCAAGAAGCATAAGGTACAACACTTAATGATAGTCATAGGGTACAAATAAGCAATGAAATCATACTAGGAAACAATCAATATAAATCGTAAGGATACAGCAACAAGTTACAGTCATACAGTCATAAGTGGGAGGAGATGGGTGATAGGAACGATGAGAAGATTAATAGTAGTGAATAGTTTGACACTGTTGAGGGAATTATTTGTTTAGCAGAGTGATGGTGTTCGGGAAAAAACTGTCCTTGTGTCTAGTTGTTCTGGTGTGCAGTGCTCTATAGCGTCATTTTGAGGGTAGGAGTTGAAACAGTTTATGTCCAGGATGCGAGGGGTCTGTAGATATTTTCACAGCCCTCTTTTAGACTCATGCAGTATACAAGTCCTCAATGGAAGGCAGGTTGGTAGCCATTGTTTTTTCTGCAGTTCTAATTATCCCCTGAAGTCTGTGTCTGTCTTGTTGGGTTGCAGAACCAAACCAGACAGTTATTGAGGTGCAGATGACAGACTCAATGTTGTTATCCATTCAGTCATGTCCGACTCTTGGCAATTCTATGGGCCACTTCTACCAATCTTGTACTGCTTGTATCCTTACGATTTATATTGCTATTTTTTCCTAATTGCTTATTTGTACCCTATGACTATCATTAAGTGTTGTATCTTATGATCCTTGATGAACGTATCTTCCTTTATGTACACTAAGAGCATATGCACCAAGACAAATTCCTTGTGTATCCAATCACACTTGGCCAATAAAGAATTCTATTCTATTCTATTCTTCTTTGAGTTGTTCTATGCTCTGGCCGGTGTCCGCTTTGATGGTGTCCATCCATCGTGTTCTTTGGTGGTCTGGCTTCTTTTTACCACTAACTCTTCCCAGCATAATTGCTTTTTCCAGTGAATTCCCCCATATGACGTGGCCAAAGTAAGTGAGACACAGTTTTGTGATTTTGCTCTTCTAGAGACATGTCTGGTGTTACCTGCTCCACTACTTGCTTGTTAGTTACCTTTGCTGTCCAAGGAATATGCAGGACCGTTCTCTAGCACCATAGCTCAAATGAGTTGATCTTTTCCCCCCTGTCAAGTTAAGATATCTTGAGTTGTATTAGTGATTGTACAAATCATTCAAGTGTAAGATGAAGGCTGTCCTGAATGAAGTTGTAATTATAAAAGCTGTTCTGTTTTTTTTTTTTTTGCTTTTTTTTTTTAAAGTGAAATTGGGTATTACAAATATTTACAACTGTCACATAATAAGCTTACCAGCTGGTGTAGAAACAGAATTAAACATAAGCAATTAATTGATGCTGTTTTATAGTAGAATGAATCCTTAAATCAGGACTGCATGAGTCACCCGTAGCTTTGGACTATTCCCCAAATTCATCTCAGCACTCTAGAGTTTGAAATGCTTTCCTCCTTTGTACCAAAGATGGAACTCTATCAATAATAATTTTTTTTAAAAAACCTAGTAATTTCAGTGGCCTGAACAAATTTAAACCATAAAAAATATTAAACATGGGTTTAGATCTTGATGAAACGTCTGCAAGAAAACAAGCAAGCTCAGAGAGCACCAAGGACCCCTCATTTCAATCCTGAGCTACAAATATTCTCCTTTATTGGTATCCTAAGTGTCCCTCAAGGAAGCATTTTAGGACCAACACTCTTTATACTTTACATAAATGACCTTTGCAATCATATTAAAAGCAACTGCATTCCCTTTGCTGATGATGTAAAACTATTCAACACCACTGACAATGCTGCTACCCTTCAAAAAGATCTTGACTATATGTCAGATTGGTCAAACAAGTAGCAACTTCAAATCTCAATCAACAAATGCTCTGTCTTACACATTGGCAAAAAAAAAAAAAATCAGAACATAAAATACAAGCTAGATGGACATGACCGTGTAGACAACCCTCACTCTGTCAAGAACCTTGGAGTACTTATTTCTAAAGATTTAAGTGCCCAAGTCTACTGTAACAACATTGCCAAAAAGGCATTAAGAGTTGTTAACCTAATATTGCGTAGCTTCTTCTCTGGTAATATTGTACTACTAACTAGAGCATACAAAACCTTTGCTAGACCAATTCTTGAATACCGCTCATTTGTCTGGAACCCGCACTGCATATTGGACATTAATACAATTGAGATAGTCCAGAGATATTTCACGAGAAGAGTCCTCCATTCTTCTACCTGCAATAAAATACCTTATGCCACCAGACTTGAAATTTTGGGCTTAGACAGTTTAGAACTACACCACCTTCAGTCTGACCTAAGAGTAGTACATAAAATTATCTGCCACAATGTCCTACCTGTCAATGACTACTTCAACTTCAACTGCAACAATACACGAGCACACAATAGATACAAACTTAAAGTGAACCGCTCCAAACTTGATTGCAGAAAATACAACTTGAGCAACAGAGTGGTCAACGCCTGGAATGCCCTACCTGACTCTGTGGTTTCTTCCCCAAACCCCCAAAACTTTAACCTTAGACTATCTACTGTTGACCTCACCCCATTCCTAAGAGGTCTGTAAGGGGCGCCACTTCAGAGGATAATTAGAACTGCAGAAAAAACAATGGCTACCAACCTGCCTTCCATTGAGGACCTGTATACTGCACGAGTCAAAAAGAGGGCTGTGAAAATACCTACAGACCCCTCGCATCCTGGACGTAAATTGTTTCAACTCCTACCCTCAAAATGACTCTATAGAGCACTGCACACCAGAACAACTAGACACAAGAACAGTTTTTTCCCCAACGCCATCACTCTGCTAAACAAATAATTCCCTCAACACTGTCAAACTATTTACTAAGTCTGCTAAGTTTACTAAGCCTTACTAAGATTAATTACTATTAATCTTCTGATCGTTCCCACCACCCATCTCCTTCCACTTATGACTGTATGACTATAACTTTGTTGCTTGGATCCTTACAATTTATATTGAGATTGTTTCCTGATTGCTTATTGGTACCCTATGACTATCATTAAGTGTTGTACCTAATGCTTCTTGACGAATGTATCATTTCTTTTTATGTACACTGAGAGCGTATGCACCAAAGACAAATTGCTTGTGTGTCCAATCACACTTGGCCAATAAAAAAATTCTATTCTATTCTATTCTATTCTATTCTATTCTATTCTATTCTATTCTATTCTATTCTATTCTATTCTATTCTATTCTATTCTATTCTATTCTATGTATTCTATTCTATGATTCTGGACCAATAAATGTATAAGAGAATTGGAAGGGACCATGGAAATCTTCTAGTCCAATCCTCTGTCCTGTACCATTCTGGACAAATGGCTGTTCCATAAAGTAAAATATTTGTAACTCAGGGTTGAAATGGGGGCCCTTGGTGTTCTCGGAGCTTTCCAGTCTCTTCCCGTAAACCTCCAGTGATGGAGCACCCAAAACCTCTGGAGGCAATGAATGAAGATGTCTGAGGAAAAAACGTCAACCGAAGCAAGAGACTTTTAAACAGATATTTACTTATTTATCAATCAGTCCCATTTAATAATTTTGCTTGCATTTCTTTTTAACTTTTTCTTCATTTCTTGTGCTTCCAGTTAGCCAGATCATAAAAATCAGGTTGCCTTTTACAGACGTTTATAGAAATCAGGTGGAAGATATCCTTTTCTGTTAAAAACCTTCAAGAAATAACCCTTCGGCATTCAGTAGACACAGCTCTAGCATTTCTTTTTTCCACGTAAGCATTTGCAAGGATGTTCAAAAGGGAGGCAAGGAAATGTGAACAGCATTGTTTAAATAATGATTTTGGTGTGGTTTTTATT
Organism: Pituophis catenifer annectens; assembly: GCF_029215685.1. Lineage (NCBI taxonomy): Eukaryota > Metazoa > Chordata > Lepidosauria > Squamata > Colubridae > Pituophis > Pituophis catenifer. The sequence continues at coordinate 5,365,787 of NW_027256894.1, forward strand.
CAGCGTATAAAGCTGTGCCGCCATGCCTTTAAAAATAACAAAAGCGTAAACAAACACTCTGCGAAGACCATAAATTTTATGGATATATTTTGTCTTCTGAAGAAACTTTATACATTACATTATGGGGGAAATACTCTGAATAGCAAAAACCACCGAAGACACCATGGAAGAGAGAAAAGTGGAGCGAGGGAAGAGAAGTCACACTTGCTATTCAATCCTGAATTGGCTTTATCAATCACGCTTGAAAGACTCTCATAAATCAGGGTTGGCGTTTTACTTCAGGAAGTCCCCACGATCTATTGTTATGGTAACTTGTTTTCTGACAATTATAACCAGGGTTGCATTTACATAATAATTGGATTTAGGCATTAAATTAAACTCTCAAAGTGGAACAATAGAATAATGTAAATTTATAGGCAGTCCTCAATTTACAACCGCAACCGAGTCCAACATTTCTGTTGTTAAGTGAGTCATAAGTATGAACCAATTGCCAAGCTGGTTGGGCTCAATTGTGGTTGTAAGTTGAGGACTACCTATACATTTACATGATCTATCATCTCTAGCTTTTATTACTTTTACAAATAAGGCTTGCAAACATATCCTACCACACTTTCTTCCTCCTGTTTTCCCAACTTGGCTGGAGGGAAGGAGGGAGGGAGGGAGGGAGGGAGGGGAGGGGGGAGAGAGAGAGAGAAAGGAGGGGAGGAAGGGAGAGAGGGCGGTAGGGGAGAGAGGGAGAGAGAGAGACAGGGAGAGAGAGGGGAGGAGAGAGGAAGGGAGAGAGAGAGACAGGGAGAGACAGGGGGAGGGGAGGGGGAGAAGAGAAGGGGAGAGAGAGAGGGAGGGAGAGAGGGGAGGGAGAGAGAGAGGTCTGCAGCTGGCTTTCATGGTGAAGTTAAATCCATCATATTCCACTTACAAATAAGGCTGCAAACATATCCTACACACTTTCTTCCTCCTGTTTTCCCAACTTGGCTGGAGGGAAGGAGGGAGGGAGGGAGGGAGGGAGGGAGAGAAGGAGAAGGAGAGAGAGGGAGGGATGAGAGACAGGGAGAGAGAGGTGAGGGGAGAGAGAGAGGGAGGGAGGGAGAGAGGGTGGGAGAGGGAGGGAGAGAAGGACGGAGAGAGAGAGACAGGGAGAGAGAGGGGAGGGGGGGAGAGAGAGGGAGGGAGAGATGGTGGGAGGGAGAGAGAGGGCGGTAGGGAGAGAGGGAGAGAGAGAGACAGGGAGAGAGAGGGGAGGAAGGGAGGGAGGGAGAGAGAGAAGGAGAGAGAGGGAGGGGGAGAGACAGGGAGAGAGAGGGAGAGAGAGGCGAGGGGGAGAGAGAAGGAGGGAGGGAGAGGTGTGGAGAGAGAGGGGAGGAGAGAGGAGGATGGGAGGGAGGGAGAGAGGGAGAGGGAGAGAGAAGGAGAGAGAGAGGGAGAGAGAGGGAGGGAGAGAGGAAGGGAGAGAGAGACAGGGAGAGAGAGGGGAGGGGGAGGGAGAGGGAGGGAGAGATGGTGGGAGGGAGAGAGAGGGGGGGGTAGGGAGGAGAGGGAGAGAGAGAGACAGGGAGAGAGAGGGGAGGAAGGGAGGGAGGGAGAGAGAGAAGGAGAGAGAGGGAAGGGGGGAGAGACAGGGAGAGAGAGGCGAGGGGGGAGAGAGAAGGAGGGAGGGAGAGAGGGTGGGAGAGAGAGGGGAGGGAGGAGAGAGAGGATGGGAGGGAGGGGAGAGAGGGAGAGGGAGAGAGAAGGAGAGAGAGAGGGAGAGAGAGGAGGGAGAGAGGAAGGGAGGAGAGAGAGAGACAGGGAGAGAGAGGGGGGAGGGGGGAGAGAGAGGGATGGGGAGAGACGGTGGGAGGGAGAGAAGGAGAG